>NC_055704.1:21939791-22261250 GCF_017639745.1 Melanotaenia boesemani
CCTGGTAGGCAGTAGCTAAGTGTGTTTCTGTGCATACATACAGATTATAGCAGACCCCAATCCCAGTACTTGGACCGCAAGGTCCTGTCCCATCGGATCAGTGACCTGAACCCACAGTCTCTTTACACAATCACCATCTGTGCAGTATACGGCAACTCTGAAGGACCAGAAATCTCCTTGTCTCAGCTCACAGGTACAGAATTAAAGTGAGGTCTTAGCTAATGCTAATGCATCATGATTTATCTTTGATAAAAATAGCTCTGTGAAGCTGTGCACCCATGATAATTAAGTGGTAAGGAGACTACAGAGAAGTTCTTCCTCTTGTGCCACAGCAACATCACAATATCTTTGTTTGACTGACACATCGTGTACTTTAAGCCTCCTTATTTTATCCACAGCTTCCATCACTGTCACTTGTGGTGTGTATCACTGAGTCCAAGTCAGCAGGGTTGCTATCATTTTATCACTGTTACTTTCAAAATGTGTGTGTATGTGTGTGTGTATGTGTTACACAGAGCTGGAAGTGTAAAATGATAGGGTGTGTGAATAAAGCTACAGCTGCTGATTCAGCTAGGAGGTTTTAATGAGATCTTCTTCAATACAGAATTTTTATGCCTTATGATGTAAAAGAGGATTAAGTTTAAATTTAGATAGGAACTATACCACCTGATGTTTGTTTTCAGCTGCAGTCTCAGACTCTGAGCCAATCATGGCAGTGAAGCAGGTGAAAGTTGTGGACATAGGAGTAAATTCCTTCACCTTGTCTTGGAAGAAAACACCAGGGGTTTCTGGGTACAAAATCTCCTGGATTCCCTTCCTAGGTAAGGGACTGTATATAAAGACTCACTCTTAATCTGAGAACAGAGTTGTTTAATCCTACATAACCTCTACATGCTGGATTTGATTACTTCCTACTTCAGGAGGAAGAGAGAATTCCCAAGTGGTATCTGCTGCTTCCACTACCTTTACAATACATGGCCTGCGAGAGAGCTTGGCTTATAAGATCCAGGTTACCCCTGTAGTGGGGAGAAGGGAGGGAAGCCCAGTCCTGCTCACTGCACGCACTTGTAAGTACTGCCTGCTTGTGACAGAAAAAAATAAGACATATTCTAAATAAGAAATTTCAGAGAGATTAATATGTGTAGCAAATTCATTTAAACACTTAAAGTCTAACTGTGAATATATATATAATTGTTTATCCACCAGCAGGGTTTGTGACTCAACTGGTAAGGTATCAGCCAGATGCAACGATCCATACACTCACCGGCTACTTTCATTAGTTACACCTCGCTCGTTCCGGGTTGGACACCCTTTTGCCTTCTGAACTGCCTTAATTCTTGGTGCCATAGATTCAACAAGGTGTTGGAAACATTCCTCAGAGATTTTGCTCCATATTGACATAATAGAATCACACAGTTGCTGCACATCCGTGCTGAGAAGCTCCCGTTCCGTCACATCCCAAAGCTGCTCAATGAGATTAAGATCTGGTGACTGTGGAGGCCGTTTGACTCCAGTGAACTCATTGTCATGTTCAAGAAAGTAGTGTTTTTCTTTTTTGCTTGTGTCTTTCAGTGGATCTTCCAAAAGTGGAGGGATTTGCTGCTCTGAACACAACAGAGAGCAGCACTGTTCTGAACTGGACACGCGTAGCTGGCGTCTCTGGATATCTTCTCTCCTGGAGACACATCTCAGGTAAGTGGGGAAGCACAGCAGGCCTTTAATTTAGCATCACTTTAACGTTCATGCAAACTGTTGTTAGTCCCATGAGCTAAATCATCATTTGGGGTAATTGATATGAAATAGCATAATAAGCCCTGCAATGAGTGCTGTTTTATTAAAAAATGTTTTATTAAAAGCAGCCATGGGTGGAAAATTCAGGGTTTATGTGAACTATTTAGGTGGATTTCATAATACTGATGTATTTTGACTGATGACATATACAGTCCTATATTATTAAGTAAACCACTTAGAACATCCAGCATCTTTATTAATACAATCACTCATTAAATGTCAGAAATATCATCATTTCTTTCAGATACACTCCCAGTAAGCCATTGCCTTATATAGACCAGTCTTTGCGTTTTTATTTTGCTTATTTGTGGTTCTATTTTTATTAAATGTTCAATTTGTATCAAAACACATTGCTTACTGTGCCTTACTTTATTCTTCTTTTTTTTTAAATCCTCTGATTCCTTTGTGTTTTCATGCTGTTTTCAGTGTTGGATACAAAAACAGAGAACCTGGGTCCTGGCTTCTCCTCTTTTAAGATTAGTGAGCTCCTGTATGGCAGAACATACATTTTCACCATCAGACCTTTGTATGGAGAAGTGGAGGGGCCAGTAAGCACCATATATCAGAGAATATGTAAGACTACTCATCTTTAATCTCTATCTGGAATTCCAAAATGCAGTGAATAATATATGCGGTGTAAATATCCCAATAATATATTTACACCTGAAATCACCCATTGTGCTTATGTTTATGTAAATTATGAACAGGCAAAATATGTATTTATTCATTTTTTGCCATATACTTGTTTCTACATACTGTTGGGCTGTACCTTATTTACCACCTAACATAAGTTACACTTAGTCACTGATATCTGAATAAACATTATAGGATAATAATGATCTATTTAAGAATATATCTATATATAAGAATATATCAGCATTTCTTTAGTGAAGATGAGAACCAACAAAAATCTGTCATGTGCCATTTTCTTGTCATTTTAAGCTATTTAAATCCCATTTACATGACATTGTAATGGTAGTATTTATTATAAAATGAGCATGACTAAAGCTTGGCATCAGGCTCCTATCCCATCATTAATTACTTACACATTTTCTCAATTTCTCAATGTTATATTAGATATGACAACACTAGTATACCACTCACTTATTATATGTGTCTGTTATTATAAAAGCTGTATGATACAGATGTTTTCTGTTTATGTGATTGCCTTTTATAAAATAGTATTTATTATAAAAACACTGGACTGAAATGAGTTTTTACTGAGATATTTGGAAAGATTTCACACAGAAGCTAAATTAGTTTCATGTGTAATTTAGTGTGGATTTACTCCTCTCATTTGTAGCTGCTTGACTCCAGAGATGTTTAAAGTTTTTATTTATTTTTTGTCACCATTTATGTTATGGCTCTGTGCATCACAGTGGGTCAGGATGATCCTACGAAAACACGTCAATTCGTGCCAACCACAGTAGCGCCAACCCCCCAACAGATCACAACTGCATTCCAGACTGCCTCCATCGTAAACATTTCCATCACCCAGTCGGCCACCAGGGCCACTGGGCACAACAACAAGCCTCCAGATGAGCCAAGAGTCACTGCAGCCAGAGCAGCTACAGTCACGTCCCTGCAGCAAACTACAGTGACCGCAAAGACAACTCCTCCATCACATCCAGGTATTTTAGATATGCTGGCCTGTGAGCTATGCATATTGTTATGTTGCTTCAGTCACATGATTTATAGAATAATCATAGTCTGTATTTCATGTAATTCTTTGTTTTGTCAGTGTGTGGGAAGGCTAAAGCTGATATAGTATTCTTAGTGGATGAGTCCTCAAGCATTGGCGTTAACAACTTCATGAAGATGAAAGACTTCATATTCAGAATGGTCACTTACTTCCCTGTAATTGGTACACAGGGCACACAGGTTAGTTTCTCAGTGAAAGCTTTCTTTGTTTTCTCTTGGTATGATGTTTTGCTAATGTTTTGGCTTCTAGGTGTTTGGCTCCAAGATTGTTTTCACAGTTTAATGCTGGTCTCAGCTGTAACATTTTTAAACTCATCTCTCAGTCTCCTGTGCGAGCTAGGATCATTAGCTGTAACACAACGTGGTCTTGTCCACCAAATGGTTAGAATCAGAGTCAAAACAAGACAAGACAAAGCTCCATTTGGCTTGTAGTTGACTAGAGAATGGCAGCAAAGAAGGTGGACAACAGGAATGATAAAATAAATTAAAGATACTTCAGTTCATCCTATTTAAACTAGATCCGTAAGTAAACATGTTGATGTCATGATGCTTTCTTCTCCTCAGATAGCAGTGGTTCATTACAGCGATGAGCCTCGAATTGAAATCCGTCTAAATGACTTCAAAGACAGAAACTCTTTGCTCCGGGCAATCAGAGGGCTCCGTTATGGAGGAGGCAACACCAAAACAGGTGAGTTTCTGTTTGTCGTCTGTTATCAGGTGGCAGGCAATTCCTATAAAGCAATTTAGATCCCACTATTGACATCACAGCCTCTAACAGCTGTCATACAGACAGAGAAAACAATATTTCATGTCCGACAACTGTGTAGAGCCACAATTTTTGTGTTTTTCCAGGAAAAGGGATCAGCTACGTTCTGCAGGAACTGTTCCAGGAGTCTCTGGGGATGAGGCAGGATGTAGCCCATGTTCTGGTTCTGATTACAGATGGCAGGGCCCAGGATGATGTGATTCCACCATCCAGAATTGCACGTGCTTTGGGTCAGTACCAATGCAAATCATGTATAAGCCTTCAAGTAGTTAAGGCTTAAAATTAGTATTATATTACATTATTATATCCTAACCAGGTTGACCAAATGTAGCTGTAGATCTTTTCCATATTTTTTTGTTTCAATTCATTATTTTGCCACCATCTGTTTAAAAATGGAGGCAAAATCATATTGTTTAAAACATTAAAATCATCATTAAATTTATGCCCTTTTACTTGCTAAACTATTTCAATTAATTACATTTTGTTTCTACAGTCTGGTGCATTGAATCTGTTTCTTTGCAGGGGTCAGTGTCCTAGTAGTTGGAGTTTCCAATGCAGATATTGAGGAGCTGAATAAAATTGCAGCTCCCACAAGCTACAAAAATATTTTCTACTCACCAACTTTTGACGACTTCCCCTCCATCGAGAGAGAATTTATCAAGAGCATCTGCGGTGATGAAGTTCTCTCCGAGTTTAAACTACGTGATGAGGTAAGGAAAAAGCAAAGAAAAACTATCTTATTATAGAGAGAGATCTTGCAGTTCTTACACACTTATAAAGCAGGCAGCAAATGCTTTTACTGGAGAGGTTATGGCTCTGCACAAAAGTAAGTATAATTTAAACAGATGTGAGGGAGATGGGTCTCTTAAACCGCCTATTTTGGATATTGTTTCTGCACAATAAACTTCTGAAAAGATGCACGCAGCCACTTTTCAAATCCACAAACAATAGCTCTGCAGGAGACACACGTCATTGTTCTTGACTTCATTTTGACGTCAAAGGAGCGGTTTGAGGATGTGACTGCAGAGTGAAATCTTCATGACTTCAATAGAAATAAAAAGGCTTCTCAGCCATTTAAGTCTGCATGAAGTCGGTTTGCCAGCTCATAATGTGTTTTTGTCTTTTTCATGTTTAGTCTGCTCAGTTAGACACTCCAACAGAAGACCCAGAGGAGTTGCTCAAGCCTCAGGGTCCCTGCTCCTCACAATGTGCAAAGGTTGGTACAAAATCATAACCTCCCACCACTATAGCCAAGGTCATTAATATTGTATCCATCAGCAGATTTAATCATATTTATCATGTTTTGACAGGGCCAGAAAGGTGAAAAAGTAAGTTTATTGACATAGACTAACTGATTCTGTTATTCTTGTAAAGTAATGTTAATTACATTCAATAATCTGTCTTTCAGGGAGATGCTTTTGGTCTTGGAGGTCTGGTATGTTTCTCTTTTTACTTTTTTTTTTTTTTTTTTTGCTCTACATCTTTTTAAATAAACAAAATTTATTTAATCCTCAATTTCAACTGTTTGAAAAGAAAAAACAACAACAAAAACAATATTATTACTTATCATTGTAGAGATTCAGACAAAGCCCTGGGCAGTATGATCCTTTCACATCTTCTAAAGGGGAGAAAGGCGATAGGGTAAGAATCAGCACACACACTTACACACCACTATCCTTCATCATTAGTTATAATTATGATCAGTTCTTGTCATAAACAGCTTGTCCATCTGCTGTCATTTTGGTTGCATTTCATACATCTTACTTTCTCCTGACATTGAGCTGAGTATGCTACGTGGATGAAAACACACTGGAGTACAGTTGTCATAGTAACAAGAGTTACATGAAGAAAGGGTTCAAATTTTTGGGAATCTTAATCCAAATACAGACACAAATATGATGCAAAAAAGGAATCTACATGATACAGCAGCAATGTAAATATAACAAACTTTTTATTGTGTCTGAATAAAATGTTTTTAAATATTAATAAATGTGTTAAAAATGTGTTTAACTAAGTAAATAAAATGTATGTCCTTTAAATAAGTTAAATGAAAGTTAAAAATTATAGCTGAATTACAATTTGATCTCATAAGAGTGTAGCAGATGACTAAATGTGACTTACCTGCATGAGTCTGTTTTTATTTTTTATTTTTGGACTGACTGTAAAGCGATTATTTGACAGGGACCTTCTGGAACAGATGGTGTCCCTGGGTTGCCAGGACGACCAGGAAGAGCGGGACCCCCGGGTTCTCCTGGCCAGCGGGTAACTACATTCAGAAAGAACAAAACCTCTCAGTGACCATACCTGATTTGTAAAATAATATTACACGTTTGTTGTTCTCAGGGCCCTCCAGGCGTCCCAGGTGACACGGTGAGATAAAATGACAGATTTATTATAGAAAACCTGTTTATGGATTTTAACCCAAACCCCCCAGATGTTGGTACAGTTTGGTGGACAGTCCTCTATGAATCTGACCAAAATACAAATGCAGAAAATAAATTTCATACAATATATAATTCATTTTAAATGATTAGGAAAGAAATGAGAGTTCAATAACACTGCATTTTTTTAAAAGAAAGTCTATTATCCATCTGCAGGATACACCAATTAATTTAGTAATAATACACAAAAGAAAACCTCTTTGTTCAGCATTCAAATTTTTAATTAAATAATTTTGGATGGTTTCAATTTTTTCTTTTTTAGGCTGATTATTTCTCCCCTTAAATAATACCAATTGGTGTTTTATTACACATTGTTGGAAAGCCTAATCAGTCACTTTTACAATGACAATGAGCAACACAGCTAAATGTATGGGTAGTTTCCCCAATAATGTGCCAAAACTGGGGGTGGAGGAGATGCAGTGACCTGTGAGTTCAGACCAGAACTCTTGTGAAAGCTTATTGGTTTAACTTGGACGTGCTAGAGCTGACCAATACAACCATGCTGGTAGATCTTCAACAGCTCCTAGTTGAGGAATGAGACGTCGTCCCACAGCAAAATGTGTCTAATCCAGTTCAGCTTTATTTATATATATATATATATATATATATATATATAAAACACACTTTTAGCTGTGTTGCTCAGATAAACAATCCTTCCAAGATATACATTGTTGTAAAGGTGAACAATCAAGCTTTCAAATGATGTATTGTGCAACACAAATTAATATTTAACGGGAGAAATAATCGACCAAAGAAACATTTCTTACTTCTTGTGCTAAATTTATTTTGGTTTAACAGGCAAATATAACACAGCCTGGAATGAATGCAATTGACCTTCTAATAATGAGTGTAGAGAATTTTTTTTATATATATCTACTGGGAAGCAGAGTGAGGAAAGTAGGAGAGGTGGGTGTGGCTGGTGGGACTGCATGCAAACTGAGAGACATGATTGTGGGTACATGGGGTGATGCAGTTCAATAGAAAACAGACTTCAGAAAAGACCTTTAAAAACTTACTTTTTGGCCTTTTTCATAGATGTTTTCATGTCACATCTGTCAGAATTATGAATTGTTTACTATAGTTTATATTTATGGGATTTCTTCTACAGGGACCTCCAGGACAAACTGGTCTAAAGGGACAACGAGGGGAAAGAGTAAGTCCCACCTTTGATAAGTAAACTCAGAAATCATTTCCAGACATAGTTGCCCATAGATTCTTCTTCTTTTAAGATTTACTCTCATAACAGCCACAGTTATTGTGACTGAAGCCAAATGTTCATGCTTTATGTTTGTTTCCATCTAGGGAGAGCCTGGATATGTTATAGCTGGCACTGATGCAAATTTTGTACCTGGACGAAAAGGAGAACCTGGATCTTCAGTCAGTCCTTAAGAAAATATTTTTAAAAAAGACATCATAGCTTTTCAAAAGCAGAGTTTTCAGGAAGCTCGGGCATTATTTACTTATGTTGTTAATATTACAGGGCCCCCAAGGACCACCTGGTGTACCAGGGGTCAATGGGGCTCCAGGGCTGCCTGGCCAAGCAGGACCACCAGGTCCACCAGGAATTTCTATGAAGGTTAAATTTCAATGTTTCCATAGAACTCTACCATTTTTTTCTGCATCTTATTCTCATCTCATATTTTAATAGAATACAATAACAAAAGACATGACACACTATACAGTCTAACAGAGCTGCCTCTACTCTTTGTGCTTTGTAGGGAGATCCTGGAGAGCCGGGAGCCAAAGTAAGTGTGTGTAAAGGATGAATTGTTTGTATTTTATTTAAATTCTACTTTATTGTAATGTTTTATTATTTTATGTGATCATATATCCATTAATTTTTTACAGGGTTTACGAGGGAAACAGGGCATGAAAGGAGACAAAGGGGAGCCGGGAAAAGATGTGAGCACATCATGGTTCAATTTATAACACCAGCATTGGGACTTTTACTTTTTAAGAATGAATGTATTTTCAAGGGTTTTGCCTGTTTTCTAGTTTCTTATTTTTATTCTCATTCACACACACCCACACTATATGCAAATATTGTAGGGTATTGCAGGTTTGCCTGGTCCCATTGGCATTGATGGGATACCAGGATTACCAGGCCAAAAAGGAGAGAAGGTAAAACCATTAGTGATTCCATTTCAGCTTTTTTTTTATCTATTACCTTGGCATGGGCATCAAACTGAATGTGTGGCCTGCTCCATATAAACTTTTTTTACAGGGTGATGAAGGAATTGGTATACAGGGTATTCAAGGTCTTCGTGGAGAGCCAGGCGAAAAGGTACAGTGGTTAAATAGTAAAATGCCCAGTTTAGAATTTACTTAAGAGACAGGATCAATGTGTTGTCTGTTCTCACTGCAGACAGAAAAAGTAGATATATATTTATAGACACACACACACACACACACACTTGTCTGTATATATATATATATATATATATATACTTTTTTTTTCTCTCACTGTTTGATGTTTTATTTTGCAGGGGAATATTGGCTTTATGGGACCAGTTGGCCCAAAGGTAGTAAAAACTTAACGAAACAGGCTGAATGTGACATGTTTTGATGTTACAATAAAAAGAAAAAAGAATTGCAGAGTCATATTTTTATTCAATTTGACTTTAAAGGGTGAGCGTGGAGAGCATGGCATCCAGGGAATTGTTGGACCCCGGGTGTGTATTTCATTGTTACTTCAAATTAATTGTTAGCAATGACTTTCTGCATGTTTTACCCTGCAGTGTTTAAGAATTAATGTTGTTTCTTTTTAATGATAACTGAGGGTGCACAAGCATCATTGATGAAAGGATTCATAGCAAGTGATTCATTTTTACTCACAGGGGAAAAAGGGATTAAAAGGGGAGCAAGGAAACAAGGTGAGTTTGTCTCATCTTAAGCCACTTCTCCCACTTTGGGCTGAAAATAAATTATTTGCTTTGCAGTTACTTTGATAAATTTAAAGAAAGTCTTTTAATTCAACCAAGGATTATCACACTGAACTGGCGTTGCATGCATTAATGTGCAACTGTCTGTGTTTAATTAACAACTTCTTTCTGTCGTCTTTGTAGGGAGAGCGTGGAGAGATGGGACCAGCTGGATCACAAGGATCTCAAGTGAGTGAGAATCCTATAAAATGTGCCTTAAGTCAACGATATACATAAATACATTTCAGCAACTTGCACTGAGACAAACTAACTAAAGTATATGCAGTTACACACCAGTCAGCCATAACATTAAAACCACCTGCCTAATTTTGAGCAGGCCTTTTTCCTTAAACCAAAAGAGCTCTAACATTGACGCATAATCTTTAAGAGGGTCTGATGGGGATTTGTACTGGGAAGTTTGCATATTGATCCTTTGGCTGGGGTCTTTGTGCATCGAGCTTGCTTCCTCCAGATTTAATGAGATCCCATCAGACTCATAAGTGGTGCAGAGATCAGGAGACACATCACATGCTTTAAGTTCTCTGAGCTCTTCTTAAGTGGTTTTGTGTTGCTCACCACTGTCCTGCTGGGTGAGGCTGCTACTGCAGGGGATCATATGAGGAATATATAAGTGTCAAAGGGACATCCATGTGAACACCAGATTTTCAAACTAAACATTAACAAAATGAGCATTGTTACTCATTCTTTGTATAGCTGCTTTGTGTAGATGATTAAATGAACATCATGATTGCTTCTGACTCAACATGGCCTAAATAAACTACAACTTTCTACTTTCATGTCTGTTTGGGGCAACATTTATATTTAAAATTGATAAATAATGAAAGTAAATTTGTTGTGAGCTCTGAACATTGGGCTCTATCACAGATAACATGAGATTGTAAGCCAATAAAACTCAGTAAGCATTTTTCACACAAGGTCAATGTTTTTCTGCTGTAGGAATTTTTTAATTCAAACCTGCCAAGTCTTTTGGAAAAGACTACCTAAACAAATATGTCTTAAGGAAAGCTTTTTTCTTTTCTTTTTTTACTTTTTAGTTTGTATTTATTTTAACAGACCTTTTGGCCAGCAGCCTTGGAGTGAGTCATGATGGATATGGCAGAGATATCAAAAATCTTTTGTTTCTCTTTTTTTAAACATGCTTACCTTGAATTTTCAAGGGACTGACGGGGCCAATGGGGCTGAAAGGAGATGAAGGTCTAAGAGGAGCCCCTGGAGATCCTGCCAAGGGTGTAAGCACATAGTTTCACATTTAAAAATCCACAAATAGAAGCACCTGTTACTCAGCTCTCTGGCTTACTTTTCCTATCACAACAGATAATTGGTCCAACTGGGAAAAAAGGTGCGAGGGTAAGTCAGCTGTTTTATTCAAACATTTTACTATTGATTTTTCAGGTAATATGAACACAACTATGTGCTCTCTTGCGTGCACTCTTGCTAATCTTTCTTGCACATCTTTTCTTACAAATATGTTTGATAATGTTGAATATGCTGTGTTTGGTCGGTAAACATAAGAAAAAACAGAAACAGCCAACATTAATGCAAAAATCTCCAATATAGATTGAAATTTATATTTTAAGCTGCAAAGTTTGTTAAGGGTGGTGGAAAAAGTTAGCCAAAGGATTTAAGTTACCAAGACAACCTAATTGATTGCTGCTTCACATTAATAAATCAGGCCACAACCTCACATGTACATCTAAGTTGTTTGCATATATTTATCTTAACTGGCTGAAAATGCGTCAGTCAGCCGTAGGGAAGTGATTCTCTTGAAGTTTTATTCCATGGAAACATAGTTAATTAATTGTTCAGGGTATTTTTGTGCATTCAGACCAAATCCTCTGGGCCCACTTATCAAAAACAATTAGGATTTCCCTCATTAGCTTTTGCAGTTGGCTTCTGAATGATTGGTTGGATCGTACCTCTTTAATCTCAGTCCAGAGGGTATCGTTTAGAGGGAGAGAAGTTTGGCTCACTGGTCATTTACTGTATGTGCATATTTTCTGTCTGTCAGGGAGACATTGGACCAGTTGGACACACAGGCCCTCAGGGGATAAAGGGAAAACAAGGAGACAAAGGAGAAAAGGTTAGCAGTAACAAATGATAAGTTATGTGACAAAATACCAAATAGACATTAACTTTATGGCTATGGTTTAAATTTGATATGTGCAGGGTAATCCTGGTTTTGGAATTCCAGGACAGCAAGGACCAAAAGGGGAAAATGGTGAGAGGGTGAGTTATTTAATTCAAGTCAAAATCAGAGAGTAGTAAATGGTTGTTAGATAATTTACCTGTTGTTAAATAATTAATCATTTCTATCAATTACAGGGAAATGTCGGTTTATCTGGGAAACCAGGACCAAAGGTAAATTAAATTTTGTTCATTTGTAATATAACCCCAAACATCATCAGAACTCATTTTAACATACCAAACATGTGAAAATTATTTTATATATCTGCAAGTGGCTAGAAGTAGCAGTTGATATGATTAAATTGCAGTTCAGTGCTTTCTGTCAGTGGGAACAAAATTACTATGTTTTACTCTGAGAACAGGAATCTATCAAAGTCTGACATTCATTTTGGAGGTGTACCACGGGACAGACAAAGAAGGTTTCTGAGAACCTCAGGATAAGGCTGCTTGTGCTCATCAGGCTATAAAAGATGATAAAATTACATGTTAAAAGTTTGGGCTCCATCAAGCCACAATCAATCTGTGCACAAACAGAAGAAATGCTAGGTCACTGTTATCCTCTTCAGAGAGGCTGATCAACCAATACTCATTTAAGAATATGTCATGTTAGGTTCTAAGGTAACCCAGCATTGAACATGCCAGCATAGCTTATCATGTCTGTGAAATATGGTGGTGGCAGTATCATGGTTTTGGCTTTTATTTGCAACATCTGGGCCAGAATATTTTGCCTTCATTATTGGGTCAATTCTGAGTTGGACAGGGGACATTTCAGTCCTCCAGTGTATGTGCACCACTAGTCACCAGTATGCAGAAACCCACAGAGAAGCTGCAGCCTGCAGCTTTTGTTAGCATTATTCAGGTGTTGGTTGCCATTCAGGCCACTTTCACACACTTCATTTCCACTCACAGCAGGCAGCTGTTTTCAGCAAAAAGGCTACAGCTGAAACTTAAGGCTATTTGCTCAGCACCAAACAGCAGACAGGCAAAGCAGATGTGTGTGAACTTTTTTTTTTTATTATCTACCTCCCCTATTAAGAAAAAAAGCATACTCATTGATTAGTTGTAGTACTTTCTGAGGTAGCATAGAGTTTTAGACTTTTTTTTTTTTTTTGCAGGGGAAAGATGGTAGTAAAGGTGACAAGGGGAGTATTGGCATACCTGGCAATCCTGGAGAGCCAGGTTTAAGAGGTAAAGATGTAAGTAAATTCTGAGTGGCTGTTACAGCTATTAAAAAAGATATTTGTATAATCCTGTAAAATTCTGATTTATTTTCCATATTGGGGCTTATTAAAAAAACACAACATTCAATATTGTATTCACTTTGCACAACACAGCATGATGATTACATAAGAAAATTTCATATTATTGTCCCTTAAGTCATTAAAGACTGATTAAATATTTAAAAAATTTCAAAATGCTAATTAAAACATAGGCCGAGGGTGTTATTAAGGTCAACTTAATACCCTGAACAAGTTCAACTGGACTGAAGGAAAACATAAAGCTCTGTGTTTAAATTAGTAGCTAGATATCTCGACTGTAAACCTGATGACATTTATTGTCGACTGTGTGTACAGGGTCTGTCTGGAGCAAAAGGAGAACAAGGAATGAAGGTAAAGTCACTGATTTTAATACGTTTGATTGATTTATTGATTTACTTTTGGTTTTCTTAACACGTTGGTGAAGTGAATGGCTAATTCTTGAAATAGTTCAATAAAATTTAATTGTGTTCTAATATTAGACATGTTAACCAACAATTTTCATTTTGCATTTCACAGGGTGAACAAGGACCAACTGGAGAACCTGGTGAAAGAGGAATACGGGTATTTTTCCTTAGCATTCTTCTGTTTAAACTAAGAAAAAAAAGGGAAAACAAACATTACCAAAGACCTATCATGAAAAAATTGTTTAAAAGCGATAGAAATGATGCAACACAACTGAGCCAGCATCTAAGCAAGCAGCAAGGTCTCTGTGGCAGATTTTAAGGGCCTGTGGACAAAGAAAGATAAAGAAATCAATAATTTGGTTGGAGAATAACTTAAAGGCCAGACAGCAAGAACAGATTTGTTCACCACCACCCAATTCACCTCCAGTATCATAACAAGTTTATGTTATATAGTCTGTTTCAAGTAAAAATGTTACTAGTCTAAGTCTGTATAATGTTTATTTTAAAGACTTTACTGTCTGCAAAATAAGCATATATGTCCTAAACCACAGTCTAGGAGACATATATCTACTGTGGTTTTTAAATTGTACATAAATGCAAGGCTTCATACTCATTACATGTCATTACAATCTTATTGCACATCAGGGTCCGCTTGGATTGCCAGGGCGACCGGGTGACCCTGGAGGCAAAGGGGAATCTGGAAAGCTTGGCCTACCTGTAAGTTATATGATATGATAGCTAAGCTAACAACAAGGCTGTGATTCTAGAAGGAAGTGGATGTGACCTTAACTTTATTTTATTCTGGCTAAACGTTATTGCTTTGCACAACCTGTGACTTTTAAAAATTTTTGCAGGGTACTGATGGGAATAAAGGTGAAAAAGGAGAGCCGGTATGTTTGCATACATCACCTCCCCTGTTTTTATCATTTCTGCCTTCTGATCATTCTTCTGTGTCAGTCATCCCTTCACATCGTCACATCCTGCAATCCTCTTATAACGTCATGATTTGTATTTAGATATATTATTAATTAACTTGGCTTTTTGTGTGCGTTACCCCTCAGTGCGCTTGCAAAATTTCCTTTTGTGTTGCAAATGTGGAATGTGTTTCACAGTGTGACAGTTTAGATTTTAACTACGTCTTTGTCTTCTTTTGATCACACCGCCATTGTCACAAAGGGGAAACCTGGCCCTCCGGGAACACAAGTAAACAACTCTAAATTACCTTTTTACACAATTTTGCATCAGATCAAACAGGTGTAATGAAAGCTTTTGTTGTAACAAAGCTTATGAAGAGAAAAAAGAAAAGGGAAAAGTCTGTTCCTAATCATCTGAAATTGCAAATTCTCACTGTGTGATTCTCTAGATTGTTGCAGACAACAACAACATACTGGCCCGAGTGATTAAGGTAACTGGAATATCTATCTATCTATCTATCTATCTATCTATCTATCTATCTATCTATCTATCTATCTATCTATCTATCTATCTATCTATCTATCTATCTATCTATCTATCTATCTATCTATCATCTATCTATCTATCTATCTATCTATCTATCTATCTATCTATCTATCTATCTATCTATCTATCTATCTATCTATCTATCTGTCTGTCTGTCTGTCTGTCTGTCTGTCTGTCTGTATGTATGTCTGTCTGTCTGTCTGTCTGTGTCTATCCACACACACAGACACACACACATATATATATATATATATATATATATATATATATATATATTTGTTTTTTTATGCAGGGTGAGCCGGGTCAGCCTGGTTTGAGAGGAGAAACAGGTCTACCTGGTCCAAGAGTGAGTATACTTTCTAATACTTTCTATTATGATTCCATGAATATAGAAGTACATTTATTACAAGTCTAAAGGTGGGCTGCTGTAGTTTGTTTTTCAAATGAGCCTCAGGAATCAGCTATAGTTTTTCAGCCTCACAAATGAAACAGTTTGCCTGTTTTTTCTGATTCTTGTAAGACATTTCACACCACAAGATCATTTTTATGTATTAGTGAATATTGATCAATTCACAGTGATATCACTTCAAGGACCTTAGGATGCAGTCTGATACAGTGAAGTCTAATTACAAGCAAATGAATCCAACAGATTACAGTCTTCTCTTCGATTCAATCCCAAAGTCTGAGCATGCACGGGGCAGTGGGCGATCTACAGCAGAACCAAAATCAGGAAGAGGGACCATATGCATCAAATGGTTGGGGTTATAAAGGACAGGACATGGGTGTCAACATACCTCTAAGCCAACAATACCTGCTGATTATAAAAAAAAAAATATCAGTGACAACAATGATGTCATATATTGTACATAAAAAGTAAAAAGAGAAATTTAGACAGGAGTTTGATGCATCACGTGTGTCCCCCAGGAATCCAAATACATACCAGCATGGCTAAAAGTATGGCCAAGGTTCACAGAGCCAGCCCTAACTATAAGCTTTATCAAAAAAGACAGTTTTAAGTCTAATTTTAAAGGTAAAGATGGGGTCTGCTTCCTGAACCCAAACCAGGGTCTGATAACTGAAGGCTCTGCCCCTCTAGGAACCACAAGTAAAACTGCAGTGCGAAAGCAAAGTGTTCCAATGGGAAAGTATGGAACTATGAGATCTTTAAGATAAACTGCAGCTCAGTGATAAAGAGCTTTACAAACAACGAGAAGAATTTTAATTTATTTTCCAAATTTAAAGTCATCCAGTGAAGACAAGTTAAAATTGGATAAATATGATTGCTTCTGCTAATTGTCATCAGATCTCTATTTGCAGCATTTTACATCAACTGGAGGCTTTTCAGAACATTTTAAAGACAGTCCAATAATAAGAAATTACAGAAATACATGGACTAGTTTATCTGCATCGCGACAGGATTTCCTAATTTTATATGTAAAGATCATGATGACTTCATTTAAGTATTTAACTGTTGTATAGTTGTAAATGTAACATCTTTCATCATCATTTTACCACACTGATGACCTTGTTCAGATTAACCAGTTTTGATTGATCTGTATCAGCTGATGATGATTATCAGTAGTGAACAAACAGATTTCGCTCAAACTGATTACTTTCTAGCTTTCCAATGTTTTTTTTTTATTTTATTTTATTTATTGATATAAAAACCAAGTCTCCTTGACTGTGTTCTACTTGTTTCTCATCAGGGTCCAGAGGGGAAGCCTGGATTACCAGGACCATCTCTGGTAGGTGTGAACAGAATTTCAGATTATATCCCATCATGTTTGTAACTTGATGTTTATAAAGATGCTTTTTTGACCATACCATACCATACCATGACCATATACTTTGCAGAGTACTTCTGGAAGAGATGGGCTTGATGGCCTGCCAGGGAAACCAGGAGTGAAGGTTGAATCCACACACAGTACTTTGTGCTGTTTACATTGTCATGTGCTGACTTACATAATGTTTTATTATTATTGTAGGGTGAAAAGGGGCAAAAAGGAGAGCCTGGATTGGTGAGTGCACCCGTGTTTAGTGTATTTTTAAACACCACTTTTTCTTTTTTTTTAAAAAAAGAAAAAGAAAAATGACATTACACAGACTGCATGTCCTTCATGCACCACGAGGCCCCACCCTTGCGATTAAAATTGGCCTAACACTGCTGACCTGAAAAATAAAAAACACAACAATTAACAAAAAATGATTATATTGGACTTTTTTTCTACTTATTTTACAACTCATGAACAATTTAAGGATATTCATAAAAAATAAAGTATTTGTTTTTACAATCCTCAATATTCACCTTCTACCCCAAATCACATCCACTCAGTTATTCAATCAACACTGAGAACACAAATGCATTGTAGACAGGCCTCCTCCATGAACAATAAGCATAATTCTACCTC
Source organism: Melanotaenia boesemani (assembly GCF_017639745.1). NCBI lineage: Eukaryota > Metazoa > Chordata > Actinopteri > Atheriniformes > Melanotaeniidae > Melanotaenia > Melanotaenia boesemani. The sequence continues at coordinate 21,957,149 of NC_055704.1, forward strand.
AGAAGACACATTTTGAAAGGGAATAATTTACATTACTAATAAAAATGAAGAAACTGGATGATGGGCCAGTTATTGTAATAATAATTAACCTTCCTACACAGGAGGTAACATGAAGCTCAGGACTGAGCTGGTGCTTCTTAACACAAGTAAAAAATATATTGTAATTTACTGTTAAAGTGTCATTTTGCATGATATAGATTGGAATCTTATGTGTATTATATTTTTCTGTGTATTTGTGGTCTCTCAGTTTACATAAAAAACTGTACAAGAAGTTTCAGGCAACACCATCAAACTTTCTGCCAACACTGACTCCACTGAAAGCTGCAGTAACTGATTCTGATCCACTTATGTCTTTGATATGTGTGTCTTTAATTCCTTTCAGAGAAAATGTGATTAACCTAATTGAATTTTAAAATTGGATAATCATCCATCCATTTTCTGCCACTTATTCAGGTCTAGACTGTGACAATGTGATTTAATATATCATTAGGAGCTGTTCTTATAAACAAGTGCCAAGTAAAGAAAAATATGATCTAATAATATATAATGACATAATTGAAAATGATAATAGTCTCATTGGTTTTCCATTAGACTTTGGTTAGTATGAACCTGGAAAATGGGTGAAGGTGCATTGTATTTAGTGTGTAAATGGTTTAAATGGACTTGATTTGAGCTTGTGAAGAAATTGTTTAAGAAAACATGTATAACCAGCACATACAGAGATTTTCAAACCTTTCCATATTTTCCTTTTTTTACAAAATATTACAGTTCACAATATTCTCCACTATGACAAGCAAATGCATGGTTTTGGATAATAAAAACATGTATCTGTAATTGAAAATGTAATGCATTTAGAGATATTTTGATCATAAAATGCCCCCCCCCCCTCTTTTTTTTTTTTTTTTTTTTGCTTCAGTCTGTCTGTGTGCACAAAAAAAATTTTTTATGCTTTTGCTCCAATGGATGTATCTGTACTTGATAAATACTACATGCTTGCAGCAATTGTGTTTCATATGTCTTTGTATGTGAACAGAGAGGAGAGAAAGGAGACCAAGGTGGGGTTGGGATTGCTGGAATTCCTGGTTTACCAGGAACTCCGGTGGGTATCACTCTGAATTCCTCTGACTGCAGCTTTTCTTTCCCTCTCTAATATGTTTTTAATAATTTAATCACAACTGAAATCAGTATGTTCGCCAGTTTAACAATATATTTTGTAGTTTCAGTGTTCTAGTATGAGCCACATCTTTTTCCAGCATTTTATTAATTCTGAAAACAACATCAGAAATTATGGTTCTGTTCTGCAGGGGAGACCTGGCGTTGATGGGAAGAGAGGCATGCCAGGAAAAGATGTAATGAACACCACCTGCATTTCTGTTATGCTCACTGCCTACATAATGCTGTCATTTTGTAGATTTTTACAGATAAATTATTTAAATTAATGAGTTTTTCTTTTTACAGGGTGAAAGGGGGACCAACGGAGATGATGGCAAAAAGGTTTTTAAAAATATTCTGTACCAACTAAAACATTTCAAAGATATCTTTTATAAAACATGCTAACGTTTCTCTAAATTTAAGGGTGACAAGGGTGATGCAGGTACAAATGTAAGTCCTTTTGAAAGTTACAAAACATGTGTTTTACCCCTTTTAACACTAAGGCAGTGACTGACAATTGTTTATTCCCTTACAGGGTAAAGATGGAAGTAAGGGAGAACCAGGACCTCCAGGTTTACCTGGTAGGCAAGTGCTTGTCACTCCTGAGGTAAAAAACAAACAAAAACACTTGTTTGTTTGTTAATTAGATTATCAAACATCTTATTTATTTTTCTTTCAATAGTATAATGGTATATCAGAGGGTATGATCATGATTGGACCTACAGTCCTGCTTGCTTTTAACATGGGACTGTGTAACATACAACAAACAGAATACTAAAATTTGTTAATCCTTTCAGTCCTATACTAAGTGAGATGTAGTGTGAATCAAACATAAATATATCACATGTTAGCATACTGTTTATAGCTTTTCCGGGAAAAAAGGTATATAATCTCAGTCTGGCATATTTCTGCTACATCAGACTGGTGAACGTCGATCTTAATGGATGTTTAGCTTTATTTTTTACTTAAATTTTACCGTATCTGTTTTCAGGGTGCCACAATTGATGAAGTCCGACAAGCATTTCCAATCCCAATGGGTCCTCCAGGAGCGACTGTGAGTCTACTATTTATACACAGCCTGTTTCTGCATCTAGTACCTTTAGCTCATAAATAATTGCATGTCATTTCTGCTGTTGCATGGTATAATTCCCATGTAGCTTACATGGAATCTGAGCTGTCATCCAATGATGGCTGTAGTGCTTTATTATGGTTTCAGTGGGTTGCAAATAGATGCTGTACATCGAGTTAGATGTCATGCATTGTAGATGCATGTTCAAACGCTTCGCTCCTCTGTTTCTGTCTGTTCAGGGTTCTCCAGGAATGAAGGTAAGAGGGTTATGCTGCTTATATTGAAGTTAAGCTTAAAATAAAACATGACATGGGTTTTATAGTTTTTTTTTGTTTGTTTGTTTGTTTGTTTTTGGACAGGGTGACATAGGGGAAAGAGGCCTGAAAGGGGAGAAGGTAGTGATTGATCAGAGTAATACATTTTTAAGACATTGAAATGGAAATTAGGTTGTTTTCTCTACATTTGCCTCTATGTTTCGGCAGGGTGATGCTGGAGCTCCTGGAAAGTCTCTTGAGATGAAGGTGAAATTCATGATATCATAATCTCTCCTCTGGGGTCACATGTTCTCATATTATATTATTAGGTCTCTGAACAACACATTTTCCTTTACTTTAGGACATTGAGGAGATGTTTGAATCCTATGGTATAAGGGTAAGCTCTAAGCATGACCATGTATGCATTAGGTCTACAGAATTTGTAGTGGTATGGTAGCAGGGGTTCTAACAGAACATGACCATCTAAATAAAACATTTTTTCTCAGCTGCCTTTGCTGAAGGCTTTGATTGACAGGTTGCTGCAGGATGGAGTAGAGGAGCTGCTTCATGTGCTCAGCACGTCCAAAAAAACAAAAGGGAACACAGAAACTCACACCTCCAACGTCATCACAGAGTATACGGTATGTAACCTCTGGGGAAGAAGTATACGAATTGTTTTTCCAGCCATCGTGTTGCTCAGGTCAACGGAAGAAAAACCGAACGAACAAACAGGGAAACTGTAAGGGGTCTCTTGGTCCATGGCCTTTAGTTGGAAAAAGACGATAAACAAGATTGCAAAGATAACACAATATGAACATTTTTAGGGGCTTATGGAGTTTTTAAAATAAATAAATAAATTTAAAAACTACAAAGAGACCAGAGAGACATGCAAACAATTGAAAAACAGTTGAACAATGATGGCAAAGTTATCACAAATACTTTTAAAATAAGTACAAAAAGATGAACAATGGTCTCAGTGACCTGCAGAATTACTGAAATGTAACCTCCCCCACAATTATTCAGACTTTTAAGTGACACACAACCATATGTGTTGTTTCAATAGAGTTCTGTAAAGTATGACCTCACCAACCAGCCTTTGTCTGACCGGCACAACACTGAAGACCCTGACTTAGACGACCAGCTGCCTGAACCTTTGTTGACTGTAAGTGATTTCAACCATCATTTGTAAGTATAACAAATATATATTTTACCTGTTGGATCTGTTTTCAATTTTAAATTAAATTAAAGATACGCAGACAGAAAAATAATGTTGAGAGAATGAGACAAAAAAATACACTACTGTATGTTGGCTGTTTATATATTTAACTTTAGTTGTTGTTAATGATAACTCTGATTTATCTAAAGCAACAGTCTTCACATCAACCACTTTCATCTGGTCAGCTGCGACTTCTGTTATGACTCCAGATTCTTCTGCTTTGCTTTGATTCATTTTAGCTTCTTTTAATTCTCTTTTTTTCTGTCCAGGATCCTTTAAATGAAACGTCGGAGGGTCCGACATTGTGGACCATCACTACACTGGATGGAGGGCAGAAGCTAAACCAGATTGAGACCAACTTAAAGGAGTCAAGAGAAAAGGAGATTTTAGACTGGGACAAGGATGAAATACCTTCACTCAGAGCTAATTTGACTAAAGTTAATTCTACTTTCAATTATACAAAAGTTAAAGAGGTCAGTATATTATAAAAAAATACATTTTCAAAAATTACAGCATGTTTTGAGACAGTTTTCTTAGTTAATGCAAATGTTTTAGTTTTAATAACTTCTATATCTTTTCTTCTTTTATAATTTCTTTAACTCATTACCAGAAATATGCAAGAACAGTTTTAGGAATCAACTTAAAACACTAATTACCTTCATATCACATCCATTCTGGATATTTTAGGAAAAAATAAATAAATATAAATTATTGAAAACTTATCGAAGTGATCTTAATGTTAGGTAGTGTTTGTATTATGTAGTATTTATGCTCTGCTGATCACAACATGCTAAAATCTGTACATCTGTGTGTAGACAGTTTCAGGGCTTCCTAAGCCTGTGATGGAGACCGTTCTCCTCACTCAGGAAGTCCCCTTGAAGAAGAACTCAGCACCAAAGAAGAAGAGCAGGGAACGTGGGAAAGTAAAGCTGCTATGGCTTGTTAATAATAGTTTTAAATATACATAAAAGATGTAATAAAAAAATAATTCAGAATAAATAAACACGAGTAAAGAAGCCCACTAGAGTTTCATGTTTCAGCTGAACTTCCCTACACAAACATTACTACTGTTTATATCACTGCTCCTTAAAAATCAGCCTCCAGGGCCATACAGGGGTTTGAATATTGACATTTTGTGGCTTTTTGCGTGTTGTTTTCCAACAAAATTAAGATATTGCAGATTTAAGGAGGTGCATTCAGACATTTACGAGCTGTTGCACAAATGAGTTGAATAGACAGGAAGTGTTTTCTTCCTGCCTCTACAAATCTTGGATTTTAAGGACATCATGGCTGCACTGTGTAGCAATGAAACAATTAAAAACTTTAATGTGCTTACAGTGACGGATGACTTGCCTCAAATGAGCCAGAAAAATGTCTTTAAGTATTTTTTTTTTTTCAAAAATAATCAAAACACACACAATAATAAAAAGATTGCAAATCAGTGGGCGGAAACATGGAAAACTGGTGTGGTTCTACTGTATAAAAATAAATAATTTGCAAACATTTGATTACATCAAGGACTTCTAACTTTATTAACGTTAATTATCTCCCTCTTAATTATCTTCTTAAACTGATCAACCATAGTTTCAGACTTGATCATCAACAACTTCTGAAGCATGAGAAACTTTATCTTTTCTCTCTCTGACTGAACTTCTTAACCAGGGCAAAGGAAATAAAGGACGACATAAGAGGCAGAGACAACGCCTGGTAAATGTCCTTGAAGGGGTCAGACTAAATCTGGAAACTAAACTTTACTTTCGCCCCAGGCTGAAAAAAACACTAACCCGCCTCACCCTGCAAGATTCCAACATAAGCTACCAACACCTGTGCTGATATAACATCAGAATAATGTGTTTTAATAACTGCTTTAAAACTAAAGTTCAATAAAGGAGAATTCAAAATTAACATACTGCAAACATACCACGCTAAATTAACCGCTCATTGTAAACACAATGTGGCTTATGCAACCAAAAGCATGCATTTGTCTAAACCTCCATGTTCTTCTCATTATAATAATAACAACTTGATCAGTGGGTTGCTTTGTAATCGCTTGGCTTTCTTGTCTTTCAGTCATTCACACAGATAATAAATGATAGTTTGTAATATCATTTCCCTGAAATTATTGTCATTTCTTCTTTATCTTAAGACTAGTGAAGACGGCAAGCAAGAAAAAGCAGAGGAGGAGTTGGATAATGATGAAGAATACAGTTATGAATATGAGGTAGGAAGCTGCTGCACATCTGTCATTTGTTTTTACAGGTTACTGTGTCTGCTCTGTAGAATTGTGTGTTTAAAAGTTATTAAAGCACTTTTTTGTGTGTGTGGGAGGGGCAGGACGAGCTGTCCACAGATGATCTGCCACCAGTTTCCAATGCCAGAACAAAGAACAAGGAGGTAAATTTGCGTCAAACAGAATGATCTCATCTGTGTCTTCTGGAGTGGGTATAAATGTTGCGATTCATTTTTAATGTAACATATATTCAATGATTTTCTTGCATGCAGCTTGAAGACCAAACAGCTGAATTCCTCACTCCAGTGGAAGAATTGGTAAGCATTTGTCATTTTGTCCCTCAGGTGATAGCAACAACTCCTTCACTGATAGAGGAGGGATAAAGATAGCCAAACTCAGCTGCATAAAGCTCTGCTGTACCTGAAGAGTAATAATGTATTTATGTTGTTTTCATCTCTGTAGGAGGGACACTTACCCACACACAATCCTGACCAATTTGAAACCTCCAGACTTCCTGTAACATCAGACAGAGGAACAGATACACAAGTAATTACACATGATGTGTGACATATCTTCTTATTTTTAGCTTCTTGAGAGAGCATGTACAAAGATGCAACCATTACACAACAAAGCCTATCCTGGTCCATTGTTAAAGTTTAAAAAGACTCAAAGATTTTGTGCAGTGACACAGTCGAGAGATGGTTGCTGTTATTTAGAAAAAGTGATACCAAGTTTATTTGCTGTCCAGAACTGTATGATCCTGTACGATCTCCATTATGACAGTGTAAATACTGGTTGTTTTATATAAAATAATATTCTATTCATGTATTCAATCTTGCCTTTGCAGGTTCACATACTTCTAAATTAAGTGGGGGTCGTAATGGAAGATGTGAGATGTTTGAGTATTTCCACAATTTAGATGCAAGTTAAAAACGACTGAGCTGTGTGATCTTTATACAATGCCTGGCCAAAAAATAAGTTGCCACCCAAAAATAAGTACACAAAATATTTCATTGGACCACTTTTAGCTTTGATTACAGCAGCATTCAGAATTATATTGATGAGCTTCTGCAGTGTCACATTTATTTCCATCCAGTGTTTCATTCACTTTTCTCCAAGAGCTTGTATTGATGAGGGGAGAGTCCGGCTGCACAAAGCCTTCTCCAGCACATCTTAAAGATTCTCGGTGGAGTTCAGGTCTGGACTCTGTGGTGGCCAAATGATGTTCTCATGCTTCCTGAACCATTCTTTTACAATCTGAGCCTGGAAAATCCTGGAATATGCTGATGCCGCCAGGGAATCAAATAATCTATTGATGGAATAACCTGCTCATTCGGTAAATTCAGGTTGTCACCTGACCTCATTCTTTGGGCACATAATGTTGCTGAACCTAGACCTGACCGACTGCAGCAACCCCAGATCATAGACTGGCCCCACAGGCTTGTACAGTGGACACTAGGCATGGTGGATGCATTACTTTATCTGCCTCTCTTCTTACCCTAAAGCTCCCATCACTTTGAACAGGGTAAATCTTGACTCATCAGACCACATATCTTCTTCCATTGCTCCAGAGTTCAGTCTGTATGCTCTCTAGCAAATTGAAGCCTCTTTCTCCAGTTAACCTCACTGTTTAGTAGTTTTCTTATAGCTTCACAGCTATTCAGCCCCAATCCCTTGTTTGCCTTTGATTTGATTTCACCAAACATTTAAGTGATCGTCGCTCACCATTATTCAAGATTATTTTTCCAGCCACATTTCTTCCTGGAAGACAATGGTTCCTCACTATCCTTCCAGTTTTAAATAATGCATTGGACAGTTCTTACATGAATTTTAGTAGTTTCTGCATCTCCCGTTGCTACATGTTTGGTTTAAACAAAACATGAGCAGCTGTTTCACTCTGTGGTCTGCATGAAGACTGCTGCAACATCCTAGTGAATAAGGTACAAACACTGGCTCAAAAAGTAAAAATAGATTACTTCAACTCTTACTTGACAAGTAAAACAAAGAAGCCAGTATCACTTTTATCATCCTTGAACTTTAATATAGCCACAAAATAGCAGAAGCTAACGGAGAATGAGGTAAAGTGATACGATCACTACAAACTCTGAAACTTTTTTGTTATCCTAACACAAGATTTGCAAGCCACTTTTCTTAATGTCTTGAGCTGGACATGACTAAAGGGCTTTGGTAGGATGGTGGGCCGCAAGCCATAGTATGGAGGGCAGTGATCAGTGCAGCACTCCACCACTCAAACCGTTATGGTAGTGGTCATGTGGAGGCCATTCTTCATGACAGGCTGCTGAAGATTTCCCAAGAGACCTGAAAGACTTTCACTGTTCCCAACAATGTGTGGAGGAAATCTAACACTTAACATTCCCATCAAATGCAGTGATAGCAGTATTTTGAGGTGGTGGTTTTTATGGAAACTGATCAAGACATCCTTAGAGAGGGATGTAGAGATGCAGAGAAAACCCTCAGTTCAAGCCCTTTGGGTTCTGTGGATTGGCGTGAAATGTAAGAATAATTGTATATTAACAAATGAAATTGATTTGATAGGACCAAATTTTTTTATTTATTCATTTATTTATTTAGCATTTTTTCATGCCGTCAAAACTTTTACTGTTTTGTGTGGTTTGTGTGTTTTCTAATGCCCCCTTTTGATTTTGCTTCATCCAGGTTGTCCTTTCAATCACAGCACTGCCTTCTAAACCAGTGGATAATAGAGACAAGGTAAGGGTGCTAATTGGCTTTGTTGTAGCTTATTTCTCTACCAAACTGAAAGGTGAGCATAAAGAAAGGAAGTTAGTTGTATTTAAAATGTTGTATTATTAGCTTTTGTGGATTAGTTGCTATCTGAGGACTCTGAGGTTGTAAATACAAATAGATTTGTTTTCTCAATATTGTGTCTTGCTTTTGAAGTTATTTATTCACATCTGTTCTGTTTGCAACCAGGATGAGGTGACACTGCCCACTCCTCCAATTGCCACAGATGAACCAGATAAGGTGGAATTTATATTTTAATTCATACAAACTTAAATCTTAATTCATGCAACTCAAGATCCTTGCATGCTTTGAAATGCAAAACTCTTTTTCCACACTGACACACAGAGGACTGAAAGTGATGGACAAGTACTTGATCTAAATGAAGGAATGGGCCTTACTTCAATATTCATTAGATAAGCCATGCTTTTGACAAACCAGAACAAGTGCTTGGCCTCATATTTTGCGACCTCTTCTTCCTAATTCCTATGAAACTTTCACCAGTGCAAAACAGTGCACGTGCTTGTGTATTTGTGAACAACCGTCAACACGTTTTTTATCCACAAACTTTATCAGAGCATGGGACAGGACAGCATTTTTGCGCAGCATGATTTAGCATGATTCATCTAAAGCTTGTCTGAATAGAAATGAGTTAGTGCAAATTTTCAGAAATAATTCAATACTTTCTCTCTTTCATCTTTTTTTAAACAGGAAATCTCTTAATTCCCAAGAGAGTGAAACTATAGAGTCTTAATCATTCATAAGAAAGCACTACATGGGGAGTGTGAATAAACTGTGAACCGTTTTTCTGATGAGGAATCCTGAACCTGAACGACATTTCATAAGGCGATACTTCTCTCCACACAGAGACTATTTTACTCACCTAAACTCATGACCTTACAAAGACCTTCTTTTTTTTTTTTTTTTTTGCAGAGGGGGGCTTTTTTAGAGGAGTATTATTGAAACTCAGGCTCCCCCTCAAAATTGTGTCTTCATGTTTAGATTGTGATTATTCAGATTGTCCAGTGTAGCCTTCACTTTTTTGGTCTTATGAGCTCCTAATTTATTGATTACAAATATATTTCTGTAACTCATCCATTTTTCATCATATAAACTTTGTACAAAAGATAAAGAAATTTGTGTTTGGTCGAATATCTTGTTGTAACAATGATTCTTGGCAATAAATCTCTTATTGTTGGAAAACCTGTTTATTATGGAGTGTTTTTGTAGGATGAGCAGCAGAGTTGATTGTGTGGGTTGTGCCCATGAAAAACTTGTCGCGGCTCTTCTACCATATCGAAGCAGCTTGTTCTGCTATAAATACTTGTTTGGTGGTGTTTGTTGGAGTGGATGATTGAACAGTGGCCTCTGTATCATGTGCAGAACGCCAGCTTGAAGCTGCCCAATGACGGAGTAGGCGAGTTCGGTACTCAAGAGCCACAGTCCTGCATGTTTTAGATGTTTCCTTGTTTCAAAACACCTGATTCAAATGAATGAGTCACTGAGCAGAACTCGATAGGTTGCTGGATCCATTTAATTTGAATCAGGTGTGTTAGAGCAGAGAAACATTTTTGTGGCTGTTAAGGACTGAACTGGCCTTCCACTGCCCTATGACATGGGCCCTTTCCAGATCAGTCAAATGTGGCATGTTTGGAGCAGAAACTAACTGCCCGCTGTTTTAGCTTTTAATCAGGCACCTGGTGTGCCTGAAGCTCAGAAGAGTCAGTAGCAAAATAAACTGTTTGACATTGGTAAAGAAGATTTGGCAAGTTTTCATGGGCCCAGCCCACATACTTGGCTCTGCTGCTTATCCCACAAATTCATATTCCTTACAAATGTGGCACCATTTAAAATGAAAATGAACTGGTTTTTCAACTGTATAAGATTTAGTGCCAAGAAGCATTGTTACAACAAAGATATAATGGATCAAAATACAAATTTCCTCACTTTTTGTGCTTGTTTTCTTAATTTGTACAAATATTATTTATTACAACATTGAAAAAAATGTTTTTAACTTACTCAAAATCTTTGAAGACCAATATTATTTTTTGAGTTTTTAATGGTATTATGAGCAGTTTCATAGACAGATCAAACACTCTTTTTCACTGGTGAAATGTTTCACTGTGATTAAATTGTCTGCTTTTAACACATATGTGCATGTATGCTGAAGTAAAAATGTTAAAATAACCTTCTGTGCAAGTTTGTGTCTTCCTTTTTTCTTAAACATTTTCACCACCACATACATGGATCACAAATACCACAACTATTCAAATGATAATAATTGTAATGCTAAATTTACTTATGAGAGGTTTGGGGACTTTACAGGTGCCTCAACCTCAAATCAGAGTGAAAAGAGGCACCTCCTGGCCTGACTCTATGGTAAGTGTTTCCTAATTTTGAACAAGAGACTAAAATAAGTGGAAATTATAACTGTATGATTAATATAAACTGGCTTAAGTAATAAGTTTTATATTTTAGGTGTTTATGCCGGGTGTCCCAGGTGGAAGAAAAAGGTTTAGAGGGACACAAAAAGTAATTCTTTCTTTTTTTCTAAATATATCTACCTCTTAAAAGATTCATAGTTCAGAACATAAAAATGCTATTTCATGGTCACTGTGCAGTGCATGTGAAATTTTCCACTTATGTTTATTTTAGCATCCGTCCTCTGGAGCTCAAGGTTATAACAGTTGGAGTGTAAGTCTATAATCAACAACATATTGGACAAAGATTTGGGGTAATACTGAATGAAAATAGTGTATAATTAAATTGGTTTGTGTCATCAAACTTTTTTTTTCCAGAGCATAAGACACAAAAATCCAAACCTTCATGAGTATGCCATGAGGGAGAGGCTAGAAAGAGGAGCAAGAAAGAGATATAGTAATACAGATAGAGATGCTCATGGTGGAGAAGAGGAGCAGATTGAGGTAGAGAAGGAAATAGTAAAGGAAAAAGAAATAGTACTACATACAGAAACAGACCTTGATCCAGTCTATGATGATGAGGAGAGGAGTGGAGACTATGACTGGGGGACTGAAGAAGATGTAGATCGGGAAAGGGAAGAGGAGGAAGAAGAGGAGCTGGAGAAGCAGAGAGAGAGGGAAAGGTTGGAGATGGAGAGGGAAAGAGGGGAGCTGGAGAAGGAGAAGGAGGCTGAAATTGACTGGGAGAGAGAAAAAGTGGAGGGTGAGAAAGAGAAGGCAGAAGAGACAAAAGAGGAGGAGGTAGAAAGAGATTTTGAGCGGGAGAGGGAGGAGTGGGAGAGGATGAGAGTGGAGATGGAGAGGAGGCGAGAGGGGGGTTACGATGAAGAAACTGGACAACCATATCCATACCCTCCAGAGTATTTTGTACTCAAGGTGAGGACATAAAGTAAACATTACTCTGTTTGCACAATTACCAGCCAAATTACATTTCCCATCATTATTTAAAAAAAAAATCTCTTTTATTCAGTCAGTGCATATTTAGTCAGTGAAAAGTGAAAAAAAAAACTTTCCCTCACGTGTTCTTTTATTCTTATTTTTATAGGAAATCACAAAATTGAAATTAACTGTCTTTATTAGCCACGTCTCTTTTTATAAACCTTCCAGCCACGATGTCTCTCAGTTTCTTGATTTATTCTCAGTCAACTTTATTAACTTCTAATACCTGAAAAAGGCCCTTGAGTCCACAGAAGAATCAGGTGATGAAGCACAATCTTACATAAAGTCATGGTCTAAGTACATGCTCCTTACCTCTTCCTGTGCCACTGCCGGAATATCTTCCAGAAACATGGACTGCAGGTAGTTCCCTGCTGAGTCCATTAGTGAGGCTCATCCATCTGCACCATGAATGACCACTTGTCAACAGTCCTACTTAATGCACTTAAAATTTGAGAAGGTTGTCACTGCAGTTTATTTGACACAATTAGGGTGCCTACTATATTGTACACTATTACACAAATTAATATTACCTGACTACATCCAGCAAACATTTAAATAAATGATTATTAATTATTTCCACTTAATGACTGATTGGAAATAATTAAAGATAGATGGGTCATTTGACTGAAAATTGTGCACTTGTACACCTGAGATACTGAATGTGTTTCCTGCAGGTTCAAAACTTGTTTTTTATTAGTTTCTTTTTTCTTTTTCTTTTTCTTTTTTTTAACTAATGACGTGTTTTTCATGTGCAATAGGGACAACCAGGTGAAACTGGAAAACCAGGACTAAAGGTGACTTTTATAGATTTTTTTTTTTTTTTTTAAGAATATATCTCCTTCAAATAATTGAAAAATCCTCCAATTGCAAAACTTTTGAATATAAATGGTATATGGAAGTAATTTGTGATTTAGTAGATTGATCAATGTCAAGTTAACAACAAGTTGGACTGACATTAAAGTTAGTTTAAAAGCAGACAAAGATGTTCTTCATTTAAAGGGTCAGTTGATCTCTGCAGCTGTGCATGCAAGGATACCTGTTTTTGTTTTGTTACTAAATTACAGAAGAAGTGGAGTGAGCTTAATCTGTAATGAACACTGCACTAAAAAAACAAGAGTAAAATTCTAAAGCTAAACTGTGCTTTCACAGAGCTATCACTGTTTAATATATTAGCATGCTAAGCTTTATTTATTAGATCTGACCTTAATGTAAAGGAGGATGACAGAACAATTCATTTAGGAGACAGAAATCTGTCCAAACTGTTGAGAGTCAATAACATAAACCTCGTTGTGGTTCTAAAGGATCGCCCATGATTTCTTAAATCCAAAAATTAAGTTTGTCTTGTCAGCTGACCTGCGTTGTTGTTTAACTAGCAATAGATGCTAGTGATGGTGGAACTGGTGCTATCTTTTTGCAGGATGGTCCTGATAGGATGGAGCACACAGACTCCAAGTCTATTCACTAAGGAAGTACTTACATTTAGTGCTGCTCTAAAGCATTTTAAGGTTTAGTTTTGTCCATCCAGTTGTCCAGTTATCGTTATACTAACCACAGTCACCTTGTCTTCATCAATTAAATGCATAATTCAAACCAGCGGCTTATAGTAGGCGTAACTCAGGCAAGTCCGAGTGACTGGCTGGTTAGGTTGCATAATGACTGCATAAAGCCAGGGAGGCTTAGACTCCTTGAAGCCTCCACCATCACCAGCCTGGCAATGTTGTTGGTGTAGCTTTTGTTTTCTATTAACATAAGATGAGACAGGAGTCACTGGTAGTGTTGCTTTCTAGGGAAGTTTTGTTTTTTTTGTTTTTTTTTATTGACCATTTCAAATCAAACTTACAGTTTTCCTCTATTGTTAAAATTTACTGAGTCACACTGATTCACTGATAGGGTCACTGTCATCATCATCATCATGCTAAGCACAATTGACAGTCGACACATGAAATGTGGCACCACTTCATGAAAATATCATGGCTGCTCTGTTGCCTATCCACATAGCATCAGTAAATGACATCAGAGCTCAGGGAGAGCTTCTCTCCTGTCTCGCCTGTCAGCAACACTATTTGAGTCCCGGCCTTTGATGTCCCCTCTGCTCTATTTCTGTATGGCTGTGAGACAGTAGATTAAAGCAGGCATTAATAATTCCCCTTGTTAAACATGCTGACAAGTCCAATTTTTTATGTCAAATTCCTCTGAGTTTGCTTATTTGGGCACATGAAAAAGATGTGTCATGGTGTATTTTATCTCACTAACTATGCTCTTATTTTTTTATACACATTTCAGGGCGAAATTGGAGAAAAGGGACAAAAGGTAAAGATGTAGTTCCTGACATAAAAATTTATTGCAGGCATGTTTACCTGCCTGCTTTTTGTTTTCAGGGAGAACCAGGCATTGGCCACAGAGGGCCAGAGGGCCAGGCTGGTCCTCCAGGACAGAAGGTAAAATTTACCCCTTCTTTACTCAGAATGCTATAAAGAAAGCAAGTAGACTGAGCACTTCCTAGAAAATCAATTAATCCCTTTGGTCTTCTATAGGATTCCCTTTGATTGACTTTGTTTCTCATTGCAGTTTTAATTTGGGGAATTTAATTGGCCCAGTGACTCGTTCCCTCATTTAAATTTGTATTTGAGATTTTTAATTTGATAAAAACTAGAAAGACTTTAATTAAAAACAATTATTCAAATGTAATAAAAGAGCTGAATAATTACATTACATGGGACAAGTGATGTATGAATGCAAACTGGTCTCTAATTTTCACTTTCTGATTGTTTGGCAGGGTGAGCCAGGTGAGCCAGGGCCTCCAGGTGCTCAGGGCATCCAGGGTATCCACGGTAATGCAGGCATCCAAGGCTCTCCAGGACTCAGGGGTCTCCCAGGGTACCCTGGAGAGCCAGGTAGAGAGGTAAAGTCTGTAAAGTCTTACAAGAATGTTTTTCTTAAGCTTGTTTTCATCAGAGGAAATAAGTAAAGAGAATGTATGGGCATTTGCAACCTACAGAAACAAAGAGAAGGCTATATTACTGGGTTCCAAGAAAAATGAGGATTTAAATGTGTTAAATGTTTTGTGTGTTGATGTAGGGTGAACGGGGAAAAAGAGGGAAAAATGGATCACCAGGACCTCCAGGACCTCAAGGCGCACCAGGACCTGATGTATGAATTTACAGAAAGTTTCCATCTTTTTACTTTGTTTCATTATTTTCTTCTCTAATAGAAACACTATTTTAAAAAATATTTTCTTCTTTACATTTTTCATCTGATTGCTGTTCAAAATAATGGTGAACCTTTTCTTTGTTGTTGTTGTTGTTTTTTACCTGAAATATCTAAATAGGGTCTTCCCGGTGTGTCAGGAGCAAAAGGAGAAAAGGTTTGTACTAATAATGTGGACGGTTTTTAACTGTTTTTAATTAAAATTAATTGATATTTTGTTAATCATTTAACTAGTATTATAACTTTTGTCTGTTTTTGTTATTTAAAACAAAAAAAGTCATTATTTTTTTGATCAGGGTGACAGTATTCCAGGTGAGCCTGGTGCCAGGGGTTTGGCTGGACCCCCAGGGAGACAGGTGAGTTCAGTTCATATCACTGCATCTCCACTTACATTCTGTTTGAGATCCCTGTGTTGAAGTAGTACAACTTCATATTATGTAGTATACTTACTTCTTCATAAACATTTCTTTTCAGGGTGAAAAAGGCACTCTAGGTGTCAAAGGAGTTACTGGTCATATTGTGAGCAATTTTCACATTTTTTTTTACTTTAAATATAATTAAACTAAATTAGAAACTCACTTTTCCCTTTTTACCTTTCTTTGTTTTTTTAAACCAGGGTGCAAAGGGCCTACGTGGCAATAAAGGTGAAAAGGTGAGATGTCGCTGCACATGAAACTAATGATAAAATAAATCAAAAGAAATGAAGAGTAAAACTGCATGGCTGTCCCACCAGAGCTTAAATTATCTCAAAACTACAGAAATGTATGCTGCTAAAATTATAGTTTCATATTGATTAATAGCTTTATCATTTTAAAATATGCTTAAGTGTTAACCACAACGCCTAAAGGATGTTTTATTGCCTATAGCAATGGCCGCTGACAGCAAGGAGGATAGATGGTAGATTTAGATTATTTTCATTTGATCAAACTCTGACTCAACAACCAGCATCCTCTAGGGAAGCTATCTGTTGAATGTGATTATCTTTTTTTACCCTTTTTCCATTACCAAAGTGATCTCACGCAAAGGACGGAAGTGATTTATGTTTTCTGTAATTTTTTTACACAGATGACTCACTCTACAGTTGTGTATAAACAGTGGGGTGTGATGTTTGATGGCCACGTGTAAATGTCAAAATTCAAGGACACAGTTTCTCGTTCAATTTGTCAGCTGAAGTTTGTGTTGTGTCTTCAGAAGTGATGACAGCTGTCAGTTAGATTCCTTCACATTGTTTGTGTCTTTATAATTGAAGTGTCACAATAGAGATGATGTTGACCTATGATTTATTCATGTCAAATACAACTAAACCTTAGTGATGTTGTGAGTAGCAACCCACTGAAATGTGATGGACTAAGGATTAATGCACAGGATCATGCTGCTATGCATTGCTGCAACATCACGGCAGCATAACGAAACCTTGCTGGATATCTGGGGCTGAAAAAATCTCATTCAGGAAAGTCTTCGTTACAGTTATGTTTCCTTTCAGGGAGATCGCGGGTTGCCTGGAGTCAAAGGAGAAAGGGTATGATCACAAATTATTTTGAGTTTGTTCTCCACTTGCACAAGTTCAGATCATGTTTCAACAAGGTTTTACATTAGTGTCTCAAATAAAATTAAACAAGTGTTTCAATATTCTTTTTGTCAATGACTGTATCTAAATTATTTTTTATCTTGTGTTAAATTAAGTTTATTTCAATCCTGCAGGGGAGTGTGCTTCAACTTCAAGGACCTCGTGGGTTCAAAGGTTCCAAGGGGGAGGCTGTAAGATCTTGAATTTTTGTCTCATTTTTTCTTATTGCAATCCAAATGAACTTTATATAATAAATTAATGCAAAGATTTATTATACGGATTTTTATCTGTATTTACAAACTAGTTTGAATTGAATACATCCCATATATAATGAGATGGATAATAATCCATGCTTACTGTCCCCCCAACTCACTTACGGTCACTAAATAAGGAACTGTGAAACCGGTCCAGTTTTGTTTAGGATTTATTAAAACAACAAAGACGGTAAATGGATTTGTACTTATAAAGTGCTTCTCCAGTCTGCTTGACCAATCAAAGCCCTTTACACTGCATAATCACATTCATCCATTCACACCCTGATACACATCAGGAGGCAATGCCTCTGCAAGCCGCTGACAATCATCTCTCCATCCAAATGCAGCTGGAAGTGAACATCACATCATACCATTACGGTTCAAATGAAGAAAAAAATGAATACTGCTCTGTGTAAATGTGTGAGGGTGTCAAGTGATGTGGAAAATTTGGTTAAATGTGGTCTAGTTTTGTCTAGGTGTAAATCATTCGTCTTCAGAAAGTTTACAGTAACATATTTCATTGTATAAAGGAGCGTTTCAGTACTTTTTTGTCTGTTATTTTCCAATGACAACAGTTTGCGTGGGGTATGCACATTTTCACGGCAGGTCGAAAAATTCCACATAAAGTTGTTTTTGGAACATCCTGAGGTGGAACATGGTGTTAATTTTAATGCGTACGCAGGGTTCGTACATGAGGTCCCAGGAAAATTAAAAGGCCACTAATTAAGTAAATTCACATGTTATAACTTTTGTGGGGCTTTTGAAAAAAAGAATTGTACAAAATATGACCATATTTGTGAGAATGTACATACTTTAAAGGTTAAAGTATGTACAGCTTTGATCTATTGCACTGCTGTGACACCAAACTGTAATGGGTTCTTCCTTTGCCCCTGCTCTACCTTTTCCAGCTTTCATTAAGGTCAGCCTGGTCATTTTTGGTAAAGGTCATGAAAAGATCTAGAAAAAACTTACTGGACATTTTGTTTTAGGGTGAGCGGGGTCCACCAGGTTTTGATGGGGATAAAGGAGAAAAAGGCGAGGATGGTCCTCCTGGAGTCAAGGTAAAGTGTCTCAATTCAGAAGTTTGAAAAACAAAGATGAAAAGTCCCTCTGAAAGGTCATCTTCAGTTTATGAGAGACTTACAAGTATCTCAAAGCTTTGTCAAGCCAGGTATATCTCTGTTAAGAGGTTATTAGCTTGTTCTGGGCTTTATTGTCTACTATCTGTCACCTAGAAGGAAATACTCTGAATAATCTTTTAAAAGGGCCTTAAGGGTGATGCAGGCACTAAGGGTGCATTAGGACGATTTGGAGCAAGGGGACCAGTAGGCCAAAAGGTAAGTAAAATGTGCAGCAATGCTATTTTATCTGTTCAAGACTTCTTGGCAGCACAGAGTGTGAGATTATCATGTTGTTCCACAGGGAGATCCAGGAGAGCCAGGACTCAATGGGGTGATGGTAAAGAAATGCTTATTCTGTCATTTTAAATCTGGTTGCTTTTTTTTAAGAGTTTTTGCATGTTAATCCCAATTAATCTGCTTTTTAGGGGCGCAATGGAGATCATGGAAAGGATGGGACCAAAGGGGATAAAGGAGATATAGGGCTACAAGGCCAGAAGGGTGATCAGGTACACTTCTTTTAATTTTTAAAGAGTGAGTGTTCATTTATTTGTTTATTTTGTTGTTTCACTGTTGAATTTATTATTTTTTTTTCCAAGGGGGATCCAGGAGAACCTGGCTTACCAGGAGAGAAAGGGGAGAAGGGAGAGAAGGTACAGGGCAGTTAATATTTCTGACTTTGCTCCAAATTTTAACCTTAGGGGTCCTTACATTGAATTACCTATTGCGTTACCTGCATTTACAGGGTTTCAGAGGTTTTCCTGGGCGCACTGGGAGTTCTGGTTTAGATGGAGAAAAGGTTAGCCTCCGGTTAGATTTTGATTACAGATGGAACAGCTGTACCTGAAATTTCATCTGCTATAATTTTATTTCACAAAACAGGGAGATACAGGTTTACCAGGAAGCCCAGGCTTACCAGGAATGAATGGACTTACAGGGCGCAAGGTAAAAATCCAAATGTGCCATTATTTTCCTTATGTCTTCCTGAACATATGCTGACTTATGTTGTAATTTTCATAATGTGAACATTTAGGGTGATAAAGGACAAGGAGGAATCAGTGCTGTTGATGGTGAGCCAGGAGAAAAAGGGGGAAAGGTTTGTAAATTCAGTACAATTTACATCTAGTATAACATACATATGTATTTATGGCTCTTAGAAAAAAAATGGTATGCATTAGCCATGCTAAAGAGGAACATATGTCTGAATTCAGCTGCACAAAAATTAACTTACATTTCTCTCCCGTTAAATTCAGGGTGCAGCTGGTTTTCCAGGTTTCCCAGGGTTTAAAGGATCAGCAGGAAGTCCTGGAAGGGATGGAGATAAAGGGCCACCAGGACCACCAGGTGCTCGTGGGGACATGGGATCTAAGGTACTGTATGCCCATTTCTGTCAGTGCAATGACTAATATCATACTGATGCACCTGTCCACATCATCAGTGTTGAGTTATGCAGTGTTTCTAGTCTTTCAATAATTAGACCCCCACCCCCAACCCAGGTTGAACCTAGAGCTTGTGTAATGTAGTAGCAGGCATGTTCAGGTCCCTGCAGGAGGACTGACCTGACCATGACTCGCATCCCTTTCTCAATGAGACGTTGCTCACCTTAGTCTTAAGAGAATGGTTTGTTGATGATGTAGATGATGATTTTACCCAGTAATGTACAGTAATCTGTACATCACTGGGTACAGTTTGTAAGTTAACTGTCTGTAGCAGTACTCTATGTTGTTATGATGCAGCAGAACCCACCACGGTAACCTAGCATTCAGACAATTGTCAACTAAAGACAATAGGATAAGCCAAAGGTGACTGGTACTGGTTTCATGAGTTTGCGAATAATGTGGTCACTAAACTACTTAGAGGTTCTCTAGCAGTCCCACAATGCTTGGCGATCCTGTTCCGGGCCTCTTTGGCAACAAGGCCAGTCACTTTGGTTGTAGTTCAGTTTTTATTTTTAAAGGTGGGATTCACAAAAACAGAAAGGGTGCTGGTTTCTAAAAGGGTGCACTAATCTTAAAAAAACTCCTTTCCCATGCTGGTAGCATTCTATCCATCTTTTCCTCAAAACTTGGCTTCCACTACTCACTAGCGAAAGCTCATTTACTCAGATTGGAGGAAGTGCTCCACCCACCAGCCAACTCACCTATGAGGTGTTCATGGCCCCAGTCATGGACCTTATTGAAGCCTTTAACACTGCTTCCCACACTTTCCTGGCTATCTAATTGACTAGGCCTCATTGATTTAGCACTCTCTTGGCTTCCATCCTACCTCTCCAATCGGATACAGTTTACTACCAGTGGAGGCTAATTCTCAACCCTAGCCACTGTTTAACCACAGAGTGCCCCAAGGCTCAGTGAGCTGTCCCCTTCTCTTTGCCATTTACATCAGTGGTCGGCAACTGGCAGACCGCGGCCAGTCACCAATAATATCTGGCCCACTAGATTACATTGAAAAAAAGATTGCAAGAGAGATTATTAATTGTCAGTGCGCAGAGATGTGCCGCTGTTTACAGCTCTTACAACCTGGTGGGGGTGTAATCTATAATCTATAATCTATAAATCTGTTGTGTCCAAAAAGAACTTTTTACACAGTCTTCATTCTAAGTACATTTTTCTTTTATGTACGTAAAACCCAACTAAACAGGACTAAATTTGTGACAGAACATGAGGATGAGAAGAACTTGATTACAGTCATCATTGTGTCTTCATGAGCGAGTGGCAGCTCTGTGCACTGAAGCAGTGGAGACAGCAGAGATGTATCCCCAATTAACACCACACACACTGAGGTCTATTTCTGGCTGCAGCTTTCAAGTAATATCTTACTTAATCACATCCTTTCAGCTACAATTACCAGACTTTGTGTTGACAAAGGGTGGCTTGAACCATCTAATGAGGATATTCCAAGGATACACCTAATTGATCTGTCTTCCCCACTGTTTAGAAGTTGGTGATTTGATGTGCTGTCATGGATTTGTTCTTGTAGGGAATGGACTTGTGTAATAAAATATGTATTTCCCTGTATGTGTTTGGACTTTTGTTAAACAGGGGGAGAGAGGTAGAAGAGGAAGAGCGAAGCCATGTCAGAGGGGAGTACCAGGGGCACCCGGACTAAGAGGAGAAAATGTGAGATTCTTATCTGATCACACACCATTCACTTCCTCACGCACGATTCTGGCAGATACTTCATCATTCAGTTGTACTTGTGTTTTTAGTTGCTTGGCATAGTAAATCCATTATTAGTTATCTTTTTAGTTTCAAAACAAACAATATAATACTCCAAAATGGCAAAGGAAAAACTGACTTTTAAGTTATCTATTGTTTCATGGGACAACCCAGTCTACATGTGTTTTGTGGATTTGGAGAAGAATTACAACCCTGCCCCTCAGGGGATTCTGTAGAAAGTGCTGCTGGTGTATGGCTACCCACGTCACTGTGGCGGGCTGTTAGGTCCCTATAAAGTAGGAACTGTATCTACATTCCTAGCACAAAGTGAAACATGTTGGACTTCACCAAAGCTGCCCCTTGTCACCAACTTGTTTGTAGTATTCATGGGCAGGATCTCAAGGTGCAGTCAGGGAGAAGAGGGAGTCCATTTTGGGGACTTTAGGGTTGTATCTTTGCTTTTTGAAGATGATGTGGTCCTGTTGGTTTCCTTAGACCAAGCTCTCCAGACTTCACTGGGGCAGTTTGCAGATGAGTGTGAAGCAGTTAGGATAAAAGTTGGCTCCGTTAAGTCTGAGGCCATGGTTCTTAACCACAAAAGACTGAAGTGCTCCTTTCAGGTTGGGAATGAGTCTTTGCTTCAGGTGGAAAAGTTTAGGTATCTCCAGATCTTGTTTACAGTTAATGGTAAGGTGGAGCTTGGGATACTGTTCTGGTCAAATGTGGAGGAGCTTGGAGAAGAGCCACTACTCCTCTGTATCAAAAGGAGTCAGCTGAGATGGTTCAGTGCCCTTGTCCCTGTGGAGGTTATCTAAGCACATCCTACTGGGAGGAGATCCTGGGGAGACTAAGCACCTGCTAGAGGGATTATATATAATTTCTGGTCTGGGAACACATGGAATCCCCCAAGAGGAGTTGGGAGAAGGATATCTGGGTCTCTCCTGAACCTGTTGCCTCCACTATCTAACCTCTCATAAGTAGTGGCAAATGGATGCATTAATATTGTTTCATTGATAATAAAAGAGTGATATAACTAACTGACATAAGAATTCAGAACCTTCTTTATGAGACAACTGGAGCTGTTGAGCTGTGGTGCATCCGTCTCCTATCAGTTGTCCTTGTTTTTACAACATCACTTAAGCCTACCCACATCTAATTCAATTCACGGAAGGTAATAAAAAGGTAAGTGTTTGTTTTTATAAGCTGTCATCTTCTCTGCAACATCTGAAGTACACAAAAGCATAGAAGCCTTCATCACTAAAAAGTAACGGAAAAAGGTTTCTTTGCATCTTTACATTTCCTTTCAACAATAATAATAAGAATAAATATTTTTTTAAACAAAAGGTTGAAATAAAAGCATATAGTTAAAGAATAGTTAAACTTGAAACAGTAATGGGATAACAATATTCATTAATTAATAATGATAATATTTTTTATTTTATTAATCCCAATTGGTAAGTTCATCTGACCCATCTCTAGATATACCAGAAAGCAGTGGGCTGCCGTGTTTTGATACCCAGGGAGCAGTTAAAGGCCTTGCTCAAGGGCCCACAGTGCTTCACTTCTGTTGGCATGCTGGGGAATATACCATATACCATATACCATCACATATACCTCCACTTGTTTACTTTAACACATATTTTAATAAAATTCATTAAGTCTGACATATTACAAAATGTGGAACACTTCAAATGGTCTGAATGCGTGAAAAAACTTTATTCACTCCCTAAAGCACTGATCCCCAACCCTCGTCCTCGAGGCCCACAATCCTGCAGATATTAGATATTTCCCTGCTGCAACACACCTGAGGTCTGCAGGACAGTGGGCCTTAAGGACCGGAGTGGGGGATCCCTGTATGGGAAATTATTAATTATAAAGTTATTTAATAATTTATAAATTATATCAATTATTAAGTTGTAATGACTAAATATTAAAAATACATAATTATATAATTTAATAATTTGTAATAATTATCCCACTGAGTCATCATTTAAAGTATTAATAAAATAATTTTTAATCTATTTGAAGAAGAGATATTCTAAACTTTATTTTTATAGTGCTGACTCCATGAAAACTCTTTTATCAATCACATGTCATGTTGGTTCTCTGTTCTGGTTAAAATTTAAAGTCACCAAACCTCATTTACTTACAAGACCTACACATGGAATAAAACCAATAGGAGTTATGGAGAGATTTAACAAGTCAAAATAAGTAAAAAGCACCTGTATGGGTGTGTCATGGGTTCACAGAAACATAATGGGCTACATGTCGGGGTCCTCAATGTTTAACATATCAGATTCCAGTGGCACAATTTTTAATGTGTACATAGACCATCCTATAAATCTTTGAATCAAAATGAAAGTTTTTTTTTAATCCAATAGGGTTCAGCTGGTTTTGAAGGGGTCAAAGGAGAAAAAGGAGAGCCTGGACTCTCAGTAAGTCTTTACAACATAATCACACTCGCACATATTTTAATGGCCATGAAGTTAAAAAGAAGTAACTGCTAGCTTGAATGCTGTCTTTCTCTGTGCCAAGGCAGAAGAGGTGAAGGAGCTTGTCACCCAGGAGGTGGTAGAGAAGTGTGGTAAGGTTGCCCACATTGGAGGTGGGTGTTGTACTGAACATTTTGAACCCTCTATGGAGTGTGTGATTACACGGGCACCCTTTTCTTTGCATTTATCCAAGAGTGAATAAACATGTGCCTCTAGATAGGCTTACATATTGTGGGTATGTATGTGGGTGTGTGTGTTTGTGTGAGACTATTTGTTGTAGAGCTCCTGTGGCAGCAGTATGGCACCCATGTGTGTTGAGCCATCTGTTATGTTCTCTCAGAGGAACACACACTATGGTGCCAGCAACAGTGGAGTCATTCACAAACATGAAATTGCCATTAAGAAGGACACCTCCCTGAGAATCTACTCCAAGTACAAAACACTTAAAGGATTATTCTGCTTTGAGTCAACGTGTCTGCTACACACCTTTTTTTACAGAAGACATGTTGACATGCCACATTAAAAAACATGTGCAAATAGAAAGATTATTGTGCATGCAGTGATACAGTAATTATGCTGACTAAGAATTTAAAGTATGTTAATGAGTGGTACAAAATACAAGTATTCATATTTGGTGCTCATGTGACTGGGTGTGTGTTTGTGTTACTGCAGGGTTGGAGTACAAGTTCATGGTTAAGTCTGTGGATCCAGATGCAACAACTACAGAGACTGGAAGTAAAAATAAGCCAAAAGAAGTAGTGATATCAAACACCAGATACCTCCCTGTGAAAGGGATGGAAGAGGAGGGTAAAGTTTTGGAAGGGGAGAGGACAAGGCCTGCTGCTGTGAACCTTGGAGAAGAAGTTATCTTATCAAACTATACTGGTGAGAAAAATAACGTCTTGGCTGGAGTTTGAGCAAGTGTGCCGACTATACAGCTTATGTGGAGCAGCTGTGATGTAGGCTGTTATAATGTGCAGTGTGTCACTTAGCTATGTGACATTATGATGAAGACTTGTCATTTTCAATCAAAATAATCAATAATACTCTGAGGTGTTTAGATAAAAGAGGGTATAAACATTAGTTTGTTGCTGTGATGCAGCCAGGATCATGTTGCTATGGTTCCCTGACATTAAAGTGCTTCAAGTTTAAAAAATGCCCAAAGTTAAAAAACATTACTTTAAAAAACATTCAGGTTTGTTATTTACTTAGTTTAAAACTTTACTTCCATTCTCCAACATTAGGGTAGAGATGAGATTAACACTGAGGATTATGTAAATAAAAAATACTGGTTGTGATCTCTAGAGGGAAACCATAGTCTGTATGTCTACTCATTGTAAACTACCAAAAACGGGCAAAACCTGTAACTAAAAGAAAAGTAGAACATGTTTAATAATGGATAAAGTGCTACAATTCCAACAAAAAAAAAGCATCCAGAAAGTTAAAGTTGGGGTCAGCTTGTACCAACAAGTCATGCACAACATGATGCTCATTAGCGAATACAGCCGCAGGCAGAAATCACTTCCTGCATCTCAAGTTATTGTAATTCTTGCTGTAGGTAAATAAGCCAGGCAGCTAATCAAACCATGAGGCTGTCATTGCCCAGTGTCAATGTCAGCTTGATTAATTATAAATGACAGTTATTACACCCTAATTTGCTAATTCTATGTAAAATAGCACAAGCTTAGTCCACCATCAGTTTAACTTGGGGATAATACCAGCCTCATAACAGCCTCTTTACTGTTATTACAAGGAAGTTCTTTCCTTTACAGTACATAAAGTAAGATGCCATGCGATGCATATATCAACTAATCTCACTGGAGTAGTTACACTATGATTCTTACTCAGTTTGCATTTCAAACAGTCCACCTAAGGCATAAATAGAGAGCCATAACAGGTAAGCTTCACCTGTGTGATTTCAAAGATTTGAGAGCTTAAAACGCTCCATGAGAAATAAAAGTCATGGAATTATTTTTATTGAAAAAGCAGGAGCAAGTTTGACTTAGTTTAAGCTTTTTTAAAGTTCATGTGGCCAACTTGTTAACAAAGATTCAAACACAACGTTAAGTGACATCATGTTTCCATCCACTTGTACAATATTCACTCTCTCATGACTCTGTTTAGCTTTTTTAACCATTTCCTAAAAGAAATGGGAGGTACTTTAGCCCCTGCACTTTTTTCACATGAACAGTGTTTGCCAGGTTTCTGCTGCGACTGGACATGCTGTGAATGTGGAACCAATAAACACATAAAACCCGTTTTGTGAAATGAACAAACCACTATTTTTTGTGGAGTACTGAAGTCTAACTTGTGTTAGCTGGTTGGGATCCAAGGTTTCATCCATGCATCATAATCATGAGTGTTTTCATGCTGTGTCCCTATCAGATGACTTTAAACTCCAATCATGTAAAATGTGTTCAGCATGGACTTCATATCTGATGCTGATCGGCGTCACACTCGTGCCAAAATAGTTTGCACCTGCTGCCTTTATAACCTCAACTTTCATGCAGTTTCATGCTTATAGACTGTATGTGTATGAAACAGATGAATCTCAATTTTGTTTTAAGTTTTGAAAGCCTCCTTCCAAAAAAAATTTTATTTTAATTCTGTAATTGTTTGAGGTTTTTTCCTCAGTATACTGCAGCCTTCATACAAGCTGTTATGTGGCTTTAAACTGGCTCTGGCCAACATTATGAACAGTCTTTTCATATTTGTCTCCTAACTTAAATGCTTTGATTTCACCAGAAGGCTGTAGCATGTTATTTGTGCCTGAAAAGAAATCAACGAATGGGTGCTCTGCAGCACCTTCATTTGGCTTTAAAATGAGTCAAAACGCCGTTGGCCATCATTAAATTGCTTGTCCAGAAAGTGGCTCACTTGGTCATTGCTGGTTCAGTCCAGCAAAATGTTCAATGTTTGGCTCTTTCTGCCTCTGGCTTCAGATTCTCACAATGGAGGGACTGTGGAGTGGAGACAGAGGAAGAAACGAAGGGTATTTGTAACAAAGCCTGCTAGTAAGTGGCCAAGAACACTTCTCTTCTTCTCTTCCTTTTATTTACTTGCTCTGCTTTTCTTTTTTTTTACTAGTTTAGCTAATTTCTCCTTGTCTCTTTTTATATCACATATTAGTAATGAGCTCACATAATTAGTGTGGGGGGGGGGGGGGGGGGGGGGGGGGGAATGAGGCCAGAACTTAATTCTTAAATGTTTGACATCCTCTGCTTGATTTAATATGAAATTAAAATGTGAAAAGTAGCAGATGATCAAAACTTGTATTTATGCCAGAAAGGATAATAAACAAATGATTTTTATTTCCTTTCTGCTCATACAATTAGTCATAACTCCAGATGGTCTTTATTTGTACAGTCCAGTGTCTGGAAACTGGGATAAATATTTTGTTCCATTAATTTAAAAAGCAAAATCAAGCTTGTAGACATCTGAAATACACAGAATATCAAATTTTTAGAGAAAGTTGGCTTATCTATTCTGGCAAGGCAGTCAAGAAGGGTTGTAAAGTAGTATTTAGAGTTTTTTGTCTTTGTTATTTATAGTTTTGCAGCAAAAAATACACTAGTAATGGTTTATTTCTTATATAACTCGCATGTAATTTCAGTTACAGACCGCTGCCTGGAGCCCCTGGCAGAAGGAGTCTGTTCAGACTACATTCTGCTCTGGTACTTCCACTCCCTGTCAGGAGAGTGCAGACCATTCGTGTATGGGGGCTGCGGTGGCAACCAAAACCAATTCTCCTCAAGACAGGAGTGCCAAAGCTGGTGTGGGATGGAGAGCAAAGCTAAAGGGAACCAGTCAGATCACATGAGAGACTCACCATCCAACAGCTGATGCGGCGACTGAAAGAAATCCTGCTCTGATGAGGTTTTAATGACACAGTGTTTGGATGCTGTTGGAGGGAAAAAATGGCTGAACACATTGCCAAAGATTAAAGATAAACATGGTGGTAATTTTTTCTGTACATATCTGTGTAAAGTGTACTATTTTGCATTTTGTATTGCTTTTATTTATAGATTTTGTAATAACAGCTGTGTCATGATCTGGTTTGTGGACAAAGTTGTGGATTTCTAAATCGAAGCAATTGAAACATTTAAATGAGTCTTTTTAACCCACATTATTTGTATATTAATACATTTCTGAATTGGTCTGAGCTTTGTAATGTCATTTGGTGACCTCAGTTTGTACTACTGAAAAATTAAATCCGCCTCTACATTTGTGATGCCTCCCTGTCTGCCTCTCCACCTCAACAGTCTCATTTCTTATGTTTTGTCAATTGCCCTATATCCTGTGGGATGTGATGCTAATTTCCTGCTGCTTCCTTCACCACTACATATGCTCCTTTGGCAGGGGGTGTCATGGGTCAGGCTGGGAGCCAGATGAGGGACCAACAGGGGCCCAGTGACTCTCCACTGGACCATCTTAGCAGTGGCAGGGGATTCCTGTGTGGGTGTTGATTTGGGTGCAGCACACATAATGTATTTGTCTTGCTACTGAAAACCACAAGTTGACTGCAGTGGGTGCTACAAGTGGAGGTCTTCAGATTGGTGTATGATTTTTATATATCAACAAGTCTGCAATATGTCTAATTGGACTGATTTTCTGGTTAATTACCAAAAATAGTCCTTTCAAACTGACATGGGAGTATTTTATGAACAAGCCCCCTGAGGCTTCCTTCATGTTAGTCACGATTCTGCTCTGTGATGTACTCCCACATGCTAAGATGCTTCATAAATATACAAGATGTGTTGAGATTTAAAAGCATTTTTGTATAGGCTGTGGGAAATGTTCAAATTTTAATATATATATATATATATATATATATATATATATATATATATATATATATATATATATATATATACATATATATATATTTATATATTGTCTCGTTCATTGATAGGTATTAAGCAGAGTTTAAACAACTGAAGACTTTCTTACAAATCTTTAATGTTTTTTTGTAGCATCAAATATTCATCAGTAGGTAATTAACAATTAAATTTAGAGATATGAGAAAAGCAGAATGGGTAGTTAATATTTGGAATATGACACTTTTCCTGACTTAATTCTGAAACAAAAACACATCCATGTCACAGTTTTACAGTAAAATAAATGCAGTATGAAAGTGCAGACTTCAGTTGCAGGATATTTGCTTACAAATTGGGAATGGAACTTTTAAATTAGAGCTTAAAATCATATAAAATTATTTTTCTTAGGGGCTCAAATGTATTGGACAGTTGGCTCAAAGCTTTTCGAAGTGTGGCATTTACATTTGGAAACTGTTATTGTGAAAATACAACATGCAGTCAAAGAAGCAGGTCATCAGGGAGAAAGCAGGAACATTGAGATTGGACGAGTGATCATTTCCATGGTAAAGACAAATCTCTCTAAGACATTGAACCAAGACAATAACACTCCCCAGAAGGAAAACATGTCAACATCCAGACTGTAAGAGTCAGGATTTATCACAAGATGTGAAGTTCTTCAAGAAGCTAATCAGAAAATGAGACTTTTCCTGAAACAAGTTTTAAAAAGCAAGATCAGATGTGGAGAAAATAAAAATTTGTTAGTGGTAATTTTAGCACTTTAGATGTTTCTGCTATTGTTCATTTTAATATTCAGAACAGCTCCATGATGTCTTTAGCTGTGAGAGTTTGTCTCAACAAAACAGATGAAGAAAAGACGGCTAATACCTTCAACTAGACCAAAAAAATAAAGCTGAGCTTCATCAGCAATATGTGGATCTGGTTTTACTCTGATTTGATTGATAGTTCAGGTAAGTAATAAGAGATACTGACAACTTTATTTTCACCATAAGATAAAGTTTCTTTTGTTTGATTTTCTGTTACCAAGTGAAACTTGCATTGATCAGGCTGAACCTACTGTAGAGGAACAGATGAGTTCCCATATTGCATGGTGTTTAACGGTCTGATGCAGCCGTAGTTTCATAAAAATGAAGTTGAACAGGGATATGTAATTCCATTTCAGAGATCATCTACAGAGAAGTAGGAGTGGGAGGACATCTTTTTGCGCCGAGTGTCACAGTATGTAATTACACCAGCTGTGAAGATGTAAATTCATATTAATGAAGTTGCTCATTAGAGCTTGACCCAACACATCTTTAATACTGTCTCTCTATCGCTTCATTTTGAGATTGCAATGTGCATTACTTTGGGTGGTTTCCACAATACACATGTACACGGTGTTAATCAAAACAGGATGTTCTCCAAATATCTCAGATGTCTGTCTTCTTTTAGAAAATGACATAATATGTGACTCACACAGAGTGGATCATATGTGTGCTGGTGTCACTCCTGAGCTTCAAAAGACACAAAGTTTTCATCTTCACATGAGTGGAAATTAAATTGATTTGAACAAAGAAATATGATTTAAAACATCATTATATTAAGTTGGGTTTTTTGTTGTTGTTGTTGTTGTTGTTTTGGGGGGGGTTGGGTTTTTGAATGGTAACAGTGTCCTGTATGTAGATTCAATGCTCTGTTAAAATTGGCATTATGTTAGGATGCTACATAGTTCAATCAGATCTCATCACCCCTTTTATGTTTCTGTTTTGAATCCTTTTTACCTTCTTTTTTATTTCTGTGTTGTTGATTTTTATTTATTTCTAAAAATTTAATCCTTTTAAATCTCTTATCTTGCCTACCACAGGCACCGCTGATGAAAACTTTAAGTACATTTCTACTGAGTCTGGTCTGTCAATACAAATAAATGTCTCTCTCTGACCCATTTTCTGTCAAACTACTGACAAATAAATGCCTCTAGTGTCCAAACAGCCTTCCAAAGAAATGAAAAGGCATAATTTATTACAGAGATATCTAACTTCAGTGTTTGAGGACTGGTATAAATAAGGTTTTATGTTTCCCTGAATCATCAGATTATATGGATCTCTTTAAAAGATGAAGTTTTGCATAAGCCAATTAATGACCCATCAATTGAAATCAGTTGTGTTGAAGCAAGGAAACATCTAAAACCTACAGGACAGTGAATAATATAGGATGAAGAATCAATATGGACGTATTTTATTAGCAATAAATTAGTTTTCAAGAATGTTTTGAAAACAGAAAATAGTTTGAATGCTTCACAAGATACTGAGATTTAATATTGTCCATCCTTGGACTGTGGGAGTTAATTAAAGACTTTAGTCCAATAATGCAAAGATTAGAAGATTAGTTGCTAACATCAGGAGATGTAAAAGAAAAGAAAAAAAAACTGGCAGAGGTAATTGTTTTTCTTGCTTTTTCTGTTGTTCATTAAGACTCTTTTATGACCTCTTTCTTTCTGAACAAGGCCTGCAAAGCACCTGGATCAAAATATTTATTAAACTGACAGTTTAGTGACACCACAGATACTGAGTAAATATTCCCCTACTACAGATTTAAGTTTGATTTTATTGATTTTTCCCCTTCCAATGCTGAACTTTGACTTCCTAAGTTGGGTTTTGCTTTATTTCCCCATCCTAAAACCATCAACATCCACTAATTTGGTGTAATTATCTCATTTTCAATACTACATTCATACCCACCAGTGAAAACATCACTTAATTTCTGATTAGAAATGAATTCATTACGTTCCTTTAATACGTTTCATGTTATCTCTCTTTGCCTTGCTTTGACGAGAAAAACCCACTGGGTTTTTATTTATTCATTAAGGATTTAAATGCTTATTTAAAGACCAAAACTGTTCATATGAAACAAACTCAAATATATAGTGTCACATGTGACATTGAAAACTATGAAATCCACTCAGCTGAGAACTAAACAGCGTGAGAGGCAGGAATGGGAGCTGTCCAAGGTGCTGAACAAGTAATCTCAGTCCTGCAGGTGTTTTATTCTTGTAAATTTAAAAGTCATTACTGTAAAAGATAACATTCTGAGAAACTGGAGCTGCATAGAAAATTAAGTTGTCCATAGTCGTGATGCCTCCTGACTACAAACAGGAGGTCACGTCTCTTTTTTTCTGTGTTTATTGTTATTTCATCATGACATCACGACCAATGGAAAAGCTTATAACAAAACCAAAATGTCAACGAGATGACGTTGTTGCTGGCGTAGGGCTGCAGTTTGATGGCCCTTACTAAACGAATGCAGGGGGAATGGACGACACTCCACCGGTCAGACAGTGCGCACTGTTGACCCCCGCACGCGCTCTTAGTTTATCAGGATTTGCTGAAGATTGAAGATTCCTGCTTGTTGGGCTGTCTTTGCGTTTACTTGCTCTGTTGACCCTCTCTAACAACATTGTTAATCAAAGGACAAGAGTGGTAAGAAATCTTTTCTTATCTTTGCGACTCAGTTGCCTTTTCACTGCTGAGGATGCAAAAGCTTCAAATCTTATTTTTGATAAAAGATCAAGTTTCAAGTCGCATGTTTTTCGTGATTAATTAACTGCTTGGGCATAGCAGCACGTCAGTGTCTTAATGGGTTTCTCTGGATAAATGTATCTGTGAAAAGTTACAAATAAGATGTGTTGTTAGAATAATAAAAAAAATCACATGTATTTTCCTTCTTTGTCTCTTTTTACCTATGCTGCTCCCAGGGGCCACGGCATGCTGTCGTCCTTGAAGACCCTCCTGCTGCTCTCGGTCTTGTGCGCACCGACCTCCAGCTTGTGCCTGCGTCTCTACCAGACCCGCTCTGATCTTCTCTGCAACGACCACTTGGCAGTTGGGGTCCGGAGTGATGAGAGTGAACCTATTTACTCCCCCGTGGACGGCTGGGGGTCCCTCGTGCAGTCCGCGGAGTATCTCGCCTCCTCCGCATCCTCTTCCTCTGCTGAATCCAGTCGGGAAAGACGGACTTTAAGTCCCGCAAACTATCGCTTTATGAGCCGGACGAAACTCAGAGGGCAGATGCTCCACAACAGCAGCAAAGGGGACCGCAGGAGCAGGCTCACCCTGTCCCTGGACGTCCCGACCAACATCATGAACGTCCTCTTTGACGTGGCCAAAGCCAAAAACCTGCGCGCAAAAGCGGCGGAGAACGCGCGTCTCCTCGCGCAGATTGGACGGAGAAAATAAAATAAAAAGAAAACGGACAACTTTGCAGTAGCAGACTCAAAATGTAATGAATTACGTTCGTTCCTAAAGTAAACAATATTTTTTTCTCCGGGGGGAATATTTGCTTTTAAATATTCACTCAAATAAATGAAAACATGGCTTCTAACACCTCGATTCTGTTGCTGAATGTCCGTAAGTCGACATAGTTTTTGTTTTCCAGATCACAGCAGTAAAGGCGGGACAAACTCCATTACAGAGGGAAAATGTCCTAACCTTTCTCAGAGGAATTGACAGAAATTAAACTTTGGAGGATGGTTGTGCTATTGTTTTAAAACAGAGCTTAAAACTCAAAGAAATACTCCAACATTTGGTGGTTTTTGGTTTATTCACACAACGTCCAAGCTTTGCCAAATAAGCCATTTATTCTTTCATTCAATTTGATTCTTCATTCATTTCAGTAAAATATTTTGCCAAAGGGAAACCCTCTTGTCTCAGTGAAGCAGCGGGATTTTTTCTGTCGACAGCCTCTTGATCAAGGCAGCATAAGATCAAGAGCAAAAATGAAGAAATCTATCTCGTTTAAAGATGCTCTTTTTAAACAGACGCATTGTTTAAGGTGGATAAAAGGACAAATATTTTGTTTCCCTTACTATTTTATTTAATCTAATGTTGAATTATACATGGGATAGCCTACTTTAAAACAGGCTTCAATTAAAACAGTTTAATGTTTAATGTAGTTTGCCCACTGCAGCTTCAAACTAAGAGAACTTGGATGGATGATAACAAAGCGATTGCGATTCTCAGAGGGTTTTACTTACACATCAGCAAAAAATAATTAAAATGCTATGCACTCTGTTGCATAATTACTAAATTTCTATGTCATGTCTTTGAATTATGGATGTAATTATTTTCTTTTTGCTGCCTCGTTCATTAATTTATTCCAATTTTTTGTCCTCAAAAGTTTAGAAATTAACCCACAAATTATCCACGTTATTGAAACGTTGAGAGTTGCTGAAAACCCAACACTGATGGTGAATTATTGTAAACCACCTGCTAAATAATGAAATACAGTGAAATGCATGTGAATGTATGTGTTCATCAGATGTCCATTATTTTTCTATTCAAAATAAAGGATTATTTTTCCTCAAATAAAGCACATGTAACTACAAACGTTTGCCTCTTTGTTTGACAAATGAAATCTATCATATAACCCAAAAATTATTATTCCGTCACTACCTCATTATAAAAAAAGACTGATGCAACATCAGAGAAAACATTCAGAACAGTGTTTTTCTGCAT
Organism: Melanotaenia boesemani; assembly: GCF_017639745.1. Lineage (NCBI taxonomy): Eukaryota > Metazoa > Chordata > Actinopteri > Atheriniformes > Melanotaeniidae > Melanotaenia > Melanotaenia boesemani. The sequence continues at coordinate 21,991,369 of NC_055704.1, forward strand.
AAATTTCTTTCCCTCTTCGCTTTTCAGGTAGTTTCAGGCAGACTTTAAAGTGATAGTAATTGCGTAATCTGACCACTAGAGGGAAATTGATAGTTTAGGTTTTTTTGTTATGTTTTTTTTCTCAAAACGAGCTCTCTGCCTGTTTTGGACTCCACCTATATATCAGTTGATTCAAAAATATTGAATTAAAGTTTGTATTTATATGGAAAAGCTATAATTTACTGATTGCTAACTTATTAACATTAAGTTTTAGCCAGTCCATGAATATCTCACCGGCATAGCTATTATTTTGGTGGTAAAAATGACGTATAGTTACTCCAAAACATACAAATTAACAATAAAAAGACAGTTTTTTGGTTTGATTAAAGTTAAAAAGATCATCTGCTTTGGTTCAGAGTGCAGAATGCGATACAATGTCGACATCTGGTGGTTATTTGGTATAACTACACTCCAAGTTTACTCAGCTTACCATACATTTTGGGCAATGTTGTGAATCATTTAGTTTATTTGTCCTTCTTTTAGGACCGTTTGTTTATTAATTGTTTGTAATTATTATTAATCTAATCTGTTTATTAAATAGCTGGCGTCAAATCAGTTGAAGTAAAGTTGTTAAACCTTCTGGATCTATTCACATAAAGATAGGCCAGATGAAACTCTGATACAGGCACAATCTATATGATATTTTTCCACATGGTCTGGTCATTTTATAATGAATTCTCCCAGAAAACAGCTTCACATTAAATGTAATTTAATAGTTCTCTGAATTATGTTTGTCATTCGTTGTTACGTTTAGTTCTCAGCAGCGACCCCTGTCGCTTGTTCAGGTGAACTACTCTGACGTCAGTTCCGCCGACGTGGACGCTCCAGCAGGAAGATTGTTGTCATTTTGGCTACGTGGAAGTAGCTATCTGTATGTCAGAGGCTGAGAGCAACTCCTGCCCTCATCCGTTGTCTTTATTCATTTAAAATGATTAAAAAATTTGACAAGAAAGACGAGGAGTCTGGTAAGCCTTATGAGTAATTGATTTTAATTTTATTTGTGTTATTAACCAAAAAGTTCTGCTGCACTAAGATGTTATAAGACGCGTTGAATGCTAACACAGAGCTAGCATGTTTGCTCAGTAGCTAACTTTAATGATATCTGTCAGTGTAACTGAATCAGATAATTAACCGTGATTTGCTAGCAATTTTATGAATGTGTACTACTTTTATGGAGCCGCAACAAACCATTTTGTGGCTGTATTAAAATGTCTACCCAGTGCTTGTAATGACACAAAAACGCTAACGCCTGTTTGCCTGTTTTATCGTTAGTTGCCCATACTAGCACGCCAAGCTAGGCGATGTCTGCTGTATATTATCGTATTTGAGATCTGTTATCCTTTAAAAAAATACATTTGCTCTCTTAAATGAAGTTCTACATATAGAAAATTAAAAATGTATTAACGAGGTCTGTGCATGTGTTAAGCTACTCTGCTGCTTACTGTTAGCTAAAATTAGCATAAGATGTCAATAACTGGTTGGTTTTCTTCAACGTTCAGCTTGGTATTAAGACAACGTTCAGATGACATGAAGTTATAACTGTTCTGTTTTGACACGTAGGAAGTGGGTCAAACCCTTTCCAGCATCTGGAAAAGAGTGCTGTATTGCAAGAGGTAATGTGTGGATTCACAATGTAAAACGTTGCATACACATGGTGGAGAGTAAAACTAAGTCACAAAATAAAGAGATGGATTTTTTTTAAAAAAAGCTATAAAAACATGATTCTGTCTACTTGATAAAGAAATGTGTTCTTGTTTACAGGCACGCATTTTCAATGAGACCCCTATCAATCCGAGAAGATGCCTCCACATCCTGACCAAAATCATCTACCTCCTCAATCAGGTAAATATTAAAAATGAAATTATACTTGGAAACAATTCAAAATAATTTTCGCATTCAAGAGTTGAGTCAGTTAATATTTTTTTTAACTGGTCTCACTCACTAAATTATCTTTGTGCATGTAGGGAGAGCATTTTGGGACCACAGAGGCCACAGAGGCCTTCTTTGCAATGACAAGGCTCTTCCAGTCTAATGATGTAAGATTTTACTAATTTATGTCATCAGTAATTAATTAGTTGGAAACCTTTTTTTTAACATTGCATTCTAGGTCCAGTACATATTTGCAGTACTTCTATGAAAACTTAGAATGAAAATACACTTTACTCTGTTTTTCCTTTAGCAAACCCTGAGGAGGATGTGCTATCTAACCATCAAGGAGATGGCAAACATCTCTGAGGATGTCATCATTGTCACTAGCAGGTTTGTGCGTAAACACAGAAATCTCTTTAAGTATCAGTTCAGTTTGATTACATGCTGTTTATTTTTCCTCTTTTTTTATTTAAATACACCTTTTCTTAAATAACTTAAGTGCGACTGATTTAGATGTTTGGAAATGTTATTTTTCTAATGTTTATTATTATTGACTATTGCATTGTCATTGTATTTTTGTAAACCCTTCTTTCCTAATCTGGTTTTCTTTAGCTTGACCAAGGACATGACTGGAAAGGAAGATGTTTATAGAGGACCTGCCATCAGAGCCCTCTGCAGGATTACAGATGTGAGTTCTCCATTTAAAATTCCCCTTTTACTTTTTCCATCTCCTCCATCAAAATGTCATTCCAGGCAGTAAAAAATATTCAGTGTACTGTAATGTAATTTTAATGTTTGTTGTCCTTGCAGACCACCATGTTACAGGCCATTGAGAGGTACATGAAGCAGGCTATTGTTGACAAGGTGCCCAGTGTGTCCAGTTCTGCGCTGGTCTCTTCACTGGTATGAAATGACACTCCTACCTGTAGCAGTCAAAAATGCAATCCCTTTTATTAATGTACAGAAAGTTATGTTTCCTGCATTTGTGTCATTATATTTACATAATTTACATGTGTTGCTGTCCTCAGCACATGGTAAAGATGAGCTACGATGTGGTAAAGCGTTGGGTGAATGAAGCTCAAGAGGCTGCTTCCAGTGACAACATCATGGTCCAGGTTTGAAAATAGACGTGTTGACTTTGAGGAATTTGTCTTTTGTTTGTTTTTCTTTTTTTTTTTTGTTGGTGTTGTTTTGTTTTTTGTAGTTAATGTGATGATGCACAATACTAAAATTGTGTTTTTTGGTCCTCTAGTACCATGCCCTGGGCCTGTTATATCATCTGAGAAAGAATGACCGTCTTGCTGTCACCAAGATGCTCAACAAGTTCACAAAGTCTGGTCTCAAGTCTCCTTTTGCCTACTGCATGCTGATCCGCATTGCCAGCAAACTGCTGGATGAGACGGAGGGGGGGTGAGTACACCTGGAAACACATTCAGACAAATTACAGTTGATCACCTATCATCATTGATTAAATGCATTTTATCTTTGCAACAGCCATGACAGCCCCTTGTTTGACTTCATCGAGAGCTGCCTTAGGAACAAGAATGAGATGGTGGTGTATGAGGCTGCTTCTGCTATTGTTCACATGCCCAACTGCACTGCCAGGGAGCTTGCCCCTGCTGTATCAGGTTACTACTTTACTCACATCTTTGTCAAAAATCTCAACATGAGCAAAAGTCCTGTGCAGAATTATACTGTAAAATGAGCTGCTGTGTTTCTCATGTTGCACACGAGTCTAAGTGTAAATGTGTGTTTCCTTGCAGTGCTGCAGCTGTTTTGCAGCTCTCCTAAAGCAGCCTTGAGGTATGCTGCTGTCAGGACCCTCAACAAGGTACAGCTTCTCTCCATCCCTACACCCTTTGGCCTTTTTTTTCTTTCTTTCCAGCAAAACACTCATAAATAAGCAAAAAAGAAAAAGGTTGCCATGCTGAAAGCCCTTTGATCATTTGATTAACACAATTTTTTAATTCTTAAAAATGAGTTAAACAATATGTTCTGCTATATGTCCATCAGGTGGCCATGAAGCACCCATCCGCTGTGACTGCATGCAACCTGGACCTGGAGAACCTGATCACTGACTCAAACCGCAGCATTGCCACACTGGCCATCACCACATTGCTGAAGACTGGCAGCGAGAGCAGCGTGGACCGCCTCATGAAACAGATCTCATCCTTTGTCTCTGAGATCTCGGATGAGTTCAAGGTAAGACAGCTTCGGTGTAATGTAGTTTTTTTTTAACTTAATCCACACACAGGATTAGTAATAATTCTATGACACTTGTTTATTTCAGGTGGTGGTGGTCCAGGCCATTAGTGCTTTGTGTCAAAAGTATCCCAGGAAGCACAGTGTCATGATGAACTTCTTGTCTAACATGCTTAGAGATGATGTGAGTAGATCTTTAATTACCCTTCACGCAGAAAGCAGCTCTTTATTTTTTTATTTAAAACTGGAAATGACCATCTTTTTATTTGGTTGCAGGGTGGCTTTGAGTACAAGCGGGCCATCGTGGACTGCATCATCAGCATCATCGAGGAGAACCCTGAGAGCAAAGAAACAGGATTGGCCCACCTGTGTGAGTTCATTGAGGACTGTGAGCACACAGTGCTGGCCACAAAGATCCTGCACCTGCTGGGCAAAGAGGGTCCACGCACCCCGCAGCCCTCCAAGTACATTCGCTTCATATTCAATCGAGTGGTGCTGGAGAGCGAGGCTGTTCGTGCAGGTGAGATGATGTAAAAAATGTATCTTAGAAAATCCATTTACTAGAGATCCAGGATTTACTTTAGAGGTGTATTGGTTGTGTTTGCCTGAGGACATTTGATAAGCAGCTAAAACATTTGTTCTTCCATCCTCAGCTGCTGTTAGCGCTTTGGCTAAGTTTGGAGCTCAGAATGATGATCTCCTGCCGAGCGTCCTGGTTCTTATGCAGAGGTATTGATTTACTTTCATTATTTGGAATTTTTCTTATGTTTTTCCTGCACATTTCTTAGGAAAGGAGACATTGGAAATACTTGTTTGTGTTGTATCAGTCTCAGTCCTGATGAATTCCTGCATCAAAAGTCTGTTAAAAGACATGACTGCAGACAAAAACAGCAACACAGAATAAAATAAAATACATTACATTCTTTGAAATAAACAGCATTATTGTAATTGATTGGATCAGTTTAAATGAAGCTGTATTAATGTGGCTGAAGTTTTCCTTTAACCTGGGTCTGCTCTCACAGGTGTATGATGGACAGCGACGATGAGGTGCGCGACAGAGCTACTTTCTACATGAATGTGCTGCTGCAGAAGCAGAAGGCTCTGAATGCTGCCTACATCTTCAATGGTAGCGACATGCAGCTGCTGTTTAAAATATGCTCATGTATTTGATTGTTGAGCAAACAGCAGGTGTCAAAGTGTTGATGTGTCCCCTTCTGTGTGTCCCAGGACTGTCTGTGTCCGTTCCCGGGTTGGAGAAATCTCTCCACCAGTATACTTTGGAGCCCTCAGAGAAACCTTTCGACATGAAGTCCGTACCTCTGGCCACCACTCCTATCACAGAACAGAAAACAGGTACAACCACCTCATTTTTAAAAAAACTTCAACCTTTATTACTTTTTATGGTATATTAGGATAACATCGGTTTTAACTATTTAGATTTGATACTTGAAACTCTTAAGAGTTTTGTTTTTACAGTAATAGAGAAAATGATTTTACTTAAAGTCCACCTTTCATGTTTGTTTCATCGCAATGCATTATGGGTAGTTGTGATGTAAAACAAAAGTAAGAATGGTTTCCAGTGGGTGGAAATATGATTGCTGTTCCACCTTTTCAGTTTGAAGCAGAAAATGGCAAAAATGTTAAAGATTAAAGATGTTTGTTTAGTGGAAAGAAAGATTTCAGCATTATTTCCTGCCCACGGTGTGCTCTTGAAATGCCTCCCTCCCTTACATTTCCAAATGTGAGAGCATCTCCAGAGAGTTGCTTACTGTGTGTTGAACAGCAGCTGTGTTTATGGTCCTCTATTCCAACAAGCATCTCCTGTGAACTCTTTCCTGTTGCTGTTAAACTGAGTGAAAGTGAAGCAAGAACAAAGCTGCTGATTTTTAAGAGGCCGTGTTTAGGAAAGCTAAGACTTTACTCCCGTGTTCCCTTTTAGACCAAAACCAACTCAAAGTGTCACTGAACTGTCTTCTTTAATGCTCAGTTTAACTCAATTTAAACTTTATTTGCAATAGTGCCATTTCATAACAGAAATTATCTCAAGGCACTTTTAAAGATGCAGTCCAGTTCAATCTAGTTATAATTCAATTTAGTCCAGTCTACCATAAACTAAATATAATCCAATAAAATCTAATTCTAATCCACATGAGTCCAAATCACCTTAACTGCTCATATAAAATAGATTCACAATAAACGCGTAGCTTATTAAACCAATGAGTTGTATTGAATCTTCTCAGATTGAATCTCCCATCCTGAGCCTGCATGAGCTGGTGGGCAACAGTGGACAGAAAATTCCCTTTTAAGAGGAAAGAAAACTTCCAGCGGAACCAGATCTGGGAAGGGGAGGCCATCTGCCTTGACTAACTAGGGGTTGAGAAGCCAGAAATAACTGGTGCTGTAAGCTAAGGCGATGCCATCCTGAGTAATTACATGGTGCTGAAGGAGGATGTGCTCAAGTCTAAAGAGAACAACCTGAGCCTCTTCTGAATCAGGAGTCATCCAGGCCTTTATATCGTTAACACATCTTTGTAATCTGACCAACTGCTCTCATGAGGCTTCCTGGATAAACATAACTGAGTGTAATCTGTGTAAATTTAGACATTTTTTCCCCCTAAGAGTTTTAGAAATAATATATCTATAATTAGCAAATGATCCTGGATCAGGATTATTATTTTTAAATAGAGGTTTAATTTCAACCTTAAAAGCCCTGCTGTACACAGCCTGTCAGTAAACCTAGCGCTCAAATCTAATGCAGAAGTCAGATGCCGGCTGGTGGATGCTGTAGATGAAAATGTGATTAATTTGAATAATCCTGTTTTTCATGATGTATTCTGGTAAAAGTGGATTGAAAAAACATATTTTGGTTCCAAGTCTTCCCCCAACTGATTTATCAAATAAGAAACCACAAATTTCAAGAATTAAATTAAAACTTTTTTCTTTTTATTCTCAGAAATCGCCCCTGTTGCTACCAGCAAGCTGCCAGAAAAGTTGGCCCCATCACGTCAGGACATTTATCAGGGTAAGCCAGAACACTGTCGGTCTTCATGGTGAATCAGGATACGCACAATTAAATTAGACACGGTTATCGGTCTTTATTGGCAGATAACATTAACAACATTCCTCGTCTGTCCCCTCTTGGTTTTGTCTTGCAGCACAACTCGAGGCCATCCCAGAGTTCCAGGGTCTCGGCCCGCTCTTTAAGTCCTCCGAGCCGGTGCAGCTGACGGAGGCCGAGACAGAGTATGTGGTGCGCTGCATCAAACACACCTTCACCGGTCACATGGTGTTCCAGTTCGACTGCACAAACACTTTGAACGACCAGCTGCTGCAAAAGGTTTTTTTTTTTTTTCCACTTTGACTTTGAGTGCAGATGATGTGGGATTTATTTGGTGTTTAAAATCAAACATTATTGGTGATTATCTGTAGGTGGTGGTGCAGATGGAGCCATCGGAAGCTTACGAGGTGGTGCACTACATCCCTGCTCCTAGCCTCCCCTACAGTCAGCCTGGTTCTTGCTATACTTTGGTCCGCCTGCCTGATGACGACCCCACCGCTGGTAGGAATACAGTAGCACGATCTGAATGCATGTCCAAACAGGAATACACAGAGTCTAAGAAAATATATCTGTCTGTCTGCAGTGTCTTGTACGTTCAGCTGCACCATGAAGTACCTTGTGAGAGACTGCGACCCCAACACAGGAGAGCCCGATGATGACGGTTATGATGATGAATATGTGGTACGCAGTAAGGACAGAGCTTTAAAGTACGTGTAAATGTGGTGAAAGTATTTAAAACTGTACTTTTCCCCCTTCCTGCCGTGCGTTAGTTGGAGGACCTGGAGGTGACGGTTGCAGACCACATCCAGAAGGTTTTGAAGCCAAACTTTGGAGCAGCGTGGGAAGAAGTGGGAGATGAATTTGAGAAGGAAGAAACTTTTGCTCTGGCATCTGTACGAACCCTGGATGGTACGTACAATCTGGACTTTCGGGTGGAAAAATTCACTAAGTTACAGAGATTCTCAGATCAAAAGATTAAAATTTTGTAAGAAGAGAGCCCAGTAGTTATTGGAAGACTAAAAATGTCAAATTTAAGAGTGAAGCTTCTGTATTTGTACAGATAACCGCTTCTACATATGTCTGTATATGTTGAGTATTGTCATTTTCTCATTGATGCATCAACTGAGATGTGTTTTCTGTGGTTTTCATCTACAGAGGCAGTGGGCAACATCACCAGCTTCCTGGGCATGCAGCCATGTGAGCGCTCAGACAAAGTTCCTGAAAACAAAAACTCACATGTCCTCTTCCTGTCTGGTAAGTGTTGCACTTCAGTCAAAGTCTCACACTAATCCAGAGCTATTCAGTCCCAGAGGGCTGCAGTCCTGCAGGTTTTCCCAGTTCCAACAGACCTGACTCAAATGAATGAGTCATTGTGCACAACTTCATAGGCTGTTGGATTAATTTCAGTGTTTCCCAGGTTTCAGTGTGCGGTGCCCTCGTGGTGCCGGTGAGGAAAAGAAGTGTGGGGTGTCGGGGTGGTGGGTGGAGTCGGTCATCGGGGTGTATGCAAAGTGTGTGCAGCAGGCGGCGTTCAAACACGCTTTCTGAGCTGCCATATTAAATCTACACCTGCATGCTTATCTGTTCTTCAGTCACCTGCTAAAACAGTTTTAAAGCTATAAGAAGAGTTTGAAATTATTCAGTTCAGTCTTTTTTTTTATTAAAATAAGTTCTTTAAGAGAAGAAAGAACTAAGAACTAATCTGTTTCCACCACACCTGTTCTCTCTCTCTCTGTGTGTGTGTGCGCGAGCGAGAATGATGAGGAGAAAGCGCACTATAAATGAACGGAATGATTTTATTTATTTTTTTTTTTAGGGCTGTCAAGGAATTTTTAATCAGATTAATGACAGCTTACAAATTAATCATGTTTTATCACCATTCGCAACTATGCCTTAAAGGTGCGCGGTTTTACTGTATTGTATCAACAGAGCGAGTCAATGCTTCCAAGTATTCAGTGTTAACTGACCTTCCATTGGGTAAACATCAGATGTAAATGCAGCATGTAATGTACTTCTTCTATAAGTCGATTTGCATCATGTCCACGTTCTGTATCATTATGCAGAATTCATAGTATCATCTCACCAACGGGCTCCATGGTGAAAATATCTGTCATAAAACCACCAGATGTCTTTTTTTCTATTTTACATTAGATGATCAAAAAAAAAAAAAGTCATTTGTGCCAAGCTTTTCCTGCTCAGTGCGCCTGCCTGGCCCCCCATTAAAACTTTTCTAGACCCACCCCTGAAGTTTAAGTCCTTTCTACCATCTAGCAACTACTTTGTTAGACAAGGTCCTGACAAAAACAATACTTTGGGGTAAATATGTAAATGTAAACAGCTAAAACGTCGGTAAAAGGTTTTTAAAATATGCGGGAAAAAGTGCAGGTGTTAAAGCACCACCATCCTCCACATGGGTGGTCCCATCGATGTTCTTTTTATACGCTGATCTATTCATAGAGCCGGCCAACTACACACGTCATCATACCAGAGAAATGACGGATGTATGGGGATTGTCATGCCGCAAATGCATTAAATGTGTTATAAGTCTTAACGCTATTAAGTACATAAATTAGTTACCACAGTTAAGGCGTTATTTTTGACAGCCTTAATATATTTACTGGCTAAAAGGCTGGAAAAAAAGTTTCTCTGCTTCAGGATAATTTCAGAAGAGTTTTAAGGTCAGAATTTTATATAAATTGTGAATCTATGGCATGTTATGTAAGTACAGAAGTATTTTGAGCTGTTCACCTTTTTCGTCACATTGTTTGGTGAGTAAAGTTGCTAACCGACATTTGATATTTCCCTGACGGTCTCCCTCCCTCTGTCCTCAGGCGTGTTTCGTGGAGGTCATGACGTGCTGGTTCGTGCTCGCCTGGCGCTGGCTGACGGCGTCACCATGCAGGTGACAGTCCGCGGAAGCGAAGAGAATGTTGTTGATGTGATCCTGGCTTCTGTGGGCTAAACGTTGTAAATCTATACGCCAACACAACTTTAAATATTTCTTCACAGCTCTCAAATTAAACCTGTAATGTTCTTGTGATTATCATGTTGCCCAACTACAACATTTTCAGATGTTTTATAAGTTTTAAGTTTATATACAGAAAGTATTTCCTCACTTTTTCTTTATTTTGTCTGCCGGTTCTTCATGTCAAATCTGGAATAAAGTCAAAGTATGACACGATTCATTCGTCTAGTCAGTTTAAGAGAATTTTCTTTTTAAAAAAACTAACTTTATTTGAAGAAAAGTTAACAGTTAGTCACTGACATCAAGAGAAATGTAGAAAATTATATCAAAAGTGTCCCACAACCTAACTTAGCTTTTTCAGGGGGATTCATAAATTAAACACAACTAGCTTTGTTTTTACTGTCATGGCAATCATTAACGTGAGGGCTGGTAAATTAGTTCACAATCATCATTGACTTATTTGTAAATGGTGTCATTTCAGAAAGAGTGAATAAAATTGAAATATGCTTTAAGGAAACCGGTGGGATCTTCCAGCTGAGGGTAGTGACTGATGTGCTCGTCCAAGATGGCGACTGTCGACCTCGGCACCACCTGCCTGTAGAAGCAAAGCACTTCTTTAAAAAAAAAAAAGTATTTAGGCTAAAAATGTTGCAGAAATTGGGACACACAATATATCTGGATGAAATCCCTACATGGTTTAGGATTTTCTAATTTTACATTTTTAAACTTAATCAGAAAAGTTGTATTTCAGCGAGAGCGATTGCGTAACATCTTTTCTGTCCACTCGAATCCAACAGATTAGTTTTCTATTTTAAAAAAAGACAATTTACAAGCAGGACACCAATTAGACAATAAGCTTAAAATACAGGCATGAACAAAATTGTTGGCACCCCTAGAAAATAGTTTGACCATAGGGACGTGGACCACAGGGAGTGAAGGAGTTTTCTCAAGAGATTAGAAAGAAGTTCATAGACGAGCTTATTAAAAGGTAAAAGGCTATAAGACCATCTCCAAGCAGCTTGATGTTCCTGTGACTACAGTTGCAGAAGTTTAAGGTCCACAGGACTGTAGCCACCTTCAAGCCCAAGACAACTGGAGCAGTTTGCTCATGAGGAGTGGGTCAAAATTCCTGTTGTCTGGTGCAGAAATCGTTTGATTGCCTCCAAAGGTTGTACAACAAAATATGAAGGGTGCCATTATTTTTGTTCAGGCCTATTTAAAATAATTCTGTTATTCCAAAAGCAATGTCTGATTTTCATTTGTTAATTTTCAGTAAATGTTTTATTTATTAATTTAGTCAGTTTCAAGTTATTTCTGTAACTTTTGTGGATTTTTTTTTTTAATTAACAGAGGGGTGGCAATTTTGTTTGTCTACCTCCAATTTGTACTATCTTAGGTTTAGAGACTATTTGGGACCATGTCATGAAATTTAGTGAAAGAAGAACAGAGGAGAGGAGATGGAGAAACACATGAAGGAATCTTTTCTGATCAGTCGACTCAAACCAGTCTACAATCTGTGTTTACAGTGCTCACACTCATCATGCACCCTAATGAGTGTGGCTGATAATCCACAAGAGAATTAGAGGAAGAGCACTCACTGGTAAAGACGGATGAACTGGGGATGAGGGTTTACTGGGTCCAGGGGTCCGTAGATCATGTGCACTGAAACACAAGGGGAAGGGTGGGTTTGCGAGGGAAACACATGAGTTTTGGTGGGAAAATAAAACGGCACATAGTTACAATGATGCATCCTCTTACAAACAAGGAAAGTTTGGAGCAGGCTTGTGTGCAGATATAAATGCAAGTCAGCCTTCACATCTTGCAGGATACTAATTCAGAAAATCAGTGGCTCCATCCACCCCCCACCAGATCACAGATGGAGTACGTGGCTGCTCCTCACAAGCTAAGCAGCTTAGCATTAGCTGCTCTCTCTGGCCGAAGCTGCCTGAGTAAGTATCTGACCCACACAAAAGCCACCTTCTGATTTATTAACACACAAACAAGGGTGCTTGAAGCAACTGGGCACTTACATGGGACGAACGTGGACGTGAGCGCGCCCACCCATCTCTCTCTGTGTTTTATTCTCTGGTTGATGTACTGGAGAATACTGAGGAGACAAAATCACGTGCGAGTGAAAAGCAGTAAACATATAAAGGAAGTCTGATTAGGTAAGCACACGAACACACACCTGTCCAAAACCAAGTTACCATCATTGTAGCGTAAACCAGCCCACATGTCCCAGAACTCAGCATCTGTGGGTTGTGTGTACGGACCAAACACTTCTCCTAAACTACCCAACAGAAAACCAAATCAACAAATCATATTGTCTTTTTAAACTCGTAGTTTTGTTACAAAACTTAGGTCTTCTTACCCTTTCTGGAAGAGCAAGAAGTTGGTGAGGCGCATCAGTACTGGAGCAAGAAAACTCGAATCCTTAAGAAGCTTTGAGGAGAACACAAAAATATTTCACAGCCAAACTAAACTTTTAGTTCCAGAAAACGAGGTTCACCCAATGAGCCTAATAAGAAACTCCGGGTTAACTTAACTCTTGAGTTTTCACTTCCAGCACAGCTGCTGTGAGTTGGTTCAATCATATCTGAGTATCTTTACATTTCAGAAAGGTAATGCAGATTGTTTTCCACACTGGCTAATACATAAAGTAGATTTTCATCACAGAAGGGGCAAGAGGATGGTGAGGAGACACCGTCTGCTGGAATCCACAAAGACCGACAGAGATCTTTTTAGAATGTGTAACTATCAGTAGATCTCCTTTCATGCTGCATTATTTATGTAATTATCGCATCAAACATGTGCAAGGACTTTCCTCAAGGCTTAACACAGGCCTTTCCAACATGTTCTGCGTTGCCAATATTATAAAGAAAGGTCCCAAATACAAATCTTGCTGTGACATCTACAGTGTGTAATGCAGGATATCTAAAGCTGGGGAATTTAAGTGACTGTAAAATGGTATTGTTGGATGAGATGTTGATCAAGAAATGAAAGCAAAGCCATTCATGTTGTGGAAATCCTCTCCTGATGTGAATCATTGTGCATTAATTGAGCTTCTACATCTCTGGGATTGCATCGGTGTGGGCGACCCACATCTGACAGCTGCTTCAGGTGGGAGGAGACGGGTAGAAACTCATGGTTTCTTTATTATGAACCTGCCAGCGAGGAGAGTTACTTCTGTTATCATGATAATGGGTTTTTCATTCCTCTCTTCCTGGAATGGAAAACTCAGAGTTTTCTTCAACTCAACTAAATGACCCGTTCTCTGGAACAAGCCCCAGCTTTCTGTTATTGTTTTGCACATTTATTACATCATTTCACAATGAGCTACGAAGCATAAATAAAAAAAGTCAACTCACTATCTGCAGCAACCGGGGGTGGTGTGTTTCTGGGAAAATTCCTGTTTCAAACACAGAAATATCTTTCTGTTTTGTATTTAACAGATTTAAAATGATCAACTAATTATTATTATTTTGTACAACACATAATCAGAGGTACACCCTAATATAGAAACAATGCACTGTACCTCCATTAGAAAGACAAAGGCTGTTCAAAGTCAGATGACCTGAGCGATTTTGGTCAGTCCTTATTTTGGGAGCAGTAAATAGAAAGAAAAAAAGAGTAGTTAACACTATCATTTAACTTGGTTTTGACATCCCTCTCACAGTTATTACCTGTAGAGCAGCTCCAGAGCTACAGTGTCTCCGTAGTCGTGGGACACCAGATTCACTCGATGATTGCTTAGACCCAAGTGGCCCACCAGGGCCTCCACCAAACTAGCCTGTTCAAAGATGGAGTACCTGTGGGGCCTCTGTGTGAGTGCAGGACACAAAATACAGAAATGTGAAGGAAGTTTTTTTTTTTGTTTTTAGTTTCAAAAGCATCTAAATAAAAGCTCACACTAATTCAACACACCGGTTTATCACTGAAGCCAAAGCCGAGAAAATCCAGTGCAATGACTCTATGGAAGCGCTGTGTGAGTGGATCCCAGATCTGCAAGATGAGAAAAGAAATCAGTACAGTTGTCAAACGTTGTGGGTTTTAGCCACTGCGCATGTGCAGGGAGTACCTTGTTCCAGTCATAGCTGGAGGTGGGGAAGCCATGGAGCAGAATGACGACATCTGAGCTTCCCAAAGCACCATATGAGTCTGTGGGAAACAGGATGAGCCAAGAATGTTTGAGACTAACGCCAAGTACAGACTGAGGATGTTTACAATGTTTTTGTACTTAAGTACTTTACTTTACCCCTGTAGAAGATCTTTCTGCCCCTGAAGTGGAAGAAGTCCCCAGCGCTGTGCCACTTCTGCAAGGCAGGAGAGAGCTGAGGGGGCGGGATGTGCAGGTACACGGCCACAAGCGGGATGCATATCAAACCCACATGAATCCACCACTCTCTCATCTTGAGCTCAGCGGTGGGTGGGGGGTCTCATTCCTGTCTCTTAGAGATGGAGTCACATGCAGGAACAGTAGACAAGCAGCACACTGCAAGCTTAACGCTCAAGGTTCATTTACTGACGTGAATTTGCCTCCAAACAGGTGGGGGATCACGTATCAAACACAAGAATGAACCCAGATAAAACACTCAGACAACTAAGATGTGTGTATAATAAGCATTAACGTTAGCAAGTTGGCTCAAATAAATATACATTGATTGTGGTTTAAAAGAGACTGAGAAAAAACACTAAACTTACAAAAAAAAACACCCCGACTTGTCATTAGTAGACCTTCGCCCCGTGTTTAGGATTCATTGCACCAAAGGAAGTTCCTGTGGAGCCAGGGCAGACAGGAAGTAAGCCTTTTAAAGAACAAGAAAAAACGAAGACGTCTTACTCTGAGTGTTTCCTCCGGTCAAAGGAAACCCGCGTTGTTTAGGGTGGTGATCAAGATAGAGTAGCGCATCTGTTTAATAGACGATCTTTGAAAAGTGAAAGATTAAAAGAAGACGTTTACTGCCACCTGCTGGTCAGGATGAGCAGTAGTAACTCAAGAATTATAAGTTACACATTAGCGATGTTTTATGTATTTTTTTTTCTCTTTACCCCGATAGTGGCAATACAACATATTGTTTTCGATTCTTTTTGTACAGACTTTGTTACGGTGAGAAAGAGATGCTGAACAGCATTTTTGCAAGAAAGCGAGGAAGCTCATGTCACACTTTTAAAAAGTGCTTATGAGAAAAGCAAAAACAGGGAAGAAGGTACAAATGATCAAGTTATTTGGGTGGCAGCTCCATGCTTCCTTAATAACAGATGATTCCAGTAATGTGGGCATAATCTGATTCTGATGGTCATGAAAACGGGCTCCGTAGTTTATACAAAGTTATGGGAATGTCTTGAATTGAAAAAAAAAAGTTACATAAATAGCCCTAAATTAATATATCAAATGGAATTTAATCAAAATCAAAGACTGTTGTGAATTGAATAGTATCAATTCAGGAAATTAGTACCGATACCCAGCTCTGCTAAATACTCTTGATAAAGCATCCACTGTACAATACTCACCTGGCAGCCATTCACTGGCATCTGAATAACTTTGAATATCATCTTCCACCACTGTGAATACTCCTCTCATCACAGCTGGTTGTTGCTATAAACAAACATTTGTTTCCTCAAATTGGCTGTTTTTAGATGAATCTTTTTTACAGTTCAACGGCTGGAGAGAATAATAGTTTTCTAAAGGCCTTTTCAGTCAGTCACAACATTTAACACAGATTTATCACTGCAATCCAGTGTTTACATATTATAAAGCCCCCCTTCAGGATCAGGACCTCCTGCATGACATTTGCTCACCTCCCCGTCTTAAATCCCAAACTACACAGAAACAAACACTGATGAATGAAAAACATGGCCTTGCATTTAGGCTAAATACATTTTTTATTTTTAAAAACCATACACATTACTCGACAAGTTTCAAATGTAAATCCAATCACGATATCCATTTAAAATGCTCAAGATAAACAGACATGAAGTATTTATTTCCAAATGTTAAAAGATAAAAAAAAAGAATAATCCATAAAACAGATGGAAAAAACATTCATTCCCATTACAGGAAGAAGCTACAGAACAAACTCCCCACATGGATTCCTCGCAATTTCAATTTTATCACTTTGTAGGCATTCCTAGCTGCTTTTTGTCTTCTGTTAAATTAAAACGTTTTCCTCAGAGAAATTTCCGCTTCCTCCTCTGTCCGCGGCCTTACAGGTGAAGCCAGCCATACGGCCGCAGGAAGTATTTGCAGCCTGCTGCACGAGTTACCTCGTGTGGTTGGCGAGCACCATCCCAAAATTTAAGTAATTGAGCTAATATGCAAACTAAAAGAGGCCTGTTCTTTCACATCAATTGCACCCTGAGAAGAAACTTTCTATAACAAAAAACACATTTTTAGTGGCCAAAACCCTCCCCCATACAACGTTGGTGTCAAATCACCCAAAACTGCTTTAGTATGACGAAAGATATCAGTGTTGCCATAAAAATACAAAGGTAGATTTTTATTACGATTTGTATCAAAACTCTGTTTCACCCAAGGAAGGCTATGAAATAAAGTACCCTGTGCAGATAGATACCAGTGTATGCCTATTCTTTATTCTTGAAAAATGCACAAGTCCAATTCTTTAGTGTTTCCAGTACATCAGGTTTCAAAAATACTTTACAAACAAACCAAATGCAGAAACATGTATTCATAGTGAAAGGAGTCTTATGAACAGGCTTGAAAATAAAAAGACAAAAAGCTTTTTTTTCCCTCTGGGTTTTTGATTTTTAAAAACTCCATCAAACCAGAACTCGGAGTCAAAATAAATATTCCCTAAAGCATGAGCTCAAAGAGGATGAAATGTGAAAATAATTCACTTGCTTTTTGCCCATGTTTTGCTACCTAAATACACAAAGTCTGAGGAAAGAAGGTTCTTATCTTTTCTTTTTAAATAGATTCCTTTTAAATTAAATACTCTTTTTCTATGCCTGAGTAAACAAATATCAGTATTGTACATTGCAGGGGCTAATGGTTTGCTGAGAAGAAAAAAAAAAAAAGCACAGGCCTTTTTTTTCCTCTTTTTTTTTTTTTTTTTTTTAAAAGGAACCAGGCTCTATATTTATCAAGCATCCAAAGGAGAGAAATCCATCCTATTCCACCCAAAATGTTAGGAATAAGCTTATTTGGTCCTACTTGTAGCTGTAGAAACAAGTGTTATCTGTAAGGAGTTTCCTGAAGGAGGTGAATGATAAGACCAGGATCATCTGAATGACTGCTGGAGCCAAGGCACATTCATGTCATGTCTATGAACATCTATGAAAAATAAATAGTTGCCGTGGCTGAACAGCGAATACAGCGCCAGTAACGGGATTTAGCTTTAACCTATCCTCAGGTGAAGCTGTTTTAATTCCGTCAGCTACCTCTAAAGATTACTCCAAGGTTGTTTTCACTTTATAATTCCACAAATCTAAAAGGAGAACCTCTCCATGCCCAAAGCTTCTGTAGGAGGCTCACTGACCCCATGCCCGTCTGAGGTAAGCTCGTTTCCTCCCCGACTCCCAGCTTGATTCTGGGTGCGATGCTTGTTAAATACAGGCCCAGATTTTTTTTTTTTTTTTTTAAACTCCCTTTTAATAATTTAACCTTTGAACATGTGGAAATTCTTCAACACAATGTAATGAATGAAGAGAGAACCCAGAACTCAAGGTTTTGTGCACAAGAAAATTATCAAAGAAATGGAAGAAGTAAATATTTATAACGTTAGTGGACAGAGGCCCTTTTTGTCTTTCCCTCCCTGTCTCTTGTGAAAATGCCTCGTCCCATTCTACACAAGCTTTAGTGTTTATCGGTTTGACTAGAAGGTTCTATATTTATCTACAAATATATAACAAATAAAACTTGCAGGCAAAAATAGTAAAGTTTCAATAGAAACACCCTTTTTCTCCTGAAAATACAGCAGTATCTGAAATAATCCTTTCATTTTCTATTCTGTCCCAGGTTTCTGCATTAAACATCAGGAAGCTCTTTTGCCTACAAACAGAAAAAAAGTATCTACAAACTTTGTAAACAGACCTGCTTTTTTCCAAAAACATAAATAACTCAAAATATTAACAGCCGATGGAGCAGAAATAAGTTTTGAATGAGCGAGGGCCGAAGAGATAAATATACAACACCATTCAGTTAAAAGAGAAGCTAAAGGTTCTTTCATAAACTTACAGACGATCTTCAAGCCTGGAGGAGGATCTCCTCCACTTGATTAAAATAAGAGCAATAATAATAATTATAGAATAATAAAAACAGGTCACTTTCAATCTGAGTTTATGATCACCCCTTGTTACCCAGAAAAACAAATGTTACCAAGGAAGGAGGGGTGTAGAGTCCTTGTGTTGCAGCAAGGTATAAGAACCAAAAAAAAAAAAAAAAAAATTAACGAATCCACACCAAGCCATACATTCCTCTGAATGTCTGCTGTTCTTTTAGTCCAGCCCAAGCCAAGCTCACACAAGACTCCGCTCTCCGTCTAGCCCTTCATCTCTCCTCTCCAAATGTCTGTCTGTTTTGTCTGAGTTGAGCTCCTTGGTGGTGGGTAGAAAAGAGGTGCTGACGTGTGGAGCAGGGGTCAGATCAAAGGGAGGTCTCCAGGCTGTGTAGTGGGCTCCCCGGGGCTGAGGGGGTTCCTGATTTGGAGCCCTCCGGGAGGAGGTGGTTGCTGCTTTCCACAGCGTTATTGTTCTGGTTTGGAGAGGGAGAGACCGGTGTGGTGGGGGCGATGGTAGTGGCGGGCGAGGGCGTGGGTGAGGGCGGTGTGGGCGTGGTGTTGCGAGGGCTGGCAGAATTACGCTTGGTGGGAGCGTCGTCCTCTGCATCGGTGTCGTCTATGAGGGGAATATGAGGCTCCGAGTCCTCTATCCGAAACTCGGGGTGGGTCATGAAGTTGTGGATTGATGTTCGTGACTCGGGTTTCTCCAGCCCCTCATAGAGGGAGATGGAGCTGCGGAATGCTTTCACCACCCGGATCTGGAGGGAGGGAGAAGGGACAAGGATCGGAAGAGACACGGCTTTAGTCACTTTGTGTAATGACACATACTTTGTGTTAACACCTGGACAACGTCGCAGATCAAAACCGACAACGCAGGTTTTATTCGGTCAATAACAGGTGAGTTTTAGGGGCTTCAAGACCAAAAATCTGTGAGGGGGCAGATTCTCAGAGTCACGTGCATGTAAGAGGTTCTATCTATTAAATTAACAACTTGTAAAACAAGTAACCTGATGCTTAGTCACTCACGTAGCTTATGTTAATGACCAAACCAGCTTTAGTTCATTTGAAGATATGAAACAAGAGCAGCTAAAATCCTTCCTATTTCAGATCTGTATCTATCTCAGTATTTATCGTATGCTTTTTTTCCACTGCATGGTTATACTGCTTGCTTTGGTTTCCACTTCAGAAAATACACTCTTAATGTATGTGGGATTAGCTGATTATTAAAGGGGCACTATAGAAAACAGAGTGTGTGGACTGGCCAGTGCACTGTGGGAGCTGGTGCACCACTATTTTCTGATCCAGAGTTGGAGCAAAATAAAAGAAACTGGAAATGGGGGTTCAGGTTGCAAGAATGATGATATACTAGAATGAAACCTGAAAAGAGCCAGACCAAATTAATTGCTGGTCAAAATATTTGAGACAGAAAACGTAAATCTGGTGGAGGCAACCTTGACACCCGACTGTGTGTTTACAGAAAGACTTGTCTTCAAGGTAATTTAGTGATTTCAGGGATCAGTCTCATCTCATGGAGAGTACAACTGGCAACAAACCTGATGAGTGTGTTTTTGGTTTTTGGTAAGTACAGTAGTAGATTTTCACAAAACACTTGCTACAGGTCCATGTTTGATTAATCACAATGCAAATTGGGACCAAGAGAAGGGAGGGCTGCTGTTCTTTATAGAAGAACACATCCTTAGAAAGGGGACCTAAGCTTGGCGAGAGTTTACTGTTGTTGGACATGCTTAGTAGAGTGAAGAGGAAGACAGGAGGGAAAAAGGAAGAAGCAGAGGAAGGAAAGAAACAGAGAAAGACAGAAAAAGAAGAGAGGGGTGGTTAGTTAGAGCTTATGTTTGAGGAGTAGAAAACAAAAAGCTGTGGCAGCCAAGCATGTCTACAAGCTGGTAAACAAGTCAAAAACAGCACAAAGTGAAAAAACTCACAAACGAGACCAGAGACTTTGAACCCATGCAGAGCGCGGTGCTACCTTGTGTTCAATAGTAGTAAACCTTTGAGTATAGCCCATGACACATTTCACAGAATCTAAAGAAGAATATGTGGGATGTCAGTGGTATTCAGTGTTTTTTTTTTGGATCATTTTGGCAACATATCGCCAACATGTACACATTTGCCAAAAAACAGGTAGATAAAGACACATTTAAAGAGCACCTGCAAAGAAAAGCTCGGTCTGAAGAAGTTCAACCTACAACAGAAATATGACAGATTCAAGACACACACACAAAAAAAACATCAAGTCTGCTGTTAATGCAGAGTCACGTGTAGAACATTTATTCCATGAAGCTGTTTTAGTGACATCTGTAAGACATTTAACATCCACCGATGAGTGGGATGGTCTGTCTGGTTAGATCTGAAAGAGAAAGAGCCGCTGTCAGTGAGCACTCAGTCCTTGTATGGGCAGGGTGAGGGAGACGGCCTTTGGCAAGACTGCCATCAAATGATCTGGATCTGCTCTTAACACTGAATGGATTAATGTATAATAAAAACAAACAAAAAAAAAACACATCAACTTCTTCCTTTCTTTTATTTTGCATCCAAACATACCAACAAACTGCGTCCAGGCAACTGGAGCTTAGTATTACCACTGTGTACTATTGGGAGATGCTTCCACAGAAACCACATACACAAACACACACTTAACAGAGAAAAGCCACAGAGAGACACAGTTGAGAAGGAAAGGGTCATTATCTCACCACTGACTGACAAACACTTGGATTTATTTCCTCACAGAAGGCTGTGTCATGGTTAATCTCTTGTTTTTAGACCGTGATCATGGGCATATACTCAAAACATTTACCTCTGTCCTTACAGAGTTGCAAGAGAGAGCTGCGACAAAGACCCATGAGTTCTACAAAGGCACAGAGCAGACTGCGGCACACAAACCTGGTGAATGTCAATCCAGAATATAACTTTTTATTAAATAGAAAAAAAGACATAACCCCCCAAGATAACAGTAAAAAGTTTTAAATTTTGAGACCAAAGCAGCAGCAGAACAAAAAACATGATGACACAGAAAAAAACACCTTGACGGGAGAAGCGACCTGGTTACAGGGTACATATATATTTATAGAAATATACAGCAGTGTTATCAAAGCAGTATGGAAGATGTGATTGTCTTTTTGAAGAAAACAGGGGGCACATTAGAAAAAGCATGACAGAGTAAAAGTTGAACGTTAGGTGAGAGGTAGGAATGGAAGAGAAAGATGTTAGAAAAAAAAAAAGAAGAAGTCTCATGCACTAAAGGAGAACACGCACTCACACCCCACAGTGGCAGAAGCGGTGTTGGCGGCAGTGGCAGTAGTGGTAGTAGTAGAAAAGGCTACATGTGTAGGGCTAGAAACATTGGTTACATCGTGCTGTTGTTGGCTGGAGTTGGAGGCCTGCCGCCTTAGAGCCCCCTGAAAGGAAGTTCCACTCTGGAACGCACTCACTACATCCATCTGCAAAGAATCAGACAGCGTGACAGGAGAAAGCCCAGAGGAAATAAAACACAGCCAGAGAGAAAAGAGAGAAAAAATAAAGAAAAGGCAGTAACCACAGAAAAAAATGTCACTTAGAAATTGGACTTGGGTATAGTTAAAAGAGAGGGAAAAGGCAATGATTTGGTTTAAAGGCACTGATTGGAGGGAGCTTTGACTCCAAAATCTGAACTCACTTTCACTCTTTTCTCTGCAGAATCCTTCCATACCTTCAGTTAGAGCCATGCCAATACTCCTGAACATTCAGCTGCTCTATCGTGCTTTCCATCCAACCCAACTCACTTGCTTCTCATCAGTACCTTCAAACTAGTCAGTTTTACAGCAGATAGTCAGAAAGAGGCATAAGAACCTGCTTTAACCCAGAAGCGGAACAGAAAAATTAGAGAAAGGCCTTTTATTTTTAGGGCACAAGCCATTCTTTAAGTATGCAAAGAGGAGGAACAAAACAGAATTTAAGCTGAGAGCGCAATAAAGAGTTGAAGGGTTTATGGCTTTTGATTCCCTGGGTGTTGGTGTTGTGTTGAGTGATACACAGGAGACTCAGTGGAATTTTACCTGAGTTTGGATGCGATTGAGGCCTCGGAACCAGAGGATCTGGCCTCGACGGAGTTCCCGCTCAGCATGGTCAATCTCATCCATGTCGTCCAGCTCCTCCAGCTCTTCATCAGGGATCTCCTCTTTCTGTGTGCCGTGGCCTGCTGTTTTCAGGAATTTTAAGCGGCTGGTGGGTATTGAGGAGATAATCTGAAAGACATCATAATGTTTAGGGGCAACACAGACTTAAAATGAAGTTAAACACTTTGAATGACATTTCATTAAAGACAGAACTAGTCTGGTATAACACAGTACAGATTTTAAGCAGCAAATGACGCTGAGATTTCGTTGCCCTGCAAGGTAGTAGATCTGACACATTAAATTTGATACCTTAAACCAGACAGTGAAGTGACAGATTGTGACAAAAAAATAAAGCATCCTTAAATTTAATGATAGCAGGTGTGTGAAAAACACCATCGAAAGCTTCAGTTCCATCATGTTTAGTGGTGTGAAAAAGTGTTTGCACCGTTCTCATTTTTTTCATGTTTTTCACACCTAAATGTTTCAAATCAAATGAAATTGAAATTAGTACACACAAAATGCAGTTTTTACATAAAGATTTTTATTAGAGTCGGATCGATTGATCGGCCAGCTGATTAAATTGGACGATTATAGCCCTTTTCAAAACAATCAAGCGGGCAGATTTTTGCCAATTAAATGCAGATATATTCTTAATTTCTCATAAAAAGGTAAATGTTGTCAAGTGTCAGAGTCGTGCAGAATGTCGTTGCACCGTTTTTCCACTAGATTGAGCTCTGAATCCATTCAATCCTCGCCGCTGTCAGTAACTATAGCTGCAGCCACAGCCAGGCAGCTTAACAGGGGTTGGCATAGCAGAGCTTGACGACAGGCATGTTTATAACGACGTGTAATTAAAAATGACTCAACATGTCTCCAGTTTTCGTTTTACTCTGTTTGCAATGTGACATGATAGTGGCCCGTGCTTTGTTGCGTCGGTCATGCTTTTTATTTACGTTGCATTGCTAAAGTTGTGCTAACCTAGCTTAAATTACTCCATCTGTTAATGTTAGCAATAGCATCGCTGAGGTTATGCCAACCTAACACAGCCTTAGCTAACAGCTTAAAAGCCTGCAACTGCAGAAATAGTGTACAAAATATTTATAGAACACAAGCGTTCATCATGCCATCAGCTGCGTATTGAGATGCATTCAAGAAGGAGCGATGTGAACATAGAGGGGAAAGTTAAAATAATGAATATTACCGTCTGTCTTCAGCAACTGTCATAACGTCCTGTCACGCTTAGTTTCACTATGTCAGAAAATACTACGTGACTCAGGCTGTAACAGCAACTCACTGTGTGTGTTGTGGAGTAACAGAAGTTCCAGACTATTTGTGACCATTATGTTTAAAATGCAACTCTGTTAACAATGACATGTTTTAACATCTGAGAAAAGTGTCTCTGGTTTTTATTTTGATTCGTATGAGTCGTCACTTTATGGTCAAGAAAATAATGGAGTAGAGAAAATGTGATTTAATGTTTAAGGGCATCAGAGGGCTGCATAAATAATGTTTTACCAGTAACTTCACTCAATATATTGCTTATATATAGCGTACATCTATGGTCTAAATCTAAAGAAATTCCTCCACGGCGCTGTAACAGACTCATTGTTAAGTTATCACAACCGCTTGATTGGAGTTGCTGCTGCTAAGAGTGACCCAACCAGTTATTAGATTAATCACTTTTTTGTGCAGGGCCATGTGGGTTTGGATTTTTTTCTCCCACAATAGCCTTCATTTAAAAACTGCATTTTGTGTTTAAGTGGGACAAACATGCAAAAAAAAAAAAAAAAAAAAAAAACATCAGAAAGGGGCACTTTTTCACACCACTATATGTCCATGAAAACATTCAGATCTATGCACCCTTTGTTGATTAAAAACAGCCTTCGACTTCTTGCAAGACTTCATGGTTTTAATTCCCAGTCTCTGAAGAAACTATAAATAATTTACTTTTTCCCTCAAATTCATCAATATTAAAAAGAAGAAAACATTGGTGATGACAGCCAAACATCAGTCACGCATTAAAGTGTAAGTCTGAGCAGAAAAATTAATTTTAAGTTGCAGCTAACATATTTTATTTACAGTAAGTGAAAAAAACAAACTTATGTTTATGAATGAACAATCAAGTAAAAGTATTTTAAGAATAAAACTGTGAATTCAGATGCCTGATGTCTTAGATCTGATCAGCTGTTTTACAAATGAAGCTTTTGTTTATGAAAGAAGTCCTAAATCGATCACATGCTGCAGCTGCATTCTGAGGACTGTAGACATGATGTGCTAAAATCAGAATAGATTCTGTATATGTTGATGAGCATCTAATGTTGTCTAGCACAACAGAAGTTAAACACTTGGACAGCTTGAATATTACCCTGTGCTTTGGTGATCATTTTCAGTAAAGGTCTGTTTTTAAATGCTACAAGGGCACAAGCATTGGTTATTCTCTGTCTTCCTCTAGCGTTACAAATCTTGAGCCGTAAACGGCAATACTAACAATAAAACCTTTAAACATCTAACAAAAACTATCAATTAGAACACCAGTCAATTCTATAATATTTACTAGTTTATTAAAATCAATAACATTTTATAAACTAGTAAATTCAAACAATAATTGAAAAGTAAGTTAGTCTACCATCTCTTCACAGAAGCAGAACACATTGTACCATTACACTTTTTTGTTTGTTAAATCTAACACAGGGGGGCAGTGTCAACCCATATTTTTATATCTTTACAAATGAAGGTGAAGCACATTGTCATACCTGTCCCCATAAAAGGGAGCTAAACCCCAGGAACGTGCACCACAACCACTGGTCAATGGTCAGAGCCACACAGCTGAATGGCTTCCCGCCAAACTGCACTATGACAATCTAAAAGACGAAGAGGTGAGGAAGAATTAGAGCTAAATTTTTCACTTAATGTTTGATGCTTAGGATAAAGACCTTAAGCAAGTAACAGACGTTTTCATTATGATTTACCTGAATAAGGAAGGTACCAAAGACTATACTACAGAAGATAGGGTTGTTGAACATGCCCTCAAACACATTCCTTTCACCGTGGATCTTGCGAGCATTGATTTCATTGAAAAGCTGCATCAATACAAAGGTATTGAAGACAATGGTGTAGTGTTCAGAGGGTGGGGCATGGAGGGGTGCATTCCTGCCACTGTCAATATCGAATATTTTTTCTCCTGCAGAAAAAAGTAGGTGGAATTTGATGAACTTGGAAAGCACACAAAAAAAGGTACTACAGCAAAATGCACTTTAACTAAATCTTTAGATATAGAGGAAGTTCTTACCCGCAAAGAGCAGCATAAAAATGATAATTAGCTGGTACACTCCATGACCCAGGATATTCTTCATCATGGTGCGTGAGATGAGAGGTTTGTTGCGGCCATATGGCTTCCTTAGCAGCAGGGATTCTGTGGGGGGCTCTGTAGCCAGAGCTAATGAAGCAAAAGTGTCCATGATAAGGTTGACCCATAACATCTGCACTGCTTTCAAGGGAGAGTCCTAATGTCAGAGATGGAAGAACCAAAATCAGATTATACATTTCAGATCATCTGAAATAACATTGAAAATTACAGCAACAAGACAAGAAATTTAAATTGACACAAATCAAACTATGCAAGACTATTTAAAAACCTTCCAATCTGTTGTTGCCTGCTGTTCCATGACATCTGCTATTCAAAATGTGACCATACAATCTCCTCACAGTTTGAGGTAAATTATTTTTTCAGGCAGATGATACGGTACTAACCTGTGTGATGCAGGCTCCTGTAAATGCTACAATGACAGCCACCACGTTGACGGTTAGCTGAAACTGTAGGAATTTTGAGATGCTGTCATAGACGTTTCGGCCCCACATGACCGCTTTAACAATGCTGGAAAAATTGTCATCAGTCAAGATAATGTCAGACGCCTCCTTAGCAACATCTGTCCCAGCAATACCCTGAAAACAAAAATGAAAATCAAGGATGTGTCTGCATCTGATCAGATAAAGAAGCTAGATCTTTTTTTATGACCATTATTTTCCAGAACTAAATGCTAATGATGAATGTTTAATATTGTTTTGGTTACCATAATAGACTAACTGGAGCAGGATGACTTCTACACTCATTATAGAGGGTAAACAAAACTCACCATAGCAAAACCAACATCAGCTTTCTTAAGGGCAGGACCATCATTTGTACCATCTCCCGTTACTGCGACTACTTGTCTCTGTTCCAGTACTGTGCTATCAATAATGCCTGGAATAGCAGAAATGAATACGTAAATTTAGGCCTCTACAGTTTAAAGCAACAAACACTAAAACAGACTTTTTCCATTTATATTCTAAAGAAAACTACCTTTTACTAAGGTGTGCTTGTCTGTGGGGGATGAACGAGCCAGTACTCGTAGTTTAGGCCAGATCTTATCGATGCGTTCTTGTTCAATCTGCAAACACATCAAACCTTGATAGAATCCCAAATGTATATCTTTAAACAATCTTTGTATTTTAAGCATTTTTCTGCAGCCCACCTCTCCTTTTTCATTCCGTATCCTGCGGTTGAACTCTTTTCCCTCCAGGCAGAGGAAGTCATCTCCGGGCTGCAGGATGCCACACTTGGTGGCGATGGCTCGAGCTGTGTTTATGTTGTCCCCAGTAACCATCCTAACTGTGATTCCAGCACGCTGGCATTTCCTGATAGCATCTGGGACCTGAACGAAACACAAATTAACAGAATGCTCATCATCCTTGTGGCTCACTTTGAATTTCAAAACTGTAGCTCAACAAAGACTTGATTTAATATTTTAACACTGCTCATTAGGAATTACTTTCTGCCGCTATAGATGTGCTTCAAAACCCTCTTTATTGTGTCCTCTTCTTCCCTCTATTATGTCCCTGCCGGAGTGTGAGCATGCTCTGACTACAGCAACACAAAACGTCAGGAAGCCAAAGCAAATAAGTGACAGTGGAGCATGTAGCAACCAATTTCTCTTTCACACATTAATCTTTAAATCTCACTGTAGGATTGCTTCCTCTTGAGCCTCAAAATGACCACTCCAGTATTGGCAAGCAATGATGTTGGGCATTGAAAAATGGCTGACATTGCATCACTCAATCTCCTTGCAGGGTGAGCAGGGTGGCCACTGGAGGAAGCCCCATTAAGCTGCCAGCATGGCCTTTCAGAAGTGCTCGTCATATGGTCAAATAACTCAGGATATCCCCTATCGACACCTTTCCAAGATTGGATTCAGAGCAGGGAGGAGGTGGGGGGGCATGTGGCACAAATTTTCCAGCTTCCTAAACTGACAATGTGACAGTTACACCTACATCCTCTACTGACTGTCATGCTGTGAGGAGGTGAGAAGGAACATAGGTTCTCACTTGAGTTTTTTTTTTTGTTTTTTTTAAATAAAGAAAATTATTTTTGTATCTTTTCTTGTGAACAACTGCCAACCATCTATAGATGCCTCCCAATACAGACTGTTTAAAAACATGCCCTGCCTTTTTAACATAAGACTCTGCTGGATTTTTACTTTATCCCATTGTGTGCCTGTTTCTCCTTTAGACAGGACTACACATCATAAAACCCTTTTTTTCCCTTAAAGTATAACCCGACACTAGGCAGAGGACACTGTGTAACACATTAACAGTACAACCCAGAAGCAGGGCTGCTTGACCTTGCAACTTGTGCAGCTAAAACAGCTATTAAATGTCCAACACAAACACTTTGACCGGCAGTGGGGTTTATCTTTTACACTGTATGTTGATTTCAACCAAACTCCTGAACCACTGGTTAAAGTTTACATAAAAGTCCCCCTATTAAAGCTATCTGTCACAAGCTTGGTCTATTCAGATTTGTTTGTTCACAGTGTATACACTAGCAAATAACCATAAGTTTACATTTTGTCCATGTGTTACTTACCTCTGGTCTCACGGGGTCTTCAATTCCCACTACGCAGATGCAGGTCATTCCAGTGAGGATATCATTTTCATTGTCCCAGTCCGGTTCACCATCAGAAACAGTAAAATCTCTGTATGCAAGGCAGATGGTTCTCAGGCCCTCCGAGGCCATGGGCTCGATCACCCTCTTGACCATATCATCTCTGTCCCGTGGGCGAAACACCTTTGACTCACCATTTGCGGTCAGGATTTTATAGCACCTGGGAGGAGAAAAGGGCATATCTTAATGTATACATGTGTACATATAGTAAGAAGAAAGAAGAAAACAAGCAGGAGAGTTGGAGTTAAGGAACATGGTTGAAGAGGGAAATAAATACAAACTCAAAAGAGTCATTTAGATCAGATAAAGGGCTGAGTAAGGAGAAAACAAAGCATATGAATGGTGTAGTGCAATGTAGTGCAGTAGTAGTAAGAAGTCACACTAAGCCCTCTGTGAGTTAAAAGAAGCCTGCTTGGTTAAGAGGCTTACAGAGCTGTTACCGGCTCATTTTCTCAGCGCCTGTTTTTAAGTCGCAATGTAAGGGGCTTGGGTGGGATGCACTTGAACTTCTTAGCTGGTTAAGCCATTACACATATTATTTACTCCAAAGTCTCACCAGAAGGAACAAATTAGGGGCAAAAGAGGAGCAATCTTCCAATAAATATTTTTACTTATGTTGACAAAACAGATTATTAACATGTCTCTGGGTTAATGGTCAACCATTCAATACAAAATATAAACAAATATTAAAAGAGCAGAAAAAATAAAAACTGCTTACTTTTTTAAGAGAATTTCAGAGGCTCCTTTGCTGAACATGCGATAGCTGCCATCAGCCAACTTCAACACAGTGCTCATTGATTTGCGGACTGAGTTGAAGGTGTAGACTTTGTACAGTTTCTCTTCAGGGATCTCGTTGCGAATAGTTTGGTAGTCTCGTTTCAAGTCATTAGAAAAGCCAAGCAAGGCACATTCGGTCTTATTACCCACTTGTCGTGGCAGACCTCCTTCTTTTTCTGGAGGCTGATGGGGGAGGGAGCAAGAATACAATAAAGTAAGCTTCCAAAGTTGCTTATTACACAATATATTTCACAAACAGACATCTCTTTGACAAGCATACCATGATCTTAGTAGTGTAGGCACAGTTCACTGCTATGCCCAGAATCAGGATGTCTAAAATGGAGGGAGGGATCTTTTCTGGTTCAGGGACCCTCTTGTAGTGGTTATCAGCAACGTAGGCCTGCACCACAGTCATACGGTTCATGGTGAGAGTACCAGTCTTGTCAGAGCAAATGGCCGTTGCATTGCCCATGGTCTCACAAGCATC
Source organism: Melanotaenia boesemani (assembly GCF_017639745.1). Taxonomy (NCBI): domain Eukaryota; kingdom Metazoa; phylum Chordata; class Actinopteri; order Atheriniformes; family Melanotaeniidae; genus Melanotaenia; species Melanotaenia boesemani. The sequence goes on from NC_055704.1 coordinate 22,021,095, forward strand.
CAAATGACGCACAAGGTTGTTATCGTTCATCATTTTCTGAAGATTTAAAATAAAACAGATTTAAAAAAAAAAAATCATGCTGAATAATTATCGCATCAAGCTCATTAACTTAATCATGTTTGAAGTAGTAAGATAAAGTCTTCTGTTGGGAAACAACTTCAGAACAAGAAAGGGGATCAGATCAAGTATCAGTTAGCCTTGTCTTAACAGCCTGGCTTGCTAGTTTTAATAGGCTAAAACGTAAGCTGGTCAGCTCTGGCATAGGTCACTTGGCAGAATTAGCAATCTTTTTTTACCTTAACAGAGTATGCCAGGGAGATTGTTACAGCAAGCGGCAGGCCTTCAGGAACAGCCACCACAAGAACAGTGACACCAATGATGAAGAATTTCACAAAGAACTGAATGTAAATGGGTGTGCAATCCTTGACCCAGGGCAGATTCTGGATCCAAAAGGTGTCGACTACAAACAACACCACCAGGATAATGACAGTAATGGCTGACATGACCAATCCTGGAGAGAAGGAGAGAGTGAAAAAAAAATATTACATCTGATCATGTGTATCATCAACAAGTAAATATAGTGAAGATATTCCAACTGTATGAGCAAGGTATGTGTTATTAGAAAACTATAAAAAGTTGGAGACGCTTCCTAAATATCAAATTGAACGTGAACATACAAGGGTGCAGACACATAAAATAAGTGTGTTTTACAGCATTTAGCTGTGACAAAGTCAAGTAATTCTGTCTGACTCACCTGCTTTTCCAATCTGTACAGCTAGTTTGGTCAGCTTGCCTTGGAGGACAGACTTCTCTTTTTTTGGCAGATTGGCTTTCTTCTTTTCCTCAGCATCACCTCCATCGTCACTGTTCAGAGGCTGCATTTCCATCGCAGCACCGTCCTGTGCTTTGGCTGCATAAAAGAGAGCAAAGGCAAAGTTAAACAATAAAACAGTGAAGTCCTAGACTTAACTGGTATAATGTGAAGGACATGAACATAATTTGATATGTAAACAAAAGGGACAAAAAGTTAGTCTTTTTAGACCAATTCCAAGATTTATAAAAAAAAACAGAGTACATGCCTGAAAAAGAATTCAGATCTTTATTTTAACTATAATTAAACCTTTGTTATGAGTATGGAGATCAGTTTGACAGAACTGTTGCTTCATGGGAATGTTTCAAGCCCATCATACAATCTATTATAAGACAACAGTTTATTTAAAAAAAAAAACAAAAAGACAATATTCAAATTCAATGAAAATGATTTCCATGCTTCTTTTTATCCACCGTGACTTGAGATTCAGCGTTTGTCATTATGCCTGCAGTGATCTGAGTGCAAGTAATTAGCTCAAAGATTAGGAAATGTGAGTAATTGCCATACACTCTCCTGGAGATTTAAAGAAGAGCTTTTGGAGCTAGAACCCAAGAGATATGTCTGAGGAGTCGGCACCTCCTTTCACAGTAACCAGTAACCACAGCAGCTGTTGTCATGTAAATTCTGAAACTTCTTGCAGCTCAAATCATAGGACTCCAAAATCCTCTCCTAATCAAGTAACCTTGGAGATGCAAAGTCTCTAAAGGTAAAAAAAAAAAAACACACACAAAAAAAAAAAAAACACTGAAATACAAAACAAAGTACTAGTGGCCCAGCAGGGGTGGTTCTCTATCATGGTACTTGATATGATAAAATCAATAACTGTGCTTGGCAATGATGCAACTGCTAGAAGAGAGCGGACACATTTATCAACATGCCATATTTTGAAGTTGTGTGCATCTAATGCAGTTCTTTAGAGGCATAAAAAGCTGCTGTCCATTTTGGTGAAGGCTCTGTTAATGATATTATGCTATGGACAGTCAAATGGCACTGTATGAATATATAAAATAGACACAGTCAACTGCTGCAGTTGCAGTGTACTGTGGCTTGCTCTGCACTTACATGGTCAATGTAATCTCAGTCTAAAGGATTACTGCTGATTCCTGGCAGGCAGAGGGAATCTGTGCACCAGGGATCAGCACCAGGGTTGTGGTCACAGACCCAAGCACTACTGATCATACAGTCCCAGAGGACCGCAAGTCTGGCTAGATGGTTGAGTTACCACTAAACAGCCTCATTACCATCCACCTGAAACTGAACCAGTGCAACTCCAGTGCTTTGACAATGAATAGTTTGGTATAAGGACATCAATAGAAAACAAATGGTGGGGGCCTGAGGGAGAGTCAGATAGAAAGATGGGTGGGAAAGCAGATGTTCTGGCCCCAGAATTGTTGCATGGCTTTAATCTTCTCATCGCTAATCGCTATAACTGGATTCAGTAGCACCTGCTGCTCAAAGCACAATGTGCCAGGGAAGGACAGGAGACGAGAAGAGAGACAGAAGGGAGGGCCAGACAGTACACTGGACGGCCAAGAACAGCCCGTCCTAAGTATATGCTGACATGGGGTCATGCAGAAATATGCAACTCCTCCTTACCCTAAATAAAAAGCACTGCAGCCAATTAAAAACAGACTGCTGCTTTAACCTACAGCCAGCACGATCAAACTGGGAGAGCAACACTGATAAAGCTAAAGGCTTAAACTTAAATGAAGGCGCTAAGCTGTAAGGCAATTATATACGGCTGTAAGTGCCACAGCATGTGTGTGGATAAAACTTACCTTTCTTACGATTTTCCACAGATCCGTCCTGCTTCTTGTCTGTGGGGACAAAGAAAAACCGTGTAATCAGTAACAGCAATAACTAAATCTTCAACCTTTACCTTTCTGGTTTTTAACAGCTCTAACAAAAGATGATGATATCTTTAAGTAATGGAGAAAACTAACTTTTTTTCTGTTTCTTCTTCTCTTCCTTTTCCTTTTTCTTTTCATCTTCTTCGTCGTCGTCATCCTCACCGCTCCCGAGTAAAGTGAAGATAATTCCAGTTTGAGAATTGACACCCACAGCAGTGACCACCATTTTCCCTGAGCCTTCCATTACATGAGTGCCTGTGAACAGAAGTATAGAACAAAATATTTTCTATATAGATGAAGCAGTATGTTTTAAAGCTAACATGATTTTTTATTCTTGATTTGACAAAACAATAATGCAAAGAATGGTGCACTAAAACAGTGAAGCTAAATAAATGGTCACTAATGAAAATATCCTCCACATCTTTAATCAGCAGTCTTTAATCAAAGCCTATTGTCAGTTTTGGTGATTTAATGCAAATGTGAGAGGCTAAATCACAGCAGCGGCTACAGCTCTGCATTTCACTCAGACAATCTTTGTCATTTTACAAAGGAAATAAAAATTTAAATACATATATACACATATATACACAAACAGTTTTGTTTTGATAAAGCTTTGTCAGGGTAACGGAGCATAGTGGTAAGGACAATACTTTTTGGCAGCACAAGGACTTTGCTGAAAGCTTTATGCTCTGAATGGATTCAAAACAGAATAAAAAGAATAATTACTGCTTTAAATGGGGGGATATTTGAAGGCGGATAACCAATTTTACTGAGCAGCAGGATAGGATCCCTAATTTACGTTTAATCTCACTAAAACTTTTTAAAATCTGACTTTACGGCAGCATGCTCCACAGCTGTAATCACTCATTTATATTTCAAAACATGGACAATTAGAGGTTTAGCTAATTTAAAGTTTTATAGTTGAATAACACAGTTGGCAGAGCATCCGTCTCCCATGCAGGAGACCAGAGTTCGATTCGCCCAGGGGACGAATATTAACACCTTCCAGTTGGGTCCTTAGGCAACACCCTAACACCCCTACCTAACATTCTAAGTCGCTTTGGATAAAAGCATCAGTTAAATTACTGTAATGTAAACTTTACAAAAATATATAACATATATTTTGCTGCTAAACTTAAGATTACTAAGTTTAACTGCAGTCTATATCAAAGCTTAAGACAGAAGAGACTCTTACATTACTATCATTATTTTGTGTTCAAATATATTCTGAATGAATTCAAAGACTTTATGAATAGTGCTGCTTACATCACCAGAATATTTCATTAAGGGTTTCTTCCACAAATGACCACCGCATACATGCAATTGCATAAGGTTGAGACAAGAATGGAATTTGTTACAACACTGAAGGAGGGTAATCTGTGGATAATTATAAAGACTGAACAGGAAGACAGTCTTTGAAATTGATGTATGTTGTTTATGATGCAAGTAACAAGCTCAGTGAGCTTCGTAGATGTGTCCAACCTTTTGCTGTTTATTCCTTAAAAAGCACCTGTCTGACAATGCCACCTTAAGTTTTGCTTATTAACTTTGTTTTCTACTAATATAATTACATCTATTTTGATATCATTGCTGTCTTCCATTACTGAGCAGCTAAGAAAAGCTGAAAGCTAATATCAACCTGAGGCTCAACAGTACCTGATAACAGCATTGGATCTTTTTCTTGTGTTTTCTTAACATGGTCCGACTCTCCTGTGAGCGAGCTCTCATCAATTTTCAGATCGTTGCCTTGAATGAGAACTCCATCAGCAGGTAAGAGGTCACCTGAAACACACAATATAGTTATTCAGTTATTGATATTTCACACACCTTGTTACATTAATTCATCCACTACTTGTCACTGAATCATTTCAGTGACAGAATTATTTCTCTTACCATATTTTATTTGTGCAACGTCGCCGACCACAATCTCAGCCACTGGAATTTGGATAACTTGTCCTCCACGGACAACAGTAAATTTCTGTTCCTGCTCAATACGGCTCTGGAGGCCCCTAAACTGCTTCTCTTTACTCCAGTCATTGAATGCCGTCACCAGCACTACACAGACAACTGACAGAAGAATGGCGGCACCTTCGATCCATCCTGCCTCAGACTCATTTTCATCCTCCACACCACCAGCAGCTCTTCCACAGTCTGCAGAGGAACAGGAGCAACTCTTACTTGGCAAAAAGTTCAATATCAAATGTTACAAAAGATACCTCCTATTGACAAGACAGCAGGTCATGAGACAAATATTTAGATCTAAACTGCTTAAGACAAAAAGATTTCAATCTTACACATATTATAAGTATAATGAATCAATAAAAAAAGGAGGAGTGAAAAAAGTTTTGCTGCTTACGTTCTCTTTCGGCATCTGGTGGTCTATAAAAAGAAAGGCCTAGTGAAACTATGGCTGCCACTTCTAGGATAATTAGTGTGACATCTTGTAGTGCCTCCCACACTAATTGTAGGAAGGTTTTGGGCTTTTTGGGTGGTATTAAATTTTGCCCATAAGCCGTTTTCCGCTTCTCAATGTCAGCAGGCTGTCCACTTAGACCTAGAAAGGAAGGATAGAAAAACAAAGTGTTTAATACTAATGATTTTTGTTTTCTTTTTGCTATCAATTGACAAATATTAAATTATGAGCCACATAATCTAAGCACAGATGGGTGAGGTACTGCAAACATTTAGGTCACAGAAAACAAGCTTGTCTCATGAAAGTAAGAGTCAGTGAACTGTGCTCTCGGCACTGGGCCTCAGCATCATTTCCAAAAGGAATCAGCATTTCTGACTGGACGCTGTGGAGGAGACAATGCTGGACAACAATGACATGCTTTTGGTGGGCTTGTCAAACACTTTCACCTCTTTCAGTTGGGCCAGAGAATGTGAGCGCAGAGGTCAGATCTAAGCCCACAAAATGTTTTTTTTGTTTCCCCCCAATACAATGACCAACTGACTAAAGATATAGACTCACTGCTGGCCGGTTAAAGTGTCATCTCTGACACATCTGGTTGGCCTGAGAACCATACATCCATGTACACAGAGCACATTCTGTAGCAACCCATTCAAATGCCTCTATATTCAAGGCATTCTCATGTATTCAAAAGAGCCTTCGCACATTTGATGATGCATGATGGTTTTCCAGTTCTTTTCATGCTGACTCTGAGTGGGTGACTGTGCAGACTGGATGGAGGTCTGTATGTGTGTGAGTGGGAATGAAGAGACGATCCAGGGAGGAGTGACTGTGAAACTGCTACTGACAGGCAGATGGGGGTGGGCTGGGGTCAGGGGTGATTGTGCAAAGGACTGAGTCTAATAAAGAGAGTAGAGATAGACAGATCAAAGGAAGCTGCAGAAGTACAGCAGTGTCCTAGTAGAGAAAATTATCTGACAGTTGGATGGACAGACACACACACACACACACACACAGGCAGGCAGGCAGACAAGAGGAACCTAGAAAATCATGCCATACAATTTGGATAAAAATCTAAGAAACAACACTTTCACTCCATATGCACAGAAATGCTGCCAAAACAGACGACTGATGGTGCAACCGATCAAATTCTATTTAAATCTGTGCAAAGCAAATATAAAAAATTGCTTTTAAATCTATCACACACACACACCGAAACATGATGGCTGGTGGTGAAGCAAAACCCAGAAACTATCTTTTTTTCTTTTTTATGTAGAACTTTGAAAGGCTAGAAATGATGGCTTGATTACACGTTTGGGCCAAATATAAAAAATTTTTAAGAGCTGCAGTATGTTTCTGTGATTTCACATCTCATTTGTTTGAACAGTTTTTTTTAAAACTGAACTAAAATGATTTAATCTGTGCATCAGTATAGTTGATTTTGGCTGGTGCACCTAGCATTTCAAAGCTGGACAAAATATTATTGTTTCAAGGTGCAATAAGCAGAAATTTGTCATTTTTAGACTAAAGGAATTTAAAAAAAAGTACTAGAGGTGTAATTTCATCACGAGTTAGCATGGCGTCACATACTGTATTGATCTCCAGCATCGTGGTTACCAGCCGGTCTGGCTGCGCATTCAAGTACGTACATGTAAACCGACGCCTCCTCCCTACTCTCGAAGCCCTTGGCCCTCCCTCCCTATAAAAGGCTACAGCAAACAAACAATGGCAACTCATATTTTCTAAACAAAATGACAGAGAGCGGAAACTAAAGACGACCAGGATCCAACATTATCTCTAAAAAATTGGCGAAGAAGTTGTGAGATAAAGTACATAACTCAGATTAACATCGGCCTTGTGTTTTCAGAGTGGAGAGCAGAGCCAGGGCTGAAGAGGCTGCATTTAGACTTGGAGCTAGCCCTTCTTTTCACTGGACAGGTAAGTAACAACATAAACATTACAAGTTACAGAAACCGCTTGGCAGCAGTAAATCAACGCTATAGTTATTTCCAACCGCCCAACACACCCATAACACTCACATATATATTCTTTCTTCAAAAGCTCGCTCAAGTTCTACATTTTTCCTTGTCTTCATTCTTCTTCTGCTTTTTCCCCCTTTCCTGATTATCCTCTTACAAAAAAAATGTATCAGCTGTTCTGCTCAACACTGCCCACGCGATTTCCAGTGGTACTGCTCTGTCTTCTGCATCAAGCAATGGATAGTTAAGCTCCCTGAAAACAGACTAAATTATGTACGTAACTGACGCAGAAAACGGCTGAAACTGTCCATCTGCCTGCGTACCTGTCTTCTGCGCTGAGCATAAATGGGCCTAAGGTAGAAGGTGTGGCTCATGACACACTTTGTTTTGGTCTACTGGCAGTGCACAACAGCAAACCTTGCAGTAAAATGACTTTTGCCCCGTTCAAATGGACTTCCAGCCAAATTAAGAGGAATTATGTCTATTGGGTTTGTCAGCCAAGTAAAATGATCAGTTTCTGCATGTAATTATAATCATGTTGTCCTTAAAATTTCTGTATATATAATATACATATCTATGATAAAACTGAATTAATAACTACAGTGGGTTTATGCTTTTCTCTTCAAAGAGCAGATCAAGTACTTTCCTAAAACCCAAAGCACCATTTAAGCAATTAATAGATGCAACATCAGAACATCTTCCATTCATTCTTTTGCCCGTTTTCAACTTTCTAATTCCACTGCTCATTCCAATCATGTAAAACCTAATCCTAGGAAAATAATCCTGCATCATCAGTTACATGTTTGTCATTAAAACTTATTACTAACATACTTTTCTAAAAGAGGTGAGAAGACTGATGACTCACCAGCAGAGCAAATAAGACCCCCCAAAAGAAAAAACAGCATGGCTGCATGTTCCCACTTCCTGGCCGTCTCTCACCATATCCTTTAATTCCGTTTACATCTAATGAGAACATGCTGACAGTTAATACCCCCATTCAATTTTACACCACATTTTCCCTTTGTATTAGAGCAATAAATACATGGGACAGAGGAAAATCAAGGTGCCATCTCTCCTTTCCATACACAGATGGAAAATAGGTTGGCCTTGGCCCCTTGCATAATTTTTTTGTACTAGAACCAGGCAGGTAATCATTAACCATTTAATCTGGATGCTTGTCCCCAGCTGACCCATCAGAGGACAGTCATTTCAATCAACATCAAGGGGTCAAGGTAAACCATCACTCTGGGCCAGTCATAATTAAATGAAGTTGGACCACACACTTTCCTGTACAGCCTTCACATTACTGTGTATAAGCAGACAAATCCCAGTAGACTGCATGTTATAGGAAACCTGCTTCACTTACGTCTAAATTTCTGAAATAAACTATTTGCATGCAATCAACAATCATACAAAATGCTGAAAAGAAGGATGCTACGTTGTCTAACAAATAGGTAAAGCTTAATAAATCCATTTCATTTGACGTAAACTGGACCATACCTGCACTCACAGCCCTGCAGACAAGTCCACCCAACTTACATTTATCATTCAGACATAACCTGCCTGAAGTGTCTTAACTATAAATGTTTAGAATATAAAAATAAGACAAAAACTTTTACATAGTTTTTTTTCCCCCAATAAGCTGTTTTTATATTAATAAAGCAGGAAAGCTGAATCTGAAAAAGTAGCTAAATTAACAAAAAGAAAAAATATTTATCATCAATTTTATGAAGCATTTAATCAAAGCATTAATGCTACTGTTGCACATAGGGAATTTCAAGCTAATGAAAAAGAATCGTCTTATTGAACTATGGCAGTTGTTGCACTTAAAATAATCCATTGAACATAAAATGCTATAAGATGTGCACAAATATGTCCCTTTACATTTGAAAACATGCTCTACTAACCTACTTAGGAATTCTGATAAGTCAAAGAATAGGATGATACTTCATTTTACTAAAGAAGCAGCATAGACTTCAAATGACAAAAGTTTTTACTCTCTACAAATATGTCCAATATGTCTCCACGGTAGAGGATCTGATCATTGACTGATTACTCAAAGTGACATAACAAATTAGGTTTTCACTGTTATCAAATTCACAGAATAAGGCTCTAAAATCTCAGCAACCATCAAATGTCCAAACCACAGTTTTGCAGTGCATCTGTGATAACTTAATATGAGTAAACAAGAAACCAATTGTGCTCCCACATCAAGAGTTTTCAAGCCAGAGATTATTCCAAGTGCACCAGCATGTTTTCCTCCTCCATGTGAACAGAGGCAGGTTCTGGTCATTATGTTACATTCAATCACTGGCAAATGTCATACATCAATCATTTTAGACACTAGTGAATGAAGGGGTTGTTTTGACTGGAGTGACAGATACGTGGAACCTGTTTTAAGAGACGCAGTCTAATAGCAGAAGCCCATCGACCAGTCAGGACACCACAATCAAACAGCAATGAACGGGATTAATGTGAAAAGGAGAAATGGAAGAATGTTTCCAATAACAGTGATTTAAACAGGATATGCCTTCTGAATAAGTCTAACTGCACAATTAAACTTAGAGAAAAAGTTCCATTTAGGTAAAAAATATACTGCAATGTCAATGACTAAAATACAGATACTAGTCAGTTATCATGTATTCCATTTATGATTATCATAATTTCATTTTCTAAGGATTTTTTTTACTCACTCCATTCCACAGGATTAATATATTGTGAAACATACTAGTTACATTTTATGTTCATGTCTAAGAAATGAGTGAAACTAAAACTTGGCTAATATAGAAAAAATAAGTATGCTTAACAACTGGCCTTATGTGATGATAAATGACTTTCAGCCAAAAGCAAACAGATCATGCTGTTACTTTTTTTTTTAACTTGTTAATGTATACAAAGTCCTAACAGAACAGTCATAATTCAGATTAAGAAATTAACTTTGAAATGTGAAGATTAGCGAAGGACTGAATTAAAAGCTTTGAGAAATGACTGAAATAAATAAAAATCCATTGTCAGTTGTCAGGCTTATGTAATCTTAAATGCTGAATTAATTTCCCAAACCAATGATGAAAGAGCTGATTGAAAATCTTAAGTGTCAAAACTCAGCGTCTGCATGCCAAATGAAACGAGACCTGCTGTGAGAGGAAAGATGATTTCGACCTAGTCAAGCTTATGGTAGTGTAGTGGCAAATAGTTGCACAAGAGTACAATTTCTGCAACTGAATAAAGCTTACTCTGTTTTGCAATGTAGTTTATCAATTAAAATATCTGTATCCATTTGAAATCTAGCAGTAATTTATTCTTAGTCTAACAGATGGAAAATCTGTTCATAAATCTGAAAACTTAATGTTTCAGAAACAAAATTGTTGATAGAGATGATTTTAAGTACTGATAGGCAAAAGAAAAGCTGAAAATTCCAAAACCTCCAAATGTGTTTGTATACTGGTATACTACCAAAATTAACACACTTCCAAAACAACTAAATTATACAAAGATGTCTTTGTGCCTTGTAACAGTAATTGTTAAAGTTGATTAGCCATGTTATTTTGCTGGGTATACTTGTGTAAACTGAGCAGGGCAAACAGTTACACAACAACCAATGTCACTCAAGCTACAAATATGACAGGACTCTAAATTTACCAACCTGATACAGCCACATGCATGTTTAGGCAACTCACTCAATTAAATTCCAATTCTACAACTTCTCCTTAAGCAACTTAAAAAAAAAAAAAAAAAAAAACAGTGTACCACTTATTCAGTCAAGAAATGAAAGGTCAAGAATTCAAGAGTAGTTAGAGAGGCTTTCCACTGTCTGTCTGATGAAGCCCAGGATTTTTTCCTTGTTTTAAGACACTGCATTCAGAGAACTATTGCTGTTACATTGAATATGTGGTGCTGTTTTAATCTGGGATCAAACTGAAAATCCCCTCTCATAAGAGTTCAGTCAAGGTCATACTGGCGATTAAGCAGAACGTCTATAAAGAGACAAACTCAGAGGTAAAAGACAAAGGGGGGAAAAAACATTCATATAGGTGCTGACTAAAAGGTGCTTCAGTTGGGTTATTCTATGACCTACCTTATATTTCTATAAAAAAAATCCTGTTTTTGTAATTTATGTATCAAAGCGCTAACACATTCTGCACAAAAATTAACTTGCGCTTTGCTAACTTGCTTAAATCATTGCTGCTCAACCTATCAGCCTCCTGTTTTGTCCACCACACGAGGGACAATGACCTGTCTGCAGACTGGTGCTGTGCCCAGGAAAACAGCTGGTCTGTCTGAAGCCTACACACAGAGACACGCACACACAGAGGTGAAAGGGGAGAGGAGAGAGGGACGATGTGAGGAACATGTCCACAGGCCTCGAAATAGACCAGGACTGGTCCAAGTCAGAGCCAGCCTGCCTGGCCACCTGTCTGGCATATGAGAGTTTCCAAGGAAGTGATGTCAAGGTATGCATAATCTGGAAAGCATGGCCGATGACACATCTCCAAAACTATTTATGCACCACGTTATCACTTCAGCAGCAATCACTATTACCACTGTTGTATAAAACATGTTAAAATAATGCAGACTTTTCTAAAAGTGGTACTATACCATCTATAGGTGACGTTTTTAGCCGGTTGCAGAGTCCTTGAGTATCCCCATAAGAATCCCCAATTTTGCTAATCGCTTCAGCGCCTCTCAGTTCCATCAAGGACCGCAGTTCTTTGAGTGTGCAGCCAAACTCCCCATCATGGTTGGCCTCCATCAGGGAGTTCTTCACCCCACTGTACGAGTTGTTCGCCATTGTCTTGCTGCCTCCCCAGTGTTTTGCAAAGCACTGCTGCTTTGTCTCGACAGTGGGGCTAAAACAGAAAAGTTGTCCAAAAAAAAAAAAAAAAAAAAGTTTAAATCCTCAAGAGTGCAAACAAAGTGATGGTTCCCATAAACAGCTGACAGGCCCCTTCACAGGCAGCTGGAGACATAGACCAGGTGGTAGCGCAGGGATGTTACAAAACAAGCCATTTCCCTTGGAGAGCTGAGTTCCTAGTCGTTCATGGTGACTTAAGGATCACCCACACAGCTGGAGATCACCGTGCAGATCTGAAAAAGAAGAACAGGCATACAAAAAAATAAGTCAAAAGTGACACAAAACTTAAAACAGGACTGTGACCCATAAGATGGGAAAGACAATGTGAGCAAATACCTGAACTACTTGTCAAAGTAAAACTGCAAACAGTTTGGGTATTCCATTATCTAGATACCATAATGTTGTGGAAATTGTAGAAAGAAAGCAAAGAGTCAATTTCTCACTTTGACTACACAACTGCGTTTTGTTTTTATTTAACCGGAAAAAACAGAGAGAGCAACAACATGGACGCGCCTGTGGAGCAAAAAAAAAAAAAAAAAAAAACACAGGAAACCCCAGATACTGTGCTTAGGGTTGCCAGGCAACCGTGAACAACTTTGCTATAACATGAAACACAAGTATATATTACTGCACGGCGAATTATATAGTTAAAAGTCCGCTAAAATATTTGAATTAAATTTGAAGGACTTGAAGAAATGTATGTTGCAGAAACTGCAAACAAACACTGAGTGGCCTCAGTCTTTGTTGACTCAGCAGCAAAAGAAGTTTATGATAGAGGTAATCACTGCATTAGCTCAATAAAACTAGAGTCTGTGGCTTCATCTACAAAAGTAGGTATACCAAGAGATCAAATTTATTTTAAAAGAACTAGAACACAAGCAAGACCAACAAACACTGCCACCCTTTCTATCATTTTTTTTCTTTTATTTATTAGGATCTCCATTAAGGGCAGCAAAAAGATGCAGCTATTCTATCTCGGGTCTATCATGTATAATAAAAAGTCATACACTGAGAGCAATAATCATACAAAACATTCTGTGCTTGAACCAATTCAAGATTGACTGAGGTGAAGTGGAAAAATGTCCTCTGGCCTGATGGAAAATAAGAAGTTCTTTTTTGGAAATTGCAGACGCTTCAGCCTCCAGGCTAAAGAGCAGAGAGGCCATCTGGCATATTATCAGTGCACTGCTCAAAAGCTAGCATCTGGAATGGTATGGGAGGGTGCATTAGGGCACATGAGATGGGTAACTTGCACATCTGTGAAGGCACAATTAATGCAGAATGTTATACACAGGTTTTAGAGCAACATATGCTGCCATCACATGCCAGACAGTCTTTTTTCAAGGAAGGTTTTGCTTATTTTGGAAAAACAATGCTAAACCATGTTCTGCATGTAGAACAAGCGATGGCATTACATGTTATATAGGGCTGTGCATCTTCACTGGTCTTACGATTCGATTATGATTATCTTGTCAATGAACTGATTTGTTTCAACGATGCATTAATGTTTTGTATCCTCAATTTTCTTTATTACTTCATCAATGAATACAAGCAGTCAGATAATTCTGAACTCCCTGTATATTTATAATTTCAGAAATCAATCTGAATGTCCAGACATCGACAAACAACATAAACATGTAAACAATTGTGTTATTTTAATTTCATTATTGAACTTCATTGTTCCATTGCTGGATAATCAGGAAACATAAATATACAGTGATGTTCTGTCAAAAATGTTTAGGCAGCCCTCTAGTGGGAAGATTCCATGCAGTAAAGCAGTGTGTTTTGTCTCTTCAGTCTTTCCGTAGTCACTCAGTTCAAACAGAATATAAAAGTCAAGTTTTTCATGTTTTTTTTTTTATAGCCAGAAAGCATTTACCTGTAAGTATTTTAGTCAATTTGTAACTGAACACTGCGAATATTCAGCATCAGACAGCCAAGCTGTTGCAGCAGGTTAGACCACAGCAAACACACGCAAGCAAAATATATGCATTGTTACTTATAATCGATTGTTTTGTTGCTGCATCGATACAGAATCATCCTCATCGCGATGCATTGTAGTAACGATTAAATTCAACACGCCTAATATTTCAGCTCATTTCCATTTTCTGTTATCAGCTACAGCAAACACATGAAAATTTAACATCTGCATAAAAGATAAACTGGAGCTCCTGCAGCAAAAGCAGAGCTGCTGAGAGAAGATACAAAATAACAGAGCTGTCTGCAGTTAATGCCAAGAGATTCTGAATGGATCTACTTGAGTTTTAATTTAATCATAATTTTTGTCTTTGCGATGCTCTTGTCTATTAATTTGGGCTCTGTGTTTCAGTCTAAGTGTGTGTGCACAGTGCAGTATAAGCATCAAGCAATCACTGTTCTGAGCTTAAATGGCTTTTCCCTGCAGAGATTTTAAAGGTAGTCATTTCCTCTCAGTGTTTATCTGCTGCAAATACAAACTTTGCACTTCTTTCAGCTTTTTGGTGGCAGCAGCTTCTCCCTGTATCTCTTCTCTGTTGGATTTAAAATGGTGGTACTGGGGGGGTTAAGGCATACAGAGACTAAGGAAATAAAGATACTGACAACAACAAAACTGTATGGTAATACAACAAAGTAAACCCATTAAAGCTATCAAAAGGCAGAGTGTTTTCCAAAACTACTGCATAGGATGCAAGCCTAATCCTGATCAAAATAACTTTTGCCAATACCTTCCCAATTTAGAACACAACTGCTAACTGCAAAATAAAGGTTTCCTGTCAAACTTCATTGTGTAAAACTAGATCCAACATATACATGTCATCTCCCACTTAAACATGAAGAGAAGCCGGAGTGCTCCTTCCGTGTAAAGACATGCCACATGAGACCTGTCAAACTTTAAAACGAAACATTTCTTTTAAAATATTGACCTATAAATGAGCAGAATAGGTTTGGATGGGTTGGCTGGGGGGTTTTTAATTCAAACTTTGATTTTTCCAGCCCTACTTCAAAATCTGCATGATTTAAATTTAAAACAAACACATGTTGAAATTCTAGCTGCTCTGTAATACTATAACCTTGTGTTAAGTAAACCTTTGACATTCAAGCATTACATACTGAGAGTATCAGTACCCTGCCAACTTAAACATTTCTCTGTCACTGAGGGAAATGATAGCTTAAAAAAAACACACAATCAGAAAAGCCACCAGCTTCCCTGTAGTGCAACTGGTGGGGAAACGTAGTGAACAAGGGCCAATTGACTGATTACGTCAGGAAAAGCCCTCTGTTTAATCTAATTAAGACAATCTGTGGCATGAGGGGGCTCCACGGTGCTCTACATGGAGAGAGCCCTCACTAACAAGACGCTGATGGCCATTGAGCTTTAATCAGCCCAACACAATGAAGCTGATTCATTCATCATGAGCAGGTAGATAAGAATCAGACAATAATCCAACATCACAATATAATGAGAGGCTTAAACAAAGCAGTTGCCAACCATAAGGGCAAATTTATTACAAAGATTCAACAAGACAGGATTCAGTTATAGCCTACAAGTTTTATTCAGCACTCTACATTTCCAGGTGGAATACCATGTTTTAATTTAAACTACACTGAAATTTAATCTGAACTCAGACATCTGATCCATAGGGGGAAAAAAGGCACCAGTGAAGACAAGGACATTTAGCCTTATCTGGAAATAATACACAAGTCATGTATGAGCCAGGGATTTTTTATACAAAGATTAAATATTTAAACAGTAAATCATTTGTCTATAAACTAAACAGGAATTCTTAACTCCAGCTCAAGACTTTACACTCAGAAATATATCTGAACTCGGTAAGCAAGTGCAAAGAATGATCAAATGTAGCCTTTATTATTGTTGAGTGCAGAAACGATAATAAAGTAGGTTGTTGGAAACTTACGTGACATGTTGGCATACTGTTTGGAGTCATCGGATATTGAAAACAGGACAGAATATATTCTTTATTACGAAGCTTTACTGCAGGGCCAGATTAGGGATGGGAATCAAAATCTGGCTCTGCTCAGGGGCCGGTTCCAAACTACCCAAAGCATCAGAATCGTGCACCACTGGGCTTATCAATGCCTCTATCGGTGCCAACAGGTGCTGGCCAGCTCACTGACTATAAATAAACAATGTCAGAACTGGTGTGTCTGTTTGTTGCCGGAAGAGGCGATTTAGAGCATGGCTACATTTCATTAAGAAACATGACAATGGCACAAGCTCTAATGTCTGTATTGGAAATAATAGAAAAAAGATAATAGGACAGACCGATATCCTTGTGCAGAGGAGTCGGCAGCCTAATTGCTACTCTGCTCCATGCTCCGTACATGAGTGGAATACAGTACTTGCCTGATGTGTAGCTGGAATACTTTCTTTTAATTCAATCCAGTAGTCACTTTCAATAATAAATTAATAACTGTCTACTTTATTTTGGATGCCAGAGAATTCTTCACTGAACTGTCTGTTTTCCTGCTACAGCTGAAAATATTCCTGATGTATCTGTCTGGAGGCCATTAGCTGCTTGTTAAATTTACAGGTGCACAGGTGAGTTTCATGTAGACTTGAGTAAGCTATAGTTAGGCACACAGTTAATAAAATCCATTCTGTCTGAAGTGTTGAAACAGTTATGGTGGGCGGGGACGTATTTTGCATCATGCTTTCTGTGTGCGCATTGGGACATGCGCTACACAAACAACAGAGCAGAAATGATGTGCAGTCCTGTAAATAAGACAAATAACATCATACTGTTCAATTCTTTAATAAAACTGTAAAGTATAAACATGTACGAAAGAAAAGGTCGAATATTGAAATTATGCATCGCTCATTTATTCCTGTGCTGATTTTGTTTCTGGTTAAAGTGGCAGTATTGCATTAACAAGCATCACAATACAGTGGTCAGTGTTTATTATATTGTATTCTTGGTTGAATTAATGTAAATATCAACAGAGTTTTTTGTATTATTTTCCCTTTTTCAGACCAGATCTGTAGTTTTGGCATCCATATCAGTTTGAAGATATTATTGATCTCAATCATTTTCTTTACATTGTGTGGAGTTGACAAAGATTCTAAAACTCAAAGTTTACTTTTATTATATTATATAGTCAGACAGATTTTTCCCACCATAAAACCGTGTTGTGTACTTGTTTCCTCATAAAAAAAAAAAAAGGTTAATATTACCCAGCTCTAATAAGTGTTAGCAGTTGGAAGCCAACATTTTCACATAGTATGGCTGTACCTACCTACCTACCTACCTACGTACCTACTAACATTGATTTTAAGCCTATGAGAAACTTAAATCCAAAAACAGGGGAACGAGGTTGCAGACTGAAACCGTCTTATTTTCTATTTAATAGACTGGATTGTAACAAACAGTTATTTATCTAATGGTAAACAATATTATTCTAGTGACAAATAGGGCAATCCAATTCTGCAAACACTTTAGTTAAATCCCAAACTTAAGTCTCCTCTTCACCAAATGAGGAGACATGAGCCCCTTTCAGACATGAACAGCCTACCATTAATTTGGTGGTAACTAAATAATGTAAAGCGAGCGTCGTGTCTGAATCAGCACACTGATGCTTTTCTGTGACATTTGGCAAAAGCAGTCTAACTAGTTAAGACTTACATCACTTTTCAACACAGCTAAAGTCTGAGGTGAACTGCACTTAACAAAAATCACAGCCAGGGCTGGTTAACTTGACAAACGATTGGCATCGTCTTTCCTGTTCCAAATTTGAATTTTAAGGTAAATTAACATGTTGCTTTGTGAAAAATAAAGTTTGGTATAGTGGTGACTTCATCTGACAAACAGCTAAGATTGTGTTTTCAAGTGAAGTGAAATATCAACATTTTAATGAGGCCGATCAAAGCTAGACTTTTACTGTAAAGTAAAAAGACCCTCATGGTTTTAAGTTCAATAAGCTTACACATGTGGAAAAATTGCATTTTCAGCCACTTCTTTTCATCACTGCTGCCACGTAGAGCTGCCACATATAACTGAATTATTCGATTTAATCTATTACAAAAGATGGCCATTTAAAATTTTAGTAATTGCCGCTTTGTTTAAGAAAAAATACAAATAAAAACATCCCCGCCTGTAAAAAACCTGCTTCCGTTATTACCTGCTGGTAAATGAGAAACACACTTGTCTTTTGATGGCAACAGGAGATGATGGAATCAGCAGAAAAAGGAGAAAAGTGGAGCGAAGGGATATAGGAAGACAGCCAGAAAAAACATCAAGAAGTGTGGGATAATTTCAAACTCAAACCAAATAAAAAGACATTTCATTCACTTTAAGACCGAGCGAGCTAGCTTTCCACACAAAACAACTTCCAAGTCAGCATCGCGCAGAAAGCACCAGGTACGAGAGGCGGACTCTAGTTAAGGTACGTGACTGACAGTTGAAACGGATTTAAAAAGAGAAGAGGGAGCTACATTAATTATTATCGTATGGCCGCTACTGATAACAGCAAGCCAGTGTTTTGTTTTTATTTTAAACATTCGGTGTTGTGGGTTAAAATTAACACTAATTTTACGGTGTTATGGAGTGTGAGAAATCCTTTTATCATTTTACAATGGACTACAGAATTTAACCCTTTAAAACTGGATGCTGCCACTGGCAGCAGAAAAAAAAAACATTCTTTGAAATGCCTGAACTCATCGACGCCAAAAAGAATCCAGTTCAAACTTCCGGGACTTGCCTTGCATTGCGAGAAGACTTCCATCTGGAGGCCGTCGTCAAATCTTTGCAGTTTTATCCACCCAAAACTCTGTTACCCTAGTTAAAGACCTACCTTTTTAGCTTAGCTTTTAACTGAATTTTATTATTATTATATTTTCATTTTACTCAACTTTATTACTTTTTTATGTACAACTACTTTGTGTGTATGCATGCGATGTGTGTGAAAGAGACTTTAATGAGTTTTTTTTAATGAGTTTTTTTAATTGCTATGTTATCTTTATGTGTTTTAGGCATGTTTTATTTTTAATATGCATGATTTTTATTTTTTTTTCCTTGTGTTGCCTTCGCTATGAAAAATGCTTTATAAATAAAGTTTGATATGATACCGTGTAACAGGGCTGGGCAAAATGGCCTATAACTGATATCCCGATATTTTTTTTTTTTTTTGCCTTATCCCGATACATGATTTTAAAGTCAGAATATAGTGCAGTAGCTGCAAATAGAGTTAAATGCAACAGAGTTTATTGCAACTTATAAATATGTATCTGTTACTGAGTTTTGTACAATTGCTGCTATGATGCATTTCCTGTCACAAAATCTCCAAAAGAAAAACTCAACTGATAACATTGGCAGATTAATGGATTATTAAAATACAATATTACAATACAATACAATAGCCCTACTGTCATGTTTCACACAACCACTGAACGTTTGTCACATAGTTATGTTGATATAACGTCTTGTTGTGACACAACTGAGCCTGGAGACTTGAGTGACATACCTCACTTGATTTACTATCCAATCTTGCATGAAAGGCAAATTTCCTGCATCTACCGTGACTCGCTTGTGCAAGAATATCTAAATAAAGCTGTAAGGAACATTAATGTTGGTGTGACTGATCTGTGAATGACTGTAAGCCCTTACTGACCAATGAAGCTGTAACACATCTCACCAAATGAGGGAAATCAAAAGTGTCACTTTATTTTTTTGTTTTAAATAAGATATTATTACTAAATACTTCATTGGGTATAACAACAGGCCAAAGGTCAAATTTACCATCATGTAAATGAGTCACTCAAAGCTTCACATCTTTTACATCAGAGGATGTTTATCAATGCCTTTTTGTCAACTCAAGGTTGTGCAACTTTAAAGTAAACCTTGTTTTTGGACATTCGGGGGACACACATACACAGATATGTGTTGCAAAATGTGTCAATTTTAAACACTTGTTGCTAAAATGTTCACTGATTCAAAAAAAAATAATTTATTTGCACCTGAAAACATATGCCTGCAAATCTTTTTACTTCCGATTCACAAAGACTGACCTTAAATGTTAACAGTTATGGAATTCAAGGTTTGAGTTCACATTGAAAAAGCCAAAATGAGGATTGCTAGATAAACAACATATCATCTTTGCACATGTTTTAACTGTATAATTGCTTAAAGGATTTATCAAATGACAAGAATGTTTCACCAAATCACACACAAGCAGTAACCTAAATAAAAAAACGGAAATTTCCTGGCTTCTCCCATCTTAATGTCTTACTATAACAGCCCTCTCTGACATTCACATTCCCCAACCTCACAAGCAGCAGCAATGCCAAGATGAAGGAAGTGCCAACATTTGCTGTGCTGCATCACTTTAGGGTCACAGAGCAGGTCACGTGTCACAACAGTGGAAAATCATTGTGATTGGATCTTCAAGCTAACAGCTGGCATGGTATGGCTGAAAAGCAGAGGTTACAGTTAACCCTTTCTGCATTACAGCAGCAAGGTCTCAGCTCAGCATGCATATATGCTGATTTCAGCTGAGCATCAAAGACTTGGAAGTCACAAGTCTCTTCTCCAGCAGCTATTTAAGGCTAGTATCTCACGTTAGAGACACACTGAACCCTCCACCCAAAGGCTGTTGCAAGTGGAAGAAGTCGATAGGACAACAGTAGTGGGTGTTTCAGAAATATACTCCCGTCGTTGTGTTCACGCTAAGGAAACCCTCTGGCAGTTTGAACACCTCCACGTGCCAACAACTTGATGCAAGTCAAGGATAGCAATTCTAGGGATCCCTCTGCAACGGAGCTGCCTAATGCGAGATGTGGTATTTTTAGCTTCCCCCAGACTGTCCCCTCCCCCTGCAGCTAGTGGTAGCTGAACTGGGTCAGGCCATGTAAATGTAGAGGGTACAAAGCAGAGACACCCAGCCATCCTTGTGCAGCATGGCTTGAGGCTAAGAGTGCTACTTCACCCCACAGACTGGAACCTCTACACAGCTCTCAAAGACTGTCAGGCTGCCAGTTCATGAGAATGCACAGTCAGAGGTGTCAACACCAACACACTTTGGCCCTCCGGCTCTTCTTTATCATTTAAAGGACAAATATGTAATGGTCACTTACAATGCAAAGTAAATCAGTCTTTTGTGCCTAGACTGACAGGTGTCAGTCAACTAGAAATGAGACAATTTCTTGCTGTAATCACTGTACAACAATATTTATATCCAAAATATGTCCAACGGTGTTATTTGACTCAGCTTAATTTTTTGTGCTTTAAAAAACACATTGTACATTAAAGTAATGTCAGTACGTTTCCTGCCAAGCAAAACTGAACATATAGTGAAAAATTGTCAAGTTACCAGACAGAAAATGAGGACTTAAACCTAAAAAAAAAAAAGACAAAAAAAGAACCTAAAGCACAAGGACTATTAGCATCTTGATAATCAAGTACATTTTCTCAAGTCGACCCCAGTGCCTATAAGCTTCAAGCCAAATGTTTTATCCTCCAAGTGCTTCTGATTCCTAGAAGAATGTTACCTTAAGATCTAAGTGTGATTTAAAAGGTCTTTCCCTTTGAAATCAAATGAACAGCTAAATAATTAAATACAAACATAATACATAGCATTCCTCTTTAGTCGTTAATATTTCTGAGTTTGTAAGGCTATAATCAAATAAAACAATTAAAAGGTCTTTAGCATTAATGAAGTAACTGCTGGTGAGTTGGTGAAAAATGTTAATTTTCCTTTGACTTATAAGACAACCGGGACGGATGTTTTGCTGAGATGTAGAGTCTCTTCAGTCCACAGCATTGAACATACTTAAAATGCTGCCACTTGTCTCGAACCACTTTGAAGATTAGAAGCTGTTTGTTCTTTGATTCTCAGCAGCAGATCAGCAACCTGGAACCAGCAGCCCTGCCATTTTCTGCCTCACTGACCTTGTTCTGATCATTTCAGTTCTGGGATGGACTTTTGTTGATGTGAGCAATACACAAATTCCTCAAAATTCTGTAGAAGATAATGCAAAAAGCTCCTTTCATTTAAATGCTGCCTTATAAAAGATTTCAAATTAGTACTGTAAGGACTAATAACAAATACATATTCATTTATGTTACCTTTGCTACTCAGGGTTCAGTATAGCCATCTGCGCTCTGTAAGTGCCGCTGCATTCAGAGTGCTGTAATGGCAGCTTTATCAGGAAGCCAAGCAAAATAATGTGTTGTAGACTCTCAGAGATTTTACAAATAAAAATAATAAAAAGCTCATAAAGTTTTCAGCAAGCTACCATTTCTGATAAATATTTTAAGATCTGCACAGTCTCATTAACTGATACATTACCACTAGACTTCCGCTACCATGCTACTATAGTAAGGATTTTTAATAGATTGTAAGTGAAAAGAAAAAAAAAACATGACAGTTTTTAGAGATTTTAAGAAAAGGACACAAATGAACTGACACTACTCAAGTTCAGCAACAAATGCTTTGCAAAGACAAATTTGTGGTGTGGAGGTATGGTAACGTTTCCTAAAACAGATAATCTCACAGGAAAGGTGAATCATCCACCCTACCCTATCATAATTAAAAATGCCATCTTAAACATCAGCAATGACCAATATGGCACACTTAGACATCCTGTCATTTTGACATTATATCTTGGGAACGGATTCATTTTTTGTCTCACACGTATTAGTCTAAGACTACTCATGCAATTTTCCATTATCTCTCCTCCACTCTATTTTAATGATGACCTTAAAGCAAATTAACTATACACACACATATGAAGTCTCTACTTAAACATGATTTGAATGAATGAGTAGTCTTACAATGGCCATACAGTCCACACAGAGCAACACATATGCAAAACTGCATCATGAGTACATGCAAGAATGAATTTATTGTAGTCATGGTACCACAACATACCATGTTTAGCTTTCAGGGCTCTTTACACATGTGTCAATGTCACCTTAGATTTATAGTGACCAAGCTTTAGCATATTGCTCTATACATGCTACTGACAAATCTAAGAAAGGCTGAACTGAGTAATGTTGTTAAAATTACTTTTTAAGGCGTGGTTAACTCCACAGCAGAATATGATGGGCAAATAAGCAGACTTGTAAACCCTCTTCGTAACTTATCACGAGTAAGTTCCCCTTGCAGCTGCTTGACAAGTGATAAGTGCCTGGAAGAAAGTAAACTCCATATACTGCATTACTTCACAATGACAAACGCTAATCAGCAAGCAACATATTAGGTTAGCAGACATCACACACTCAAACAGCTTACTGGTGTAAAAAAGTAAGTGGAAAATACTACCCTCTGAGACACACAGTTAGTGAGGTCAAATGATCTTTCCTCTGCAATAGTCCCCAGAATAAACAATGACAAATTAAACAAGTTCTGACTTAGTTACTCAAAGTGTGTTCTTAACAGTGAGCCATTAAAAATAGCAAAGAATAAGAAAGGATAATTTGTCATTTTTGAGTGACAGCAGCAGTCTGAGTTCAAAGGGTTCATAACCAGGAACCGACAGATCATTTAAGTGAATCCTTAGCCAACTATAATAAAATATCACTCACTGCTAATCTTGGAAGATAATTTTATGATGTTATAAAAATCTATAAATGAAATCAGGCATTGACTGATACTGAATCTTTTATCTTGTACTATTCAAAGGCATAATGCCTTTGATATTTTCCCATGAAATGGCTTAGCTGTCATTGAATTATGTAACAAGTCCACAGATGACACACTCAGACGACTGGGACACCTTGTATCCTAAAATCAGTCTATCTACTTTAAACTTGCGCTATACTCCATGTTAATGTGTGTTATTAATTTATATTTTTAAGATTAATTGGCGATTATTAGTGCAATCGACTGTAGGCTCACGGGTCATTATACAAACACGGGAAGACAGTGCTGGACTGCAGCAAGCCGGTGCCTTTTAATTGGATAAGGAGTGATCCCTTCAACTACACACCAAAAGGTGCTCAATGTGCACGCTCCACATCAACCTGGATAGTGCTAGACAATGTCCAACAGTGGGAGTGTGTTACAATGTCCATCAAGATTAAAAGTGCAACGCTAACAGATGTCACGTTAAAGAACCTGCAAAGCTCAGACATAATTGTGACATGCTGCATTCAAGGTCTAGCAATACTATTCTTGGATGTCAGTTGCCGTGCTAGACGTTACACATTTTTTCTTTTTCTAGTTTACTATCTTAGAATTAGCATCTATGCTGCCGAGACACACAGTAGTGCATCTAATAGATGTGTAGATGGGGTGAAGCATCGACATGATGAGGTTAACGGACAAATAACGTGTTCAGTATACAGTGGGGGATGACACATCGAGAGGGAATTACACTGGTGAATTACATTCCCCGTATGGATGGAAGGCGCTGCTAGTCGATAAAAGATGTAAATTGTACCTACCTACATAAAAAACACGTTCACGACGTCCGATGTGCAGCGACAGCTGAGAGGATCTTTTTTTAATTTAAGTGTGCGTTTACGGGTACTTCTCCGGGCTCCCCGAGTTGCCCTCGTGAGAAACCGCTACCAGTCAACGGTTATTTCTCTTTGCTCCACGCGCTGCGACCGTTCGAATTCCAGAGAACGTTATTCTCCGGACTCCACGCGCCGTACCGTTAGAGTAAGCAGTATTACTAACGTTAACTGGCATTCATTATAAGCAAATCCGAAATTATTATTAAACAGACTGAACAAGTTATCATGCATCTCTGGAATTGGTCTGTTCAAACAAAATACGGGTGACCCTGTATCGATATGGAGAGCCACATTTTAAATGCCAGGCGTTGTTAACTGGAAAACTAATGAACCTCGAGGTTAACCGTCAATTTGCTTTTCACCACGGCCGTTAAAAACATCGTCCCTGGCTAACGTACAACGTTAGCCGATTAGCTCCCACACCTTAGCCTATGCTGACTGTAAAGAGGGGAAATACAAAAAAAAGCTGATTCTATCAAATTGACAAGTCCAAAAACTTATTCCAGAGCAAAGCAGGAGCAACAGTGAATTCAACACATGCAAAATAAATCTGGCAGCATCCTGACTTATTAGCTACCTGGGCTGGAAAATGAGACGCCCAATGTCAGTACCTAACCATGATATAACGTTAGCTAACGTTGTTAGCTTCGTATACACAAGGCAGCTACCCACCAGAGGCTGGCCCTCGTTGGCCACTGCACACTGAATTGAAGATTTAACCAGTCAAGGTTTGTATGCAATATCCAAAGCACTTGGGTTAATTCCTTTTGTCGTGGCATTTCATCCCGCTAGCAGAGAAATTGGAAGAAGAAATACTTACTCCGTTCTCTGGAGAGCAATCCAGGTCCCTTTCTGTCTTTCACTCCCCCTCAGTCTCACCAAAGACTAGACTCTCTCCCCTGGTCTGAGGTAAAATCCCGCCCACTGCGTTGTCACAGCCACAGCCAAAGTCTCCAGCCTGAACTGTCAAGATGGTTCTCTTATCACCATGTGTTTGTGGAAACCTACGTCCACTATACCGGAAAGCGTATATCTTTAAAGGCACCAAATGTTTCCTTCTTTAAATTAATAACAATAAAACAAATATATAAGTGAAAAACAATTAAAAGAAACGTGTACAATATTGCCAAAGCTAATATACTATCAGAGCTAAGTGAGCAATTTAGAGGTCAATCGTTTTAGACCACTTCACTGTGGATCTAACACAGATCAAGATAACGATTTTTTTTCATTTAACAATTAAATTCTTGTTTAGCTGTGCTACCTACATTTCTCTAAAATTTTAAGATTTAGAATATGGCTGAAATGATATAAGTCACGATGAGACACAAACAACCCAAAGACAAAAACTTACGATTTCGCTACCGTCCGATTGAGCAAAGGCGGAAGTACACTCGAGTGAACCATCTCGCCTCACCACGTTCCCTTCTGTCACAACACCGCCGGGGACATGTGATGCACGTCAAAAGGAGGATGGGTACGGACCGCTGGTGTGGATTCCCATTGGCCTAGCCAGCATATCAGTCGCCTATGGAAACGGTTACGTCATGATCCCCTGTATTCCCTCTTTGCTCCCGTGTCCCTTTATCGGGATTATTGAACAGTTTCCCCATCATTTAATGCAGCCTGTGAAATGCACGCACAAAAAAATCTATCGTTTCTGAGATCTGACTGCCTAAGCTCTACCTGAGCAAAACTAGGCTCTTCCCTCAGCGCCTAATCAAACCTGACGTAATTCTTTCCATGACGTAGCGCGCTTTTTTTCTGCTCCGGATTCAATGCCTGCATTATTTGCGATTCTTCAGTACAGTTGTGGAGTTACACACTCGGTAATCACCTTCTGTGACAGGGTCAGTGTAATGCAAGTGGCAGCACTGAGCACAAGTCCATGTCTGAATTAAACTTCTAGGCTTCACTTCTAGGCTTCACTTGAAGTGTAAATCATACTAATATGATTTACACTTCAAGTGAAGCAAAAGTGGTGTATATTCTTTCCCCGATTTGAAAGTCAGAGAGAGAGAGAAAAAAAGAGTGGTGGTAAATGATTAACAACAAAAATTACTTTAAGGTCAAACCACTGTGTAATATACTTGCCATCATCACAAAATGGGATTTATTATTAACATCATAGCCCAGAGTGCACACATCTATGTACCTCTTCAGATCTGTAACAAAGGGGAAGGTCAAAATGTTTGTACTTATGTATGCATGTAAATTAAATGGCAAATGTCATTTCTGAATTTCTGAGTCAGGATGATGTCAATCAGGGAAAAAGATTTTGGGGGAAAAAAGAGGAAGCGAAGCTGCATGAATAACTAGATTTTTGTAAGCCAGATTGTGTAATAATTTGGCCTCATGTCTGTGTCATTTGTTTTTCAATGGTTTAGAACACTGAATGAGGAACAATCCGTTAGGATCCATAGATCATGCCCAAGCTCTGAATGCTGAAACCTTGTCTGGATGTTGCATATACCTCCAACCATTCATGCATTTTCAGCCATATATCTTTTGCTCTTAAACATTAACTGGAGCTGTACCACAGCACGCTCAGATGATGTGTTTTTTTTTTTTACTTGTACTGGCAACAGTAACACAAGACTCAGCTGACCTAGCAGTAGATAACAAGCTTTGCTCTGCAAACCTTCAAACTCCACAGTGCTAAAGCAGAGCTCTATTCTTACATCTGCCATTTTTTCAGTTCATTGTTTGTGGTTTTGGTGTCTTCCTGTGTGCCAGCCTGCAGAGTTTTGTGTTGACCAATCTAGAGCAGATGTCTCTCTGTTCTAACCTTGATACCGCCCATTTCTCTGTTTTCTTTGCCTATCAGTCTATCAGTTCATGCAACATCCCTCTCTCTTTATCTCTTGTTCAGACTACAGAAGGCACTTAAACATGGTTTCATCCTGGATTAATCAAGAAGCAACATTTAAAAAAAGTAAGTAAATAAGAAGTAGTACCTTTAACAAGTGGAACTTTTGATCCTCACACTGAGCTGACCAGCAGTCCTTTTGTTTCCAGTATTTGTGCAACATATGAGTCAGCTGCTGATAATGATGATCTTGAGAATCTAATATCACTGCAGCGAGAATGTGAAGAAGCACCTGAGTGTCTTGCTGACTATTTAATCATTAAACCACACAGAAACATTTAATTTCTCTACAAACATTTAAGGGTTCCTTCATGTTTAAACAAAAAAAATCCTCATGCCGAACTCAACATTTTTTCCCAATCATTCTGTGGCTCTTTGTAGAGTATTTCATAACTGACAAAATAAATATGAATCCTACCTTGTGTCATCACTCAGTTGAAACAGTTTGAGATTAGATCATTTTAAACAATTATAAACCACAGAAGAGACCAAAATGGTAAAGTCTGGGAGTGCTTCAATCTTTTAGATTTTATAAATGTCATCGGCGAATCAGAAGACAAATGGATCTATACAGAGCAGAGCAGTAATGTGGGAAAAGTTGTAAAAGCAGAACAACTTAATTAATCTTTTTTTAATTAATGAGGAAATTACACCTCAGCAAATACTTAAACACCCAGAGAGCCAGTTTTCAAATTGGTTAAGACCGATCATTTTCCCCACAGCTGTTGTCTGAATCTTATTGCTGACTCAGTTTCTCTGTGGAAATTTGCCAGATGCTCTGGAGCATCTTGTGAACTACAGTAAATGTCAAGTGTCATTAGCCTTTGTGCATGCTAATGTGTTGTTCATGCAGTCTGAGTAAGCATTAATGACAATGCACGCCAAAAATCTTCGATAAAGGGGATGCTGCCTTCAGGATAACTTGTAAACACACTAAACAAAACTACATTATTAATACAGGTTAAGAAAGAACACACAATTTCACAGATATTAGAGAACAAAAAAAGTTAAGAAATTTATCAAAATGGGGGCTGTGTGTGTGTGTGTGTGTGTGTTTGCTCATCCCAACATAGAACTTTAATTGCTGGGGTAGAGCTCTACTCAACATGAGACCAGATAGCCTGACAAATAATTGTAGGTTTAGCTGAAAAGTGTTGAGCAAGTGACAGCATGAATGTGTTTGCTGTTCTAACTGGGAAGAACTTCATTGCAGCATCTTTCCACATTTCAGATAGCATGCTGCTGTGAATTGATTTAAGATATTTGCACAATGTACAAAAGGAAAGGCCAAAGGTAACGGAAAAAACAAGTCACAGAGGAATGATCAGTTATTTCCAAAACATGTCTGCAAACAAACATGACTGTGGTGAAAATGCCCATGGTGCACTTGGAGATCATGTGCCTCCTGATGTTAGTGGAAAATGTAGACATGAAGATGTCTCATTAGTCCACTTACACAACCAGGTCCTTATCAGTGAGGATGTGCTGTATGAATATTGCATCCTTTGGTCAACCTATCCTATCATAGGATTTTCCACTGGCTCAGCAGATTGAGAAAGAGTTAAGAGGGTTGGGTTGAAGAGAGAGGAGGAGGGGGTGGGGGGGCTTCCTCCTTTTGAAGAGGAATAGGAAAAATAGTGTTGCATACTTTTAAGAAAGACTGCTGATTGAGGTTGATGTGTGAGAATTTTCCAATTGAAACTCCAGTTTACCAGTACATTTTTTCTCAGATAAGCAATGGTGACATGTCATCTGTACTATGAAAAGTGCTTAGAGGCATTATTCAAACGAAGCAGTGGCTGTATCAGTCAGACAAAATTTATATTAAGAATGGGTTTTAACATTGTAATAATAAACTCTCCTTATCTAACACGTCATTAGTCTGCCACAATTACTGTAATCACATTTTTCCTTCAGTCCAAACATTAGTTTATGTCTGCCAGTAGAGACACCAATTATATGATTAGCATTCAAGCCATGCTGACTGGCAAAACAGCCAGAGATACAGACAAATGAATTATACCTATGATGCAGGTAAAAGACCTGAAGAGAGGATCAGGCCCACACACAAAGACTCCTTGTATGAATGAAAGCTGAGAGAGGCGGTGGTGCTAGGAGAGGTGGGGGCAAGGAGGGCTCTATCATGATCAAGCTGCTCGCCCTTGGTTTGTGCATGTTTGTGTTTCCTACTACCCCTGGAATTTACTGCATGGCACTGGCAAGGGTAGCCACAGTGAGGTGAATGGCCTGCAGGATAAAGGCCACAGTTGTTGGGAAAAGGAGTAAAAGAGAGAAGTGGAGACGCGGAGGAGTACCAGGAAGAGAAAGATGGAGCGAACAGAAAAGTTATTGTAAAAGGCAAAGAGTCAGCAAATAAGCGTGAACTGGAAATAGAGATGGTAAAACAAAAGCTGTGTGTGCACACACTGCATGCACAGGCTAGGAGACAGTGGTCTTACTCAGCCCTGAGCCAGCAGCAGCGAGATTATCTGGCCAAGTTTCCACTCGCAAACAATAATTCACCTCAAGTGCCCATTGAGGCCAAACGTTTTAGGGATGGCGACCTACCCAGCAAAGTATAAGGTTGTGTGAGTGGAAGAGTCTGTTTATGGTTATAGTGTGCCATCATCGTATAAACTTGTGTGTAAAGACGAGCTATTGAGGGGTGTTAGTGGAGTTGTGCCTCTGCCCTCTTGAACATGTTTTCCATGTGGTGTTTTCCATTGATATCCTCAGTATTTACATTTTCTTTGGCTAGCGGTGAAGCTGGAAAGTGTGTTTCAAGTCAGTGAACATTTTACAGTCATAAAATGTAGGGCATGTAAATAGTCTTGATTCAATTATCGCCAAGGCAGAGAAACCACCTGAGATTCCACATTTAGATGCTGTGCAATGTTGATGGAAACACTGCCATCAGTATCCAAGATGAGTGGAAAACACAGCATGCAAGGCAACAATACTGAAGGGAAAACACTTGTGTTTCAGTCTCAAAACAAGTTCCAAGAAACAATGCACATGTGAAAACCTAATCATTCAAGGTGATGATACATGGTTTATTATTATAGAACAAACTAATTTTAAAAGAGAAGAAGCTTTATTTTTTAACCTAAGCTAGATGTTAAGGGCTAGTTAGCTTGCTGGGAGAACAGACTTTGGGTAATTTAGAAGCAACAGGCAGTAATTAAGAATCGTTTTTGCTGTATTTAGTTGTTCAGTTAGGCGTGGAGCCCATCAGCCCTATAAATCTGCTTTTCTCTTTCCCCAAAGTCTCAGCGGTACCACCAGGGATCAGGCAAAACAATTAATGGCAGCTTAATTACAGTGCCACATCAGTTCTTTGCTTAACCCACAGAATGTGCAGAGAGCAAGAGAGGGGCGTATTGAAAGTACTCGTATCCTGAAGCAGACCCAGAGCTTTTACTCTGCAAAGGAGAGTGACATGGACTGGGCACAGATGGGGCACAGAGGAGGTGATCCAATGGGAACTTGGTGCCCTTTACACCCCATTTCTTCTTTTTCGCATGGGGGCTTTTCCTCTGGGAAAAAGGAAAGCAAGAGAAGGAGAGGCTAGGTTATATACTAGGACTTAAGCCTGTTGGTGCAAAGGAGGCTGGCTCCAAAATCTCTGTGTGCAATCACTCAAGATGCAAAAACACACTGAAATGCATGCCTTGCCTTGGATCAGTAATAGCTTGACCTTCATAGGAAAGAGAGAAAGTGGTAAAATGTGATGACAGACAGGCTAAATGAATCATCTTTATTTTTAATTAATGGGTCATGTTTATTAGAATGACAAAATATGTAATTCTTTATATTAACAAGATAATTAAAATGTCTAATTTAGAAACTAAATACTCTTTCTTGCTAAGAGTTAGTGAAAAGATTGACATTACTCTCATAGCTGTAGGCATTTTTAGAACCAAAACTTGGATAGAAAAATATAAGTGTTCAGAAATGTTGCTTATATGGGTAATGTTTCAGCAGGATTTACTTAGGTTTATTTAGGTTTTTGTTATTGATATCAAGCAGCCAGCTAGCTGAGCCCAATCACAAGAAGCATGAAACACTGGCTCCATGTAACTAAAAGGGTGGTCCAGTCTCCAAAGTTTTCCTTAGATGGATAGAGCTGTTCTTGCTGATGCTAAGTGCACTGTGCCAAGACAAATACACAATATGAATACAAAATGCACATTTTAAAAAGGTTAACTTAGTCCTCTGTTGAAAGGTTACTGAAATATCTAATGCTGGCAGTGTGAGTTAGTATTTTCACATCTAGTTCCGTTAAACACCATTTACCTCATCACAGAGGCCATTTGTACTGATCTGAGATCTGTTAGTCAGTATGCTCAGTGGACATGTCCCCAGTATCTCTGAGCAGAAATCACTCATTGTTTTATTGAAATTTTAATACTGTATTTATTTTAATAATTCATGTATGGTTGGACAGTAAACGCTTTTCTCTGATATAAAAAATTGCACACAAATTTACTTCTGCTTTATTGTAAAATACTTTACTTTAGATGTTTAATTAAAAAAAATATACATATAAAGTATTCAGTGTCCTCTCTGTATTGCTATTTTCATAAACGTGTCTGACCTAGCTTTGACCCACTTTCTCACTCGTGGATTTGCTTCCCATCAGGTCATGAGGCATCAGCCTGCACACATCTATGGCTTATGAGAAAATGTGTGAGTAAAGGGTAGTAAGACTTTGACTATACAATAACTATATTGTTGTTCTGTAGGAAATGGTAATAAAAAACCCAACATGCTAACCTCAACATTGTGAGACTGGTTGTTAAAAATCTGGGTTCGGAGCAATCTGTTTACTTGTAAATATCTGTGGGCTTTTCAATGAACACCACAGATATTTCAAGCTTCGGTTCAAATCAAGCACAGATGATTTGAAGACACTTTACCGTTTCATTAAAAATAAGTTTCTGCTCTATGAGGTAATGCACCTTTTCCTTTTGCCCAGAAAAGTTGGCAGCCTTTCTGATTGTATGGTTTCTTTGCATGCTGGAGCTTTATCCTGTATTTGTGGATGACCTGGTGAACTGTCTTTACACAGAATGATTTCCCAAAGTGCTCCCGAGACTATGCACAGATTTTCACAACAGAATCATGCTTGTTATTAAAGTAGTTCTGCTTGAGGATCTAAAGATCATATGCATCCTATTTGATTTTCTGCTTTGTCCCTGACTTAGTTTAGAGATGCCGCCACATTTCTAGTCTTTCTAATATCATGTACTGTAGATAATGAAAGATTCAAAGTCTTTGTAATGTTACACTGAGGAACATTACCTCTGAAATTGCCTGCCCACTTTTACTTCTAAGAGACTCTACCTCCCTAAGGTGCTCTTTAAATATCAAGTCAAATAACTGACTAGTTGCTAATTCAACTAATTAACATGCTCATCCAGCCACTTCTTTTTAACACCACTTACTTTTCCAGTCTTTTGTTGCCCTTGTCCCAGCTTGTTTGAGACATGCAACTGCCTTCAAATTGAAGATGTGCCACACAGAAACAGCAAAATGTTAAATTTTCAACATTAAAAAAAATTGTGAATAAAATAATGATTTATGGGATTTGCAAATTGATGCATTTAATTTTCAATTGACATTTTATGGATCATCACAATGACGTGACATGGACGAATCTGACTAAGCTTTCAATGATAATTATAACAACAACATCAACAATCATAACAATAATAATAATAATATTAATAATAATAATAAGTAGTATATGCTTTTTGTAGAAGCCACTGTTATTTGTCAAGTACTGAAATTTGGTATTTACTGATCTCAAAGTTCTAAGCTAATTAAAATAAATAATTGCCCATTTTAGATAACAGATTAAAAAGTTTCTAAATGGTCCCTACTGATAGCCTGAGAACCACACAAATTTAAGAACTTGTGTGTTTCTGGCAAAATCTGCTGGCAGAGCTCAGATTTAAACAGATCTCCATATTGCTTTGTTTTGAGCCAGGGAAATTAGTACAGTGTTTTTAAAATGGAGATACAGAAAAAATGAAGAGATGGAGCACTGTTAAAACAGCTTCATTGCACATTTCACTACTGTAATTGCTTTTAAAGCATTAAGCCTGATAACAGCACTTGGAAATCAAAGATTAACTGAAAGATTCCAGACTAATTGGCATTTATTCACTTTGAACAGCTTATTTGATGTAGATAAAGGCTTGCAGGAAAATGTGGGAAAAAAATTCTCCACATTTTCCCCAAATAATTCTGGGATTCATAATTTTATATATATATATATATATATATATATATATATATATATATATATTACTGATTACATTTTATGAATCCCAGAATTCTTTGGGGAAAATGTGGGGAATTCTTTTCCCACATATTTTTTATTTATTTATTTTTTTTTGCTAAATCTGTTAATATGACATGTTTCAGAAAAGATGTCAATATCTGTAAAATCATAGCTCTCCTTCACTGTCATCAAACCTATGATTATTATTATTATGTCATGGCCCCATCATCTTTACCGCTGGCATACCCCTTACCCAGATTTAGTGAGAGTGACAGAGGCAGATCCAGTGTGATCCTACCATAGCAGATGGATATGTCAGATATGCCCGCTTGGGCTTATGGAGATGCTTAGTGGTAAATGTAATGACCTGTGTGGGTTTGTGTGTATGTGTATGCGTTTGTCTACCATTCAATCCACTGTTCCAATTACCCTGGATCTGTCTGGGGAAAACTCAGTCACTTTACTGCAACAGAAGGCATGGAAAAACCAGAGGCAGCTATAACTTAAGAGTCTCCGTTCTTGATTTGGAGCAGAGCGGGAGAAATTTATGCAGTCTTAGAGGCTGTTCAGACCTGGTATCAAAATCTGTCCTGGGTGATCCGATTTTAGTTGGACAGCACTAAGTCAGCAGGTTCACACCAGTGTTTATTATGTGTCTTTACATTTGCCCTGAGGGTCCACTTTTGGTTGACTTTAAGTTACCCACTCTGTACACAAATAAACTGTGTATGCACCAAGCCAGATGCAAACAACTCCCAGGATCATGTAGGACAGGTGTTAATACCATGTCTGAACAGCCACTTTTACATATAGTTGTTTATTATTTGTTTGGAGTGATAAATAACCAAATGCTGAGGCTGCCATAATGATAGGGGGAGAAACTGCTTTAAGTGTAAAGGTAAATTAACTGTCTATGCAGACCACCTTTGGTGTTATTGACTATTCAAAGTTATTTTACACCACAAGCCATACAATCATTTTCATACAATACTTGATCTATAAAGTGCTTTTTCAGTCTGTATTGAGCTTTTTCTCTGGGGTCCTGAGTGATTAAGTGTCAAGAATTAAACCACCAACCTTACAACTAGCAAGTGATTATATTTCTTCCTGAGCCACAGCCACTGTTGTGTGTTGTCACTCACTGACTGCAGCCATCTCTAGCAGCATTATCAGCTACGTGACTAACACCATACAGTTCATGTGAAATTTGATGGCTTCAGCTTTGTGGTTTGGACAAGGATTACTCCTCTTCACAAAGAACCAGTGAAAGAGCATAAAACCTCAGCCCTGATGGTGGTGGCCTGATTCACTGCAATTCAGGAAGTCAGTTTGTTCCAGTCAAGTTTAAAAACACACAATAAGTGTGTGTGTAAGAATGAAATTAGAGAATGCACTGACAGGTTCAACAAGGCTGAGGCTGCATTCCTCATAACGCAGTAAGCTTACCATGTTCTATTACCAGTTCAACACCATTTTTTCTAGATTTGTTGAGTTAGAAGACTGTGACATTTTCCATGATGTGATTGACAGAATATTTCTTTTATGCATCCTTTGTAGTCTTGTCTACCTCTGGCTCGTTTTAAAAAGCCCAATAAATTACACACAGTTTGTTTAATTTTACACAGCAATATTGCCCCAACTCTCCTCTTTCCTTAAGCTTTCCTACTCTTACCTCACAACCTCAAGCTGCAGTCCAGTGGCTAATGGAAAGTTTCCTCAGTGTTTGTGTGTCATGTGAAACTCACAGCAAGAGTTTTCCAGAGCTCTTAAGCAAAACACCCATCCCTATTGTGATTCATCGGTAGCTTGGAGAAAGCTCGTTTTGGTGGACTTCCTGTTTTTATGTAATGGGGGGAAGGCTTTGTGTGTATGTTTGGATTCAGGTGGTGATTCAGTGTTAGTGTGTTTATGGAAGCCTTTTATTTTATGTTTACTGGTGATGTAATGTCTGCGCATTTCAGTAATGAGTGACACAATGACACAAATGTTATCTGCGGATTGGCTCTCAGGCTGTCATGGAGCTTAGCAGTTGACCCTTCCCCATCGTATCCCTCTTTGGTATTTGTTAAATGTCGGTGGATGCAGTCTATCCATTAGCCCAGTCCATGTAAAATTCCACCCAGATCTCCAGTATGTGAGAAACCATAGAAACAGACTGGCCTTTGTTTCTTGTACTCGGGAAAGTGTCCTGTGAGATGAACTGAGTAATGCTGCTTTGGCAGATGACTGTCCCACTCACACACATTCAGTGTTGAAGAAAAAAATGGGTGAAGAATAACATTCATAAAAGGTGCGACATTTAGTAGGACTGAAGATGATTTTCCATCGACTCTTCTTTGTGAAAAGCTCAGAGGCTATATTTGTGGATGTCTGAAGGCAGTACCAACTTAAAAAATTTGCAATGTAATGTTATATCACAGGCCCGCCTCAAAGCAGAACTACACAGCTTCCACATCTTTATCCCCCCTCCTCTTTCTATTAACAGATAAAATCTGATCACCAGTTATGTAATTATTTTAAAATAAATGAGCAAATGTCACTCTTCCACAGCTTTTCTGTCTTATTGACATTCGTTAAAATATTTCAGTGGAAACTTTGACCACTTACAGGCCTGGCACATACACTAAAACATTTTCAGTGGTTTTGTGTGGACTTCGATTTCTCAAAACGAGTCCATTTTCACAAAAACTTTTTAAAACAAAAGTTGGATCCATTTCCATTTGGATGTAGCCTGTACATAAAAATAAAAGGATCTGAACCTACTGTTCCTAGTAATGAGGAAAAGGTGTGTAGTAATGTGAGTTTGGTTTGTTGTGTGTGCTAGCGGGAGCTCTAAGGCTAGGCACTAAATTCTTCCTAATACTATGTAATTGAAAGTTTGTTTAGGGTAATTTATGGCCAATTACCAGCTCTATAGGTTATTTAAAAGGTCAGATTTGTTTGAGTTGTGCAGCATTTTCAACAAAATAGAGCATTGTTCAAAATCAAAAGCTGCTGTAAAGCTTGCCAGTCAGGAGAAAGCAGGCCTTTAGTGAAGTGGATGGATTTCAAGGAGCTTAGACTTAAAACAAATAGTTTCAGACTACAGACTAAGGGGATGAACAAAGAGCCAATGCAAAATAGAAAATTTAAATCATGTTTATTTGAAACTATGTATAGTTTAGCAGCCAAATAACACTAAGTATAACTCCTGAAAAACAAACTCAAAGTAGTAACAGGTCTCCTCCAAAGACGTTTACAAGCAGAGCATCATGTCAAGATCCTTATTAAAATAATTAGTTACAGTATTAAGAAAAACAAAGGTCCAAATGAGATGTACCCCCTCCCCAAACGAAAAAAAAAGTCAAACTTTTCCTTTCATTGTCTTTACACTTACAAGTGAGACAAGTTATCAGATTTATTTATGGGAAATAGACTTTAGCCTCATTAGAATGATCTGACAACATGAAGCCTTTTTTGAAGTAGCCTGTAAACCTAACCCAGTTAAGATGCTACCCTACTTTCAGCTCCAATAGCCCAGTTTGAAAAACACCCAGAAGAGTCAGACTCTCCACGAGAACATAATCCAAATAAGTAACGGCAACTCTGAGCTAATGCTGGAGCTACCCTTGCTCTAAAATGAAGAGGAAAGATTGGGTAGATTTGTCAGCAGGAGCCAGAACTGGGATGGGATGTATTGCATTAATATTTCAGGCACCTATCTGACAAGCATGTCCTCAGTGACTTACAGGATCCTGCTCAAGGACACCTTGGCAGGACACATGCTAATGAGCAGTCACTGCACATGTTCAAATAAAACCTGTGAATAAAAAATTATGGGATGCTACTGCATAAAAAGGTTTTGTGTCAGTCTGGCCTCGCATATTCATCTGCAAGAAGGAAGTCATAGTTTAGCTAACCTTACGCTGAATAAATACACAGATTATATAATTATAATTATATATCCTCAAGGCTTTTTTTTTATGGCTAAAGCTCACCATTTATTAACTAAACTTTTATTTTTCTTCGAAGGTGTGACTAAAATAGTCAATATTTCCAAGTGCACGTGAGGAATGTTTTGTTAACATTTCCTTAAATAACACCACATTTAGCTGTTTTCAAGGTTGAGTTGGCAAACATTAGCCAAGACTGCTGATGTGCTTCAGGCTGGATTGAAACATGGGTTCTTTCCAGTTTACTTCCCAGTTTAAAACAAGTTCCTCCTGACTGTCAAATGCAGGGGAGCAGTGACTAAACACATTTCCCAGAGCAGTTGCATCCAGAAGCTCCTTGCTATAAAAGGGAAAAAAAAAAGGACAGAAGGGAGTCGTGGTGGAGTCCCTTCTGTCTGCAAGTCATTGTTAGTGCTATTATCTGGAGTTCAAGTTGCTGCGAGCAAGCGTTGGGCCAGTTTTTGTAGACGTTAATTGGTATCTTCATGGATAAACTATTTGCTTTAGGTATAAACAGTGCTGAGCTGATGTGAAATGGAAATTATCAACTGGCAGGAACACCTAGGAAGATATTTAAAAAAAGATTGGGGGGGGGGGGGGGGTTGTTTAACATAACTTTGAGGAATTAAAATAAAAACCCCTCATTTTCATTATATATACATACATACATACACACCTTATCAACCTCCCCTCCCATTGAATCACTGCTCTGAATCATTTCAAATCATCTTCATTCCTCCTCTCATTTTTAATCTCTCCATCCAATCCATCTTTTACCTCCTCAAGATGTCCTTGCTCTTTGTTTATGTAGGTCGCGGCCCAGAGAAACAGATCATCTACGGCATTGTGGAGGTTTCTGGCAGGACGGCATCAGTGATGTTAGCTGAAGGGGAGGGTACTGGGAGCATCGGTTCCAAAGCCATGTGGCATTGTACTGGCTAATTTATTATGGATGAGGGCCAGCAATAATGGATGAGGGTGGTGAGTAACCTGAGGATGCAGTGGGACACGGAGACTTGCTTCAGTTTTAGCCTCTTTTTCCTCCTTCTGTTTTAAGCCAATGAGCCTCTCTCAAAAAACATGGAACATGATGCCAAAGACACAGCAGCATAGAAAACAAACATGGGGCCACTCAAATAAATCCATATCGGCACTGTGGGGATACGATTATGAAGGAAGTTATAGTAATAAGACAATCTCATTTTTGTCTTCTTTTCTTGGGCACATAAAAGTATTGTTCTGCTGCTTATTATAAGTAAAGGGCAGCGAACTTCACTGTTTACCTATTACAAAAAGATCTGCAGAACCAGTGAAAAGAGATGTACAATGGTGAGATTTTCAGTTTTTAATAGAATGCTTGGCCTGTAGGATGTGTGGGTTTTGAGAGAGGTGGAAATT
Organism: Melanotaenia boesemani; assembly: GCF_017639745.1. Taxonomy (NCBI): domain Eukaryota; kingdom Metazoa; phylum Chordata; class Actinopteri; order Atheriniformes; family Melanotaeniidae; genus Melanotaenia; species Melanotaenia boesemani. The sequence continues at coordinate 22,060,000 of NC_055704.1, forward strand.
TTGACATCAAGTAAGAATAACTCAACCTCTGCTGCTTTATTTTCTACTGTCTTTTATGAGTGTGTTTGGATCTGTGATTCCCCAGACTTGAACTGAGTGGGATGAATCAGCCTGTAATCTAGCAGTGACTGTTCATGGTGACATCTTTTAGACAGCTGGCTCATACAAAAGAAGCCCTGTACCCAATCAGCTGCCACTCCCCACACCAACCACAGTTTTCTGCAGTATTTGAAATCCAATACTGCTGGACCAGTCCCACCTTACAGTAGCAATCAATGACCAGCACTTTTGACAGGCGACACTGTTGTCTGCTGAGTGGAGGGTGACAGATGGGAAACAGGGATGGCTCTGTGTGTGAGTGTGTGTATGAGTGTGCGCATGGGCACATGCTTGTGTAGGATGGAAAGTTGGGTGGGAGGGGGGAGGGGGACTAGTAAACCAGTGAGGCTCATCTTCAGTCACACTGACAATGCTGAATGTGGTCACACACCTGATGCGTGTGTCTGTAAGGCAGGCAGGACTCAATGTTTCAAGTGGTGACTTATTCCCCGCTCCACTGAAGTTGGGCTACCAAAATGACAGATTGCTCTGCCCCCCCCCCTTCTCGCTGCCCTCCTCTTGTGGGTCTCAACTCTGGCACTGATGTGCTCCATTTATTTAATTAAAACGCTCTCACTTCTAAGTGGCTGCCGATTGATTTCTGCAGGAACACAAAAGTGGAGGTAATGTCATTGGTGAGTGGGCCAAGAGGCGATGAAGCTTTAGGTGTGAAAGTAAAAAGGATTTCCAACATACTTTGTGTGATTACATGGCAAAGCTTTTGGCTGTGGGTGTGTGAGCACAAATCTGCCAGAAAATCGATCAGGCATCGGCAGCAATACCATGTGAGCATATGAATCAGTCATGAGTCAGTCTGAGAGAAATAGGGGTTGGTACAGATTGAGTGTGCCAGTTGAGAAGAATGAGAACAAAACAGGGAGAATAAGCATACAATCATGGCTGAGTAGATAAAAATCAGCTGTAACAAAAGGGACAGTCATTCACAAAAGCCTATGATTTACAGAAGAGGAAGCTGTGGGGGAGGACTGTGACATCCCAGACATGTAACTGACACTTATCAAAACTAAAAAGAAAAGTTGAGAAAAATATAGCGTAGTTGGTAGAGCTGACTACCAAAGTATTATTATCTAACACATCCAGAGCAATGACTAACTGGGATTTACTTCTCACAGCTGTACTTTTCAATAAGATTGCAATCTAAACATCACGTGTAACCAGTTTATATTTTCACCTAGATTGTAGTCTTTATTGAAGTTAATAAATGTGTGAGCTATGCTATGGCTGTTATAAAGTGCTACTTCCTTGCTGCTCCTGAACATGCATGAGTGCTTAATGACCATATGTGGTTCCTGTACACACGGGATACTCAGAAAGTCAAGGAAGGGTCAACAAACATAAATATAAAACACCGCTAGAAGCCAAACTCTAGATTCCAACAGCATGTATGGCCTTTTTCATGTTTTATCAATGATTAAATCTTTTCTACACACACACACACACACACACACACAAAGTGTTAATTTTCTGGTGTGGCACTGATAGTATAAGGGAATGGGGAAGTTACGCTAAAAAAGTAATTAGTTACTAGTTACTCATTACTTCTGTAAATTGTAATTGAATGATTTTACTCGTTGCTGCATTTGAAAAGTAACGCCACTCATTATTTTACCTTTTCTTAATTCACCATGTAGACATGGACAAACATCATAGCCAAATCATCACTGCCTGTCTGCATAGTGTTTACTGCATATTGTAATCAAATGGCTTTAAAACCATAAGAACAACATCCCTGTCTGTGGGAAGAAATGGGCACACTTGTCTCATAATCATTTTATCTAGTATTTTCTGAACCTGTACGATTCAATAGTTGACAGGGGGAGCATGTCTCCTACACTGAACCCTGCAACTAGCTTGTTAATTTCTGTCTGTGTTACCGGCTTCTGTGCTCCAGGAAATGTTGAAAAAAAGCTGAGCTTGTTTAGGCAGGGTCAGCTACTGAATGACTCCTTCCACTAACCGGCGAGCAGGATCTTTCACCACAAGTTTGGACTGAACTTGGACTGAACTGAAAATAATGCGAATATCGCCACTGACCAAAAGCCCGCATCTCCGACTCTCCAGCTTAATTTTTCTTTCGCTTTAGTTGGCGCACAATCAGCTACGTCACACAAATCGATGTCTATGGCAACGTGCCCAGGGAGCACACACACAGTCAGCAGCATGCGCGTACCACTTAAAACAGATCAGAACTTTACACATAGACAAAAACACAGCTCGAGTAACGCAGAAAAAGTATTAACAATATTTTTAGTATAACACACTACTTTACATTACTCCCAACACTGACTGTGGACCTAAGAAAACGCAGTGGACCAACACCAGCAGATGACATAGAACCCCAAACCATCACTGACTGTGGAAACTTTACACTCCACCTCAAGCTACGTGGATTCTGTGCCTCTCCTGCAAAATGTACTTTCATCAAAGAACATAACTTTGGACCACTCAGCAGCAGTCCAATCCTTTTTGTCTTTAGCCCAGAACTGAAACCCATGTCTGGCCTACGTCTGGGTATGGTGGTTCCTGAAGTTCACTCTTTGTGAATCTACCCCACATTTTATAATGGGTTTCGTTTCACAATCCTCTCCAGGGTGCGGTTATCCCTATTGCTTGTACACTTTTTTCTACCACATCTTTTCCTTCCCTTCGCCTCTCTATTAATGTGCTTGGACACAGATCTCTGTGAACAGCCAGCCTCTTTAGCAATGACCTTTTGTGTCTTGCCCTCCTTGTGCAAGGTGTCAATGGTCGTCTTTTGGACAACTGTCAGGTCAGCCATCTTCCCCATGATTGTGTAGCCAACAGAACTAGACTGAGAGACCATTTAAAGGCCTTTGCAGGTGTTTTGAGTTAGCTGATTAGAGTGTTGCACCAGGTGTCTTCAATATTGAACCTTTCCACAATATTCTAATTTTGTTAGATACTTAATTTAGGGTTTTCATTAGTTGTCAGTTATAATCATCAATATTAAAAGAATAAAACATTTGAAATACATCAGTCTGTGCGGAATCAATGTCTGCATTATATAAGTTTCACTTTTTGAATTGAATGACTAAAATAAATAAACTTTTTCATGATATTCTAATTTTATGATGAGCATCTGTACTTGTCTAATCACATACTTCCTTTGTGTGTAAAAACATTTTTCAAGTCCATTTTGCAGAGTTAAGCTACTACTTTTCTTTCAGGGATCAAATTCTAGTGGTCATTCAATCACAAAAACGGCCCCAGCTGAATGGCTAGGTAACCCTTACCCCCCAAACCCTAAAAAAAATACCGTCTTCTTGCATCTGCAAAACAGAGAGGGATAGCTTGTTGGAAGAATTATTTGTAAACTTGTCCAGACATGGCTTATAAAAAATACATTTAATATTTACTTTGGTGACAACAGGCAACAATATGTGCTCAATTTCCCTCTCAAATCTTAAACAGGACTGAACAGTTTCAGGCCCTGCCACTATTATTTTAAAGCTCAGTTCAGCCATGACATTTCTTTGAAGCAGATACAGGAAAATAACTCACGAGTATACAGTATCATTTCCGAGCCATCTGAGGTTTTAGCCATTCTTACCATGACTCATCTCATAGTTGATAGTTACTTTCAGTTCATTAAACACTCCAAAATTAGTCAGTCATTATGTAAAAGAACTACACAATCCATGGAAACAGCATGGACTTGAAAGATGTGGTTATGCCTCAAGGTTGGTCACATGACACATTTTGAGGCCTCTGAAAATGAGAGCACATGTACAAGTGAAAGACCCCTCCAGACACCAAAGATGTCCTCCGATCCACCTACCTACACTGTCAACCTCACTACATGGAGAAGCTGCAAGATGATCTTTTATAATGTTTATTGATCAATTTACCTAAGAGCTGTACAAAGTAATTACAAAAACAAGAAAGTGATATTTGAAATCCTCACATATGAAGTGAAATTAGAAGTATATCATCTATTTTGCTCCAGGAATGAATTATCTGAATAACTTCAGCCAATGAAGCAGCCCAAGTTTAAGCAATTGTAAATGCCAAGGACCAATCCCTACATGAAGGACGAGTTACTAATCAACATTTTTTTCTTTTTATGCATCAACTGTTAAGCTTTTAATTTCATCAGAGCTATTATGACTTGTTGGCATGCAGTACAAGGTCACTGATAATCTCATTTTAAAGCATCCATGAGGTATTTTATATTAAAAAAGATTTCACAGGGAGTAAAATCCTGTATTTGGCCCTGAAAAATAAAATATGTTTGACATCTTCACTCTGATTAAAACAGCAAGATGAAACATCCTCCCATCAATCGGACTGAATGTGACACAGGCAAGGTCCCTCTGATTAACAGCTGACAGTGATTGATGTGTCATCACCAGCAAAGTCTCCCGATGGCACATTCCTCCAGCAGAATTGAGGGTAGAGATGGGTGAAAAAAAACAACAGAGGATCAAAATTCTTTTAGCATTAAATCTGTTAAAATATTTTCATTCTAAAAAGAAAAAGAAAAAACATTGTTTATGAACATGCTTATAAGTCCTTACTCAGTTCAACATGGACAGTAAAAAAATAATATAAAAAATTTTAAAAATACTGATGTAGAGACACAGCTGCTTCCCACTACAGGTTATTTCATCTCAGTAGTAAGGGACAGCTTAAAATCCCTGAGCTTAACTGATCCCTGCACAGCCAGTTGACTGACCCTCCCCCATTTAAATGGACATGACTGCAGCAGTGGACAGTATAAATCAGAAAAGTACATCAGTCTAATGTTCAAGACTGCTAAATCGCTACCCAATTTGGAAAATATGGGGATGGGTTCGAAGTGGAAATCTGTGTTAACAAGTTGGGACGAGAAACCACAGAACAAATATTCATATTTCAGTGTGAAATGTTTGATCTAGTTTGTGCAATCTTTCACATTTACCACAACTCTGAAAGTTTCAACAAAAGAGTGAAGCAGCTTGCCTGTGAATTCTAGCTCTCCAGAGTCACACATTTTCTGTCTTCAGAAAGGGAAAAAATTCCGGCAGCATCTTTGATGCTGAGGACAGTTTTTATCATCATGCATGAAGCTCTGCATCATCTGAGCTGACCCCAGTAGGCACATCGGTGGAAGCATTTTTATTGGTAGCAAATCCTCCAGTTAATTTTCAATATCTAATGTCCTGATGGGCTGTGGCTGCATCTGGTAATCCACAGTGATGTGATTGGTGAATATCTCAATATAGTGACCTATTTTCTGGTAAGTTAACTGGCATGCCAGCATGGCTTAACTGATCATATAAACCCATTATTAGTTGGTCTCTTGTACTGTAATAAAATAATTTTAAATTCTGTTTTGGTGCAGGCAAAAAACAAATATATGCAGGGTGCAGGTGGAGTTGTGTGTATGTGTGTGTGTGCATTTGTTTCCATGGGGTGTTGTGGTGGAAGGCAAACACAGTTTATAGCTTCAGGGTGGAGAGTAGCTTGTCCTTTTATTGAATGCAGTGTTACCATGGCAACACAACTGGAAACACTGCACCTGTAGTGATGATGTGGCCCCTATGATAGAATCAAAGGTAACATCACTTCCTCACAGTTGTACAACTCTGTCTCTGTATGTTTGACTCAGTCACACAGAGGTGTATTCATGACTTCTACTTGCAGTAATGTCCTGGAAACTTACTCTGACCTTGTCCATATTTACCACCCAACTCAACTTCATACATTAAATCTCATCCTCACATCAAGGTTTAATGTGTTATGAGAATAACATATTCCCATAAGGTTACCACGGTAACAGATTTAGGTCCTCACAACACACCCGGAGCATGAACTGTAAAAAAAAAAAAAAAAAAAAGTTTTCAGCTATACTTACAGCTGGGCAATAAAAACCTCAAATTTAGACTCCGGTTTCAATTACATTGATGTCTTTGACAAGCATGACACATTTTCACTTGATTAATCATAACCCCAGTTCCATAAAGGCTGGAATGCGGTGTGAAATATAAAATAACAGAATGCAATAATTTGCAAATCTTAAACCCATGTTTTATTCTCAACATATCAGATGCTGAAAAAGACATTTCATCATTTTATGGAAAATATGAGCTAATTTTTAATTTGATGGCAGCAACACATCTGAAAAAAGTTGCAACAGGTTGAAGTGCACCTTGCATAGCATCCTCTCATTTTAACAACTGTCTGTGAACCTCTTGTTTTAGAAGAGGAATATCCCATTTTGTTCCAATGCAGGATTCTAGCAGCTCAATATTCCTGAGCCTTTACTGCCAGATATTATGTTTCATGATGATCCAAATGTTTTCTTTTGGTGAAAGGTCTGGACTTCAGGCAGGCCAGTTCAGCACTTGGATGAGGCCATGCTGGTGTGATGGATGCAGTATGTGGTTTAGCATAGTCTTCCTGAAATCTACAAGGCCTTCCCTAAAAGATACGTCTGGATGGGAGCAGATGTTGCTCTACAACCTTTATGTACTTCTCAGCATTGATGGAGGCTTCACAGATGTGGAAGCTGCCCACAGTGTGAACACTAATGCAACCCCATACCATCAGAGATGCAGGCCTTTTAACCGTCTGCTGATGACAAGCTAGATATTTGTCTCCTCTTTAGTCTGCATGACATATTGTGCATGGGTTTAATAAAAATAAATAAATTAATTAATAATAAAAAAAAAAATCCAATTTTGATAGAACATAACAGTTTTCCACTTTGCCTCAGATGATTTTAAATGAGCTTTGGTCCAAGGAAAACAGCCAGGTGAAAAGACTTGACAATGGACTAAAACTGATCTCCTGACATATTTTCAAACTGCTTTAAAAGGTCCCGCTATGTTATTGATGCACAAGTGGTCCTGTATAAGTAAGAACAATGAACAAATAATACCATGCACAAACATCGTCGGTTAGTCAATGCTGCCTGTCAGGACAAATGTAGGGATGTTCCGATGCAATTTTTTCTGTCTGATACAGATTCAGATTCCTGGGGTTTAGGTATCTGCCGATACCGAGTCCGGTTCCGATACCACTGTTATTTTAAGAGGTCTACAAATTCTATTTCATTCTTCTGCTTCACGTGACAGTCACACAGATCTGATTGACATGAGACTAATAAAGTTTTGCTATTGCTAGTGTGGCCAATAACAATAATTTTGGTTAAAAATAAGATGAACCACCAAGCACTAGTTTTCTCCTTCTCAGATGAATAATAAACAAGCGCAACAAGAAAGACGGTGCTAGCACCAGAGAAGCCGATCAGCTGATCACCGGCAGCCGGTAACGCAACAACAGGAGAGAGAGAAGGAGTAGAAGCAGAGGAGGAGAAGGCATATTAGTACAGAAACACAGGAAAAATTTGTCTTTTTTTTTTCTTAAAATGAAAGAGTGCGAGTGCTGAACCCTCTCACCGGGAAAAGTGTGGGGGATGAGGGAGCGTTAATTTCAGTTAAAAAATTTACGCAATTAATTTAGTTACTGCTGTCAACACATTATTTTTTAAAAGCCTTAATATTTATTTATTTAATTCATGTTTTATTAACACATGAAATCCATGATGGTCACAGAACTGTTATAATTATTGAGTAAATAAACACAGATCAAAGAATTTCTATTAAAATCTTTTTTGAAATTGGACATACAGAACGTTTTCAACAAAGAACAGGGGCAGGACAGTAAATTCTAAGACGTTTGTTATTGCAGTGGCTTTTTGGCTTTATTTTGCAAATTCCTCATGTTTTAAAAAGCATTTGCCAACGTTTGTTATTGCTGTGGCTTGTTGCGAATTTCCTTTAAGGCAACAAACTCGTGCTCTTTCACCTGAATTCAATCAAAATGCTTTATGTCGCCTCTGGAAACTTCAGCCCTGCATATTTGGCATGTCACTTTTTATGCTTGCAGAGATTTTCTAATGAGTAATGACACCAAATTACTAACATACCTTTAATGCTAAATGTTAGCACAACAGTGACTCATGTGCAGCTGCTTCTCCGTTACTTACTTAAAACAATGGTCATGCAAGACGTAACTTCCTGTGTCTGTGTGTCGTAGTGTTGGGCAGAAAACAAAGGATTATGATTCTGTTTCCATGGTATTGGATGGTGTTTAGACAGAAATACTGCCGTCCGATCCCGATCCCCTTCATCTGATAGAAAAGGCAAGGATTTCCGATGCAAGTATCAGTATTGGCCCATCCCTAGACAAATGTGCTCATTGCACCAGAGTAGGTATGTACAGTATGGTGAGAATGTTTTTATCCGGAGAGATTACACAGTGAAGTTTTGAAATATACAAACGAGTTAAAACAGCACAAGAATGTCTTTTGCTGCAGGAACATATGAAAACATTCCTGCACCAAACTGTAGTGAGCAATATAGATCCTATACTTAGAGATACAAGGTAAACATGTAAAGTTGAAGAATCCAGTGTCGTTCATTTGTGTCTTTGGTTTGTGTTGTATTCATTTCTCAAACAAACTTTGGTCTGGTTCACAACGCCTCAAACCCTTGAATTGTTCTCTTGTTTATTGCACACCAAGGCTCAGATGACAATGGTAACAGTTGTTTAAATGATCTGCACAAACAGAACAATAATATCAGATTATTTTTATTTAGATTAAATTAAAATCAAAGTATGAAGGCACCCCAAGAGAAATATTGGTACATATGTATTTGAAAGAAGGACAACCCAGGAAGAAACAGGAGTGTGTTCTGTGTCCTCACTGGGACATGCACATAACAGGATAGGGAAGGAGGTCTGCATACCCTTGAGCACAAAACACTATAAATAACTGAGAGACATATGCTTGCGGCTTATTAACGTTTTCATTCCTACACACTAGTATGTGTACACACACACAAAGGGCATTCACGATATCAATAACTGTCTACATTTATACGTGACTGCAAACTAAAACAAACTAAAAAGCTTTTAAGTGTGAAATGGAATATTTCTGATACATTAAATCTAGTCCTACTTTAAAGTAAGTGTGCATTTATGCAGCTTTATAATGGCAGAACAGGATATATGGAATATCTACCAATTTCAAGTGAAATCGGGGGGTCAAAAAACTTCTCATAATTCACAATGATGGCATGTGGAAACCTTTTATTAGTTTGTGTCATAATAAAAATGCAAGCAGGCATAAATTTGTCTTTCTAAAGTAAATGAAGGCCAATATTTTGATCTCAAGATGGCAAAACGTCATAGAAGGAGCCAACAAATTTCATCTTGACAGAACACAAAGCTGTGTATCAAACCCATCACCCAACACCTCTTTCAAAACCTATGATGTGTCTGTACATAATTTTATACTAATATAGACAAATACTATAAGGTGTATAGGCCATTATCTGAACTTTAAGCATCTACAGCTGTTGCCTTTACACTTGTACATCAATGAGGTCAAGGCTACTACCACTCAAGAAGTGGGGGGAGTGGTTATAAAAAGAAGTCAAAGAAATGCAGGTTAAGACAGAGCTCGCTTCATCTAAGTCGGCCACTGTGACTGAAAGAATGTACACAGTGAATAATAAAAAGGGGATGTATGAATGTTTTATAGAGATGACTAAAAGCCGAAGGATTGTTTTGACTCAGTTTACTTCAAAATGAGTCCCTCTGAGAAGCAAACCAGCAGCAGCTGTCGCCTATATTCTGAATAAGATTAACTGACCACAACAAGAGCCAATTTGTATCTCCCTTGTGGTCAAATATGATATAAGGAGGAAGTAAGAGGGGTGTAGATGAGATATATGGGCAGTGACAGTCAACAAGATGTTTGCTCATTGTATTGTGTTGTTTTAAGGTTTGTTCCAATCTTCCCCTTATGATCAAAGCCAGCAAAGGCCCGATTGTCAGATGTTTGCAAACGACATCGTGCCCAATGTTCCTGTGGTGTGGGGTGTGTTAAAAGTAATTTTGGTCCGATCTGCTTGGAGGGCCTTGGAAGGAGAGATCGTAGATAATGAACATGTTTAATATTTGCAACTAGAAATCCTGAAGTGTGGGGGGTGCTACAAGAGGAGCTGACCATGTGTGTAATGTCACATGTACCAGAACACAAGCCAATCAAAACTCAGCTAGCTGACGGAAGAAGTAAAAACAAGCAAAAAAATGCCCCTCGGCTGGATATTTAGATGATCATATGAAAAAAAAAAAAAAAAAAAGCTTTAATTATAGTGACACGCTGCATTTTCAGCAGTAGAGGTAACAGCGTTATAATGATGGGGAGAGTGATCAATTAGATTACTTATAACTGAAAAAGGAACGCCATTAGTAATACTGTTATTCACATCACTGGTTACCTGCAGAATTGTCTTCCATAGTCATTTTCTTTTTTGTGAAGTTTTTTTGGAACGTAAGAAGCCGAAACAACCATCATTGCTGCTTCTGTTGGTCCACCTTTTTGTTTACACTAAAGTTTTGTTTGACTATGCAAGATTTGGGATACTGAGCGTGAAGAACCCGATACTCTGCTAAAGAGAGTGTGTGGTGTGTTCTGTAGTGCACACCACACGCTAGAAGATCAGAAGAGAGAAATCTTGTGCGATCTGTCTTTTGTTATCATCAAGAATCCAGGAAGAATCCTGTAATGTGTGCCAGCCTTTAGATGACGTACACAAAACAGTTACTTTTTTGTTTTATTATCCATTTTCTTGGCCGTTTTTGTTGATTGTCGAAGCATATCGAGACATTTTAATTTAGTCTGTGTTAATGCATGCAGGAGGTGTTATTGTAAAAGGCACCGTGCCTTTTAAATAGATGTTTTTTGACCAACATAACCCAGAACTTAAACACCCCAAGGCCTTTATCAAGAAGCGCCAATATTATTTTACCTCTGGCCCTTTTTTATTTCCACTTTAATCTAACACAAAAGGTTTATTAGTTGCTTGAATTTGCTGCTCCTGTCCGACACTACTATTCACACAGTAGCCTACCGAGCAGTAAGACGAAAATGTGCATCAGTTGTATTGACTCAAAATCTGTGTGCCTTTAAACATAACTGCTTTAAACAACCAGAGATAAATGTTTTGCATTTATTCAACATTTTTTGTCACAACTGGCGCTCTCTCTCTCTCCTCATCCATTTCCAAGCCAGCTTGACCATTGCAACTTGCAGTGCCCATGCATCTTCTTAGCTGATTGAAGTAAGGGATTTAATGTCCCAGTATTATTGTTCTATTCATAGTCAATAATAATTCATGAGATTCACCTTAAAGTTAACAGATTTTATTAGCCACTGTGGGTTTTAAACCTGATATTACAGACAGAATGGTGGGAAAATACAATGAAAATAGCTGACCAGTCAGAAATTCTCAGCATTGCAAGCCTCATTCTGAAGGTACCACTTTTACTGTTGTAAAAAAAAAACCCAAAAAAAACACACAAACAAACAAAACAAAAAAACTATAGTTTGTGAATATGGTCCTTAGTGGTTTCAGCTTTAAATAGAAAAAAATATCTAAATTTTGACCTAACTACATCACTAACAAGATGTTTGTAATTCTTTATTGCAGATTTTGTTTTTTTAATCCCGACTCATATTTTTAATCATTCAAAAAGATACAGGCACCACGCCAACATGACTGTATGTTCCAGTGTGTGTACAGTAGGTCTGTGGGGATCTGTCCTGAACTGAACCTGATCTAATGATAACATCACTCCTGTGTGGAGCTGCTACCTCCACCGGCCAACCTGCTGTTTCCAAGGCAATGAACTAGGCGATTCACATTCCACATCAAATGCATTATATGTGAATAGTAGTGTCTGTGTTTAATGTCAACATGGCTTTTTATGTGTGAATATATGTGTGTGTGTGTGCAGACCCGAACAGTCAGTACCTTATACTTTCTCCATAATGTAGGGATGGCAAATACACTTTTCTGTGAATTTGTATGAGGGTGTTCCCAACAGGAGCCAGCAGATTCATATAGCCTCAAGGCTGCAAAAGAAAAATATATATATATAAAAAAAAAAAGAAAAAAAAAAAGGGAGTAAAGGCGTGTAATACATTTCTATGACTGCCCTCATCCTCCCTCTGAGCATGCCTGCAAGCTGCTGATACAGAGATTCAGGGGACATTTTACAAGCTGCTGTGCTGACACCAAGCATTTTCCACTCAAAAACATTTTAACCAGGTCCCACATTAGTGGGAAGCCAGCCATGAGTATATTTGTGTGTGTGTGTGTGTGTGCGCGTAGAGTTCGTAGGTCTTGCAAGGTGTGCAGGTAATGAAAACCAGGCCCCTTTGGTTTGGATAATGAGTGCCAAGATATTGCTGTCCTATTATGCACTTGCCTTGGAATCTTTATGATGTATTTAATTGCATATGTTTATAAGGTATGTGTTTGGCAGGCTTCTTTTACAGCTTTTTTGCTTTTATTGATCAGTGGTAACAGATCAAATTGACAGAAATGGTCTGTGGAGCTCTGCATAGCTTACTGGTATTCAAACAGGGGGAAAAACAAATTCTTTGCAAATATATTTAATATCACAAAGAAAAATGTTGAAATGTGTAACAGTACTGTCATAAGCATGAGTACGTGCAAAATAATACATAATACTTTTTTTAACAAGCTCTGAGAATGTGATGCATCTTTTCACCATACATGAAAGTAAACAGTGTTGTTAGGTTTTGAACTGCTGCATTGTGAGCTTGTTGATGGGACAATAATAAAAGTCGTAAAAAATAAAAATAACAATGAATATAATCCAACAAAGGTCGTAATGTCAAAAGACTGCAGAGATAAGGAGAAAATCTATAAGGTGTACAAGGGATCAGTCTTTGTCTTTCAGTGTTAAACTCAGTCTTATCAAGCAAAAAAAGCATGCTGTATGTAGTGAAGGCCAAGCTTTATGAATGTATTAGTGTGTTCTATAGAGATGTAGACAAGCACTAAGGTATGCAAGTGTAAAAGAATGACAATTAATAGGGCATAAAAGCGTGTGATTCTGTATCAATAATAAAAGTGAAAATATCTGATAAACTTGCAGCATCCTCAATAAACCTGAAAACCCAAAGCCGCCTGTGTTTGCGTTGAACAAGGCAGAGTGTGTGCAAAGCGACCCAGCAGAAATGGAAATAACAGCTGCAGGTCTACTGTGTTGGTTTTGGAGGCTTAAGTGGAACAACTTGACAGGTGCAGTTGGCTCTTAAGAGTGCAGATGCCAAAAGTGCAATAATACCCCCATATCTTTTTCCTAAGTTAGCAGAGAATAATGGTTATATTCTTAAAGATATCACTCACTGGGGACGAAAAAGAAGCACCATGAAATTTTTGTGTACTCACTGTGAATAGTCCTCCACTTACTGCAAAGACATACCAAATGAAGTAAACAACTGCTTCCTCAGCTTCCCGTGATGTAAACACTACATTAATGTTTGTCCTGCCAGATAAAGGCCTTTTCCTTTGTGTACACACATGTTCGCACACAAAGCCATCTTTCAAAGAGGTCATAATTAACTCTTAATGTTGAATGCAGAGACTTGTATTCAGATATGTATTTGTATTGTTCTTAAGGATGATATCTGTAGATTGAAAGCATAACTGTTTTTTTTTTTAATAAATTAAAATACTGTATTAAGGTGGGATACTGTGTCATCACTTTAAATATACATGTTTATCTACGTATTAACTCTGCCTCAGCATACATCCTCTCTATAAAAGCTGTAGCAATAAGAAAGTGATGATTGCTTTGCAAACAAGTGAATAGAAGGTAGGAAAAAAAGACAGAGATCCAAGGTTGGGCAACATCCACGCATCCTGGGATTAATGACTCCCTGTCAAACAGATGTCCTTTAGAAGCATCACCTATCATTTAGCATGAGGAAAGAAAAAAAAAAGCACATGTACCTGCTCCTCATATTTTTGTAAGGTTAATAAAGAAATGTTGTTCTGTATTATTCTGCAGCCCTGTGTTAGATTTTGGGTATGTGGTTTTGTTTTTTGCTATCCAGGAAACCTTGCACAGATTAAGCCTGCAAGCTGGAAGCTTAGCATTTTCTTCAGGGGCATGGTTTATAGAAACAGAGTCCAGTGATTGAGGAAAAACAGCAGAGAATTTTAGATTTAATTTGGGCAGCAGATCTGCAAAGATGCAGCCTGTGGCAATGTCCTGTGGACCTCCCACACAGCCAGAAGCCAAGTAGCTGTGTAGGAGTAAGACAGACTGATTGAAATTCGTCTCAAACCATCACCATGCTCTTGCTGACATGCATAAGTTAGATTTCATCTGATTACTTTTAGTGAAAAAGAACAGGCCATGCTCAGATCCACTGAGCCCTTATTGAGATATGGGCACGTCTGTTTCGATCTGTGGGATGCTGAGCATGTTTGTGCGGTACAGTTGGCAGGAGAGTGAGACTTCTGCATGCAAAGGTGTTAACATAAAAAGCAGGATGCCATTAAAGGTAAAAACTTTGTTGTTGATTGGAGCTGGGACTTATTTTGTACAGTAATCTGTACAATAACTTATTATTCTAACTCTTTTTTTCTAACAATCGACAGAGTGGTGATCTACTCACAGGAAATCTGTGGTAGCTTCAATATTGCAGGAAATCCTTTTTTGCAATGTTCAATTGAAGAAATTGCATAACAACAGAGCAGAGAACACAAACTTTCATTACCACACAAGTTTGGGATAAACTTCCCCACTGGGAGAAAAATGAGTTAATCTCATATCTTCTAGTTTACTTGATCTTACATGGACTAGATGAAAAGCAGATTTTCTATGCCATGCTCACTATGTTCCTCCATCTCCCCAACTGGGATTAATCTAATTTCAATCATCCAATTTATTTTCTCTCAAACACAGAACATAAACACCTTTTATTGGGTCTAGGGAGTTCATAGAGGGCTCCTAATAAAAGTATGGTTTATATTAGAGCGCTGTGTGTGCATGCGAGTGTGAGAAAGAGAGATGGTGTACAACCTTGAGGCACAGCTGATTGCATCGCAGGGTCTGCTTCCTCTCCACAGGCTTTCTGCTTCCTGTTGTGTTGCCATGGTGCTGCATACAAAAGAGGACAAGCTACTCTTCTCCAGGAAGCCATAAATAATTGATTGGCAAGTGGCTTAATCAGCCCTGAGGCTGCCTGGCAATTCTACGACTAATTCCACAGCTGGCTATAAATAACTCATTATACTAATTGTGGTATGTGAGCACACAGCAAGCCTGCAAGCACAAACACAGTCAAGCATGACTACTGTAAGTTCATCATGGTGTCCGTATGGCTATGTTCAAGTCGTAAACCTCCATTAGCAGCCGCTGATGTTCTAATGTTAAGGTAAAGGAGCAAAGAGAGCTGCCTTCACTTATGCCTAGAAACCTTTTAAAGGACTCATGTTGTTTGTTGTCCTGGTCAAGGGAATCCTGGCAGATTATGTTTACTATAGATAAACTGCTCTGATCCCCTCATGCTTGACAAGGACAGTGGTTGTGATTCCTGGTGACATGGGCCTATCAGAACACTAACCATGGCAGGCATCTCCTGCTGTGACTTTGACACATCTCAATACCATTCTTATTTTGATGGAGGCTGTCTTTCAGATGGCCAGCGGTGACAAGACAGTTCTGATGATGGCAAAGTAGAGAAACACTTAGGAGACGTGAGAGATTTCTCGTCTGGGCAAAGCAATAATGACCTGACTGTTTCTGTCTGTCAGTAGCATTCCAGTGTCCATCCAGTTCAGTCACATCCAGACTTCCTGCTAATGACAAGAACTCTAGACAATGTACAGGATTGAGTTCAGCTCTGAAGTTAAAATGGCACATTTTGGAAAATACTGCCAACTTTTTGTTTGTAACCTGCTACAGCCATAAACACAGCAGAAAACTTGCTGACAACTGCCATGCTTGATGGATGTTTGAGGCCGGTGAGCAATCAAATCAACAGATGTCACACATAGAAACACACACAACCTTTTAGTACATTTAGTTCCTGGGGGTAAAGCTGTCTTTATGGGGGTTACTGAATGTTTGAGAAGCCTCCATTATAATCTGCAGCCGCTAATGCAATGTTCTTCCACGGAATAATGAATTTGCTCACCCTCCAGTCTTCGTCTCCATCTTTCTGTCCACTCAAACGCATAAAAAAATTTTTTTTTCCCCAAGAGCTTTAGGCAGAATCTTTTGACTCTCCAAAACAAAACAAGATAGGAAGACAGAGAGCCATGTGGTTTCACTGTCTCATGAAAAAAAGAAAAAAACATAACACCAACAAATATCCAGATGGATGTAGAATAGGTCGTAATGAGTGCAGAGCCAGCTTCTAGTTAGATGACTTAGTGATGCAGAGCTTGGGTTTAGAGATGATGTGGTTGATTAATCGACAAATCTAACACTTTGGAGCCAAATTGTTTTTTCAGTTTTGTTCAAACAACAAAGGAAAAGGAATAAAGAGATTGTTTTTCACCAATGCAAGAACATATTCCAGACTCATCTGTACACTGCTTCAAGACTGTACGAGTAGGTCGAGACAACAAACTTCAAAGTTGTTCAAAATTGCCAATACTAATATAAATTCAGAGACAGGCCTCTTGTGGTAGGCCCCATGGGCCCCCTCGATGGGATAGAGCAAATGAGGCCAAATTCACCAATGTCAAATGACATGTTTAGCTGTGACCACACAAACTGAAAGCTGTGCATGTGCGACTAAAACTGGATGTTAGTATGTTTGTTGTAAAATGCATGTTTTGCATATTTTCCATAAGCTCATTATTGGTTTCAGTCTGACACCACCTAGTACAACGTAGGAAAGACTATGTCACATAACACATGAGAAAGTAGGTAAATGAAATATTTATGGTTTTTTTTCCCTCTATGTGTCTGACTCTACAAAATTCTGATGAAAACTGCACACTGAGCAGGAAAATTCAAGTTGTGCCATTTCAGAAGCTCCCTCACCTGAATCATATCACCTTTTCTCTCATACTTTATTCCTCATATACATTCAGGAGTCACAGGAATCTAGTAAAAATGTTGAAACCCTGCATTTGCACTTCTAGTGCAACATGCTATTTTGAGAAATACTTTTAGTCCTGAAGTTGCAGAGTGAAACTCAAATGTGACAGAATTTTCCTGTGTAGGGAAAGAAAAAAATACTTTCCACTGGTAGTTATGTGAACTTTAGCGCTGTAGAACAATAATAAAGTCACTAACGAGTCAGGTGGAGAGTGAAAACGGTACATGTTGTACATCTGGCCTCTCTCAGGGGGTTGTACGCACTCTTGGGAAGGAGAAGGCAGCAGAAAACAGACGTGATATGAAGCAGGAGCAGAAGGCTGGCACCATGTCGAATACTGAGAGCCTACTTAGGTCCTCTGAAGTGGGCTAAAAATCTTTTAACAAGTTAGCATGCAAACATCCAGCAGAGGAATGAAAACTACAACATTAATGGTGTCAACTTCTCACTTAAATTAAAGCAGATACAGACATCTTCTCATCCTTATTTAGTGCTTTATCAACACTTTGCACTAAGCTGTAGGTCAGCTGTGCACATGATGAGTGAAGCAATCCACAGGAAAATACAGTTGATGTTTACAACGAACTTTAGAAAGCCATTACACAACCTGTGCTGACAACTGGACTGATTAGATCAAGAGTTTGTGTTCTATCAGAAATGAAACTGAAAAATGTGGCAGAAATGCTCACTGTTCAAAGGTCTGTAATCACTTCAACACACCAGAGAAACTGTCACAAAAGGAATCACATCACACTTCACTGTCAGACCACAACTCTGCTACCAAAGTATGTTAAACACATATTGTCTCTGTTACTATATAAAATGAACATGTGTGTGTTAGGAACAGGCTTTTTAAATGCATTGGACTAATCATGTCCAGATTGTCATGGGGATAGTCTTGCACAGCAAAACACCCTTTACAGCTAGATTCCAGACAAAAAATAACAATAAAATGTCACAGTGGTGTTTAAAAGGTAAATACAAGAGTGTGTGCTGTTGTGAGCTCACAAAAAAAAATCAATACAAACAAGTCAGTCAGAACATTAAAGCCACAGACAGGTAAAGTGAAAATCAAGTGAAGCAAATTAAGTAAAAATCCATGGATAGATGTGAAAATGGAGGGGGCTGTATTCAGTACAAAGAAAATTGTAGTCAACATCAAGTCTAAAGATTTTCTGGATAAATTACATGAACGTTGCAGAGTACAGCTTTACAATAAGGCCACTTTCACTAAACTGCAGAAACTTGAATTGCTTTGTTGATAGAGATAGGGAGGTAAGGATCATCTTCTGTCAAGCAAAAACTCCAAACCATAGTAAGAATATTTCTGTTGGGTTGATTATTGGTCCCCTTTAATAATACCAACTGGTGCGTTCACTCTGTTTTGAGATTCAAGTGTTGCCAGGTGTGTTAGCCTCAGACGTTTGGCTGATGCCTAATTGGCACCTAATTGATAGACGTCAGAATGAGATTTTGGAGCCAGTGGTGATCTCACATCTCCAGAATCGGGGACCTAAGACCACCCTTCAGATTAACAACACTGTCCCTCACAGAATCATCACAGAGTACCTCCAGAATTTGGGAGTAGAGAGGATGAAATGGCTTGCTGTACAGCCTTAAATGCTGGAGTGACCAACAAAACCACATTGATTATCTGTCAATAACTCCTGGTTGAGGATTGGTATGCCATTCCACAGTAAAGTGTGACCAGACTGGTGACAAGTGTGAGGAGGAGGTTTTTTTGTTTATAACTATGAGAGAGTGCAATCATCCAGGACACTAAGAAACTTAGGAAAATGTTGCAGAGGACACTACCCACACATTTAGCTGTGTTGCTCATTCCACAGAAGCACAATCCTTACAAGTTATACCTTGTTATAAAGGTGACTTTCCAACAAATTATAATACAACACCAATTGGTATTATTAAAAGGGAGAAATAATCAACCGAACAATATTTCCTTTACTTTTTTTGCTAAGCTCAAATCTTTAATTTTAGACTAATATGGTTTAGAAAAAAAATTATAAAAAATAAAATTGAACATTGTCATAAGCAGAAACAATGGTCATGAAGTAATCTAATCAATCGATCCAACACTTGTCCCACCTTGTTGTCAGCTCTTATGTGTGTACTGATTTGATAAATCAGACTCAGATGATGCAACAGAGAATATACGTACATCATCTTCTATTAATAATCATGTGCTGAATTTATGGTGCATACAGTACAAACAATTATGTAATCCTGCTCAATGACCTTATTTCTTGACTACCACAAGGCTAAAGTTGCACTAATGCTAGTTGTGAATAAATTGTCAACTTAACTTCAACTCAGTGAATGGGTTAACTGCTAGAGGACACATGCATCTTAACACTCATCTCTAAGTTGGAATGCCTTAGACCCTTCAGACTGCAGAAGTCATTTCGTTAAGAGTTTTTTTTCCCCACTCAAGCCATTTGATGTTTATCAAAGGGAGTACAAAAAAGAGCTTGAGGTTAAGGGAGCTAAAATAACCAGCAAAGAAGGGAGGGTAACATGGGTAGAATTATTTCCCTTTTCCTGAGGTCAGTACCAAATATGGTTTTGGAGCTAGGAATAGGCATTTTCCAGCTCTTTGTAGACATTGTGCCATCAGTCGTTCGGGTAGATGTGCATTAGAAACATACTGTATTTCCAGTCCAAGAGAGTTATTTTAGCCCTCAGCAAATTGCTGCCAGAGAGTGGGGCCCAAATTGTGTCTCAACATGGGGCTGACCACGACTCCATCTGGCATTACTGCATCCTTTCCAGGGTGCACAGCAACACATAAGGGAATGGCTCAGAGCTGGCAGGAGGTTGTGGGTGGAGGCAACCCTTAATTTCTACTGATATCTTGTAATCAAGAAGATATACATTAAGAGGAGAGCTGTAAACTGCATGCATTCCCTACCTACACGTGCGTTAACCCTTCTGACCGCTCACAATAGTAACAGTTGTTTTCCTTTAGGGCTCACAACACGCTATGTGGGCATTAGTGTATGTGTGTGCTCGATGATGTAACATAAGCTCTTGCTATGCCCAGATTCAGCACAGCTGGGCTTCTCAGTATTCGAGATTACAATACGTCACATCTTCACTCTCAGCCCTCCCTTCTGCCCAGCACACGCTCCAGTACACTCACATCTACTTTCAACACATGCATGCTGACACAAACCAACTCCGATGATGTCACTGAATTTTCTTCTCTTTGCCTCTCTCTCCATCTGCCTCTCTTTCTCAGTCTCACTATCACGCATACAAATTTGTACATTCTCAGTACCATCAGTTAGACTCTGCATATTTATCCAAATTCCCCACATTTTTCTTTATTTCACCTCAGTGTGCACGCCCCTTTTTACTGTCTGTGTTCTCACACAGCAAACCACCGGCCAGATGTGAGTCATTTGTAGCTAAACACATCCTGGGAAGAGAATTACTAAAATCCAACCAAATTCTTTATTTTAGTCAGAGGGTGGGGGTGGGGTGCTTAGTTTCTCTACACAAAACATTTCCTCTCAGGAATTTTCCAATATAAAGCAAGAACAAACCCTCAGTTTGTATTCCGTGCTCAGGCTGAGGTGCCCTGAAGCTCTGAACTGCCAGGTGTTGGTTCATTTTAGAAATTTCTTTCTTTAGATTTTCATGTGTGTGATATATCACATGACATACTGTGGGTTAAGCATCATGATTTTTAATGCTGGCTAGACATTTATTGCCAACAGGAAAATGTATAGGGTTTTTGTAGAAATTATACGGTAATGTGTGAGCTCATTAGGATTCCTAGCTCGTGTTTCATATTAGCTGTAGCGTATCGCTCATGAAATCAAGTGGGAAACTGACAAGCTGAACATAACTGACTTCTTCATGTAGCCAGAAGAACTTCTCTGATTTTTGTCAATAGATTTCCAATAGAATCACTCAGAGGTTTAGACACTGACCTTCTCCTGTTGTGCACACCTTTCTTACTTTTTTTTCTGTAAGAGTTGGAACCGTAATAAAAATATTGTTAAGGAACAATTAAATTATCTTAAAATATATATATATATATATATATATATATATATATATATATATATATATATATATATATATATATATATATATATATATATATATATATATATATATATATATATATATATATATATATATGTATGTACAGGAGAGTAGAAATTGCATATAGTTAAATTTTTTGACACAAATAGACACAAAGAGCAGCCTCAATATTATGACCTTCCTTTTAACATGGAACGAGAAGTGTATAATCTGTCCCACACTTGCTCCACTTACTCTGCTGCATGAGCACCTTACATCACTAAATCATCTGTATCATACATTTCCAGTGCCTCCCAGAATAGCATACATGCCACAAACATGCCTTTTTAAGAGTTATAGTAACCCACATTTATCAGCCCACACTGTACCATTACCCCATGTAGCATGGGGTTATGGTACAGTGTGGCTGAACTTGAATACAAAAAGAATCTTATAATGAACAAGAACCATGATGACCGTACATTTGCAACTGCACATCTTGCACAATAAAACCATTTTCTACAAGATTAGGCCTTTTCTATCTTCATAGGGGACTGGATCAATTTAACTCAGCTATTATGCAGTTTTTCTGGCTTTTAGTTTGATGCGCTTTCAGTTTGTGGCAAGGTCACCATCTACTCCATATGACCTGTTGTTAAAGAGTGCATGTACTGGAGGAGAGGAAGAGGAGGCTGGGAATGAGTAGGAGATGCAGGGAGGTGAGAAAAATGGAGCAACACAAAGAGATGTGATAAATGAGAGAAAAGATGTGTGTGTGAGGGAGGTGGACAGAAGGGGAAAAGAAAAAGAAATTAACAGCAATATGAATTCACACACACAAAAAACAAGTACACTTGCTGGCTTAGCTGTACACCGTGCCAGAGAAGGGGATGATAGCAGACTGCAGAGTGTCTGATAGAGGCATTTGGTCGGTTTGATCCATCTTTGTGTGTGTGGGTTGGGGCGTTGTGTGGGTGTGTGGTTGTGTATGAGTAGGAAATACATAGAACATGTGTACGGATGCTGCTCTGAAACACAGTATGGAGCAGTACAGAGCACATATACAAAACAAACACACACACACACGCAGACACACACATAAGTCCTCCACCATCAGACACACCAGGATTAGACTCTACCCCCTTTCACAAATGCACACAGACACAGAACACAGATTACAGTGCCACCACAGCTCTGCTAGCTTCAAACGGTTTTCAAGGCATCATGAGATTCATGAGGATCCAACCGTGATGTCATCGCTTTTGACAACACTACACACAGTATATAAATCACATCCACCAGCACACAGAGATAAATACTTGTAAGCGCAATATTCTTAACCCAAACCTTTCTGTATGAGCAAAACAAAAGCTTGATCAACAGATGAGTGAAAACACCCCCCAACAATGTTAAATATGTACAATTAATAATCATCAGTTCCAGCTCATTTCCAGTGCATGAGAATTTTTTTTTCCATAGTAGGACATACCAATAATAAAAAATGATCTCTTGGGTTAGTTTTATTGGCACAAAAATGTTTTGTCTGAAATGCTAAGATGCTAAGATGTCCAATCAGAAGAAATCTTAGAATAATTTAAGTTTAGTTTGAGACATGGCAAGCAGACATGAAGCAATTATTTATTTTTAAATAAATGTCAATACTGTCAAGGACTATATTACAAGACCTTCAAATCTTAAAAGGGGAAGATAAAATAAGAAGAACCCATGCTCGCAAAGACACCAATTCACAAAACACTCAGACTGCAAAGGACATTGTGAATCATAGAGCCAACAATCAATCACAATCTAACCTTCCTCACTCTTAAAGATGAAGATCAATACCATTTGAGCTATACTATCGGTGAAAAAGCTGACCAGAACAAAGCAGGAGCACAAAAAAAATTTGACTGACCTGAGAGAATCCTGGAAGGCCTTCTTATATTCCAGAGATCCAAAGCTCCAGTCTTCAAGGCCCACTGTCCTGCAGACTTTTGGTGTTTCCCTGCTACAACACACTTGACTCAGATTAATGGCTCATTTGCAGACTTGTGCAGAGCTTG
The DNA here is from genome assembly GCF_017639745.1 of Melanotaenia boesemani. Taxonomy (NCBI): domain Eukaryota; kingdom Metazoa; phylum Chordata; class Actinopteri; order Atheriniformes; family Melanotaeniidae; genus Melanotaenia; species Melanotaenia boesemani. The sequence continues at coordinate 22,083,187 of NC_055704.1, forward strand.
TCAGGGATCCATTTAATTTGAATCAGGTGTGTTGTAGGAAGGTTATTCCACTATTGGGCCAAAATCCTTATTTTTCCAATTATTATTCTAATTTAAAACAAGTCGGAGAAGAAAAAGCCAGAAGAAAAATCTGGGATTTGCTCTCCTCTACATTAGACCTACTAAACAGTTTTTACATTCAACTAAATCAATTACAAGACAAGCAAGATGGCAGACATTTACTTGATTTGTGTTTGTGAAATGTATGCAACAGGAAGACTATGACAGCATGACAGTACTCTAAGAAATCATTCCAAATGCTTAGATATTTAAGAAAGCTTACAGAGTACTAAAGGAGAAATGCTGGGGGAAAATAAGACGCACAAGGAGAAGTCGGATAAATCTCAGCAGGGGGAAGGAATTCAGCCCATCATTGCCACAGCCTCTTAACTGCATGACACGAGAAGAGCGATGATACTAAAGACATTGTCATGTGCTAAAATGTTTTATAATTTTATTTGCTGTCGCAGATGTCTAATGAAAACCGTTTTGTAATTATTTTAATTTAATTGTTTATTTGAATGGGACAATGCATATTAATTAACATACAATATTGTCGTAAATGCCAGATTTAGAAGATTGCTAATTTTCATCCATACATTATACATGAACTTAACAAAAATGTCTCAGCAATTCAGTGTAAAAAGTTCCCATTTCCATTTTATTCCACTGTGTATCCTGTATGCTCTTCCATTCCCAAGGAAAGTCCTAATATTTGGAATATAACATGCTGGAAAAGGAACTTGTATATATTCAGTACCACAACAAACAGACAATTTTCACACAAATGTTTTGCTATATCTGCAGAAACCAAGAAATTGACATTAAGCTGCTGCTTTGGTTGCATATACAAGCTAAACAGAGGTTGATCAGCGCCACATCAATATGTGCTTATAAATAAACTGACATCTTGAAATCAACCAATTTTTAGTTAGGCTGGGGTGTTTTAGCATGCAGGCTCTTTCTCTTGCCTCCATCATCAACCTTGAATCACATCAGCAGCCCATTAACTACAACCCCACACCCCCACCCGTGTACTGAAGGCATATGCACAAAGAAGGTCCACAGCATCACAATGGCCCGTTGCCACAAACTGAATGATTGACAGAAAGATTCCACAAACCTACATACTCCGTTTTCAGCTTTTCTGCTTCACACTGACAATATTCATACATTAAAAACTTGATGCTGCCAATGTGTATCTTGAACTATAATTAACAATGCTTTATTAAATGAAGCGAAAACCAAAGATAGGTGGATGCCTTAGCTTCCTGTGTCGTATGTTAGCTTCATGTGCTGTACTTTTCATTTGTATGTGTTAACTGCAAAGTACATGTAAAATTGTGTTAAAAAAACTCCAGCAAACTGCAGCAACAGTGTTTTTCCTCATACATGTCTCATTGCATTATCTGCAAGGCCCTATCTAGGTCCTGGTGACTGAAAATAGGCTGCTGTGTTTTACATCGATCAGCCATGACATCATGGCCACCCACCAAATATTACTGCTTGCTTCCCACACATGACATCAAACTGGATTCTGAGAGTTTGGAGACTGAATGAACAAAGACTCTTGTTCTATGACCCCATCCTGTGCATTCTTAGGTTTAGGTGTGACTTGTCTGCAAACATGTAGGTAGGTGGCAGGTGTCACTGATATCCATATTAATGACAAGATGTGGAGTTTTACAGAAGAACATTGCATTGTAACAAGATGAGCAGCACTTCTCACTTTGTTAGTAGCCATGATAGTTTGTCTCATCAGTAAGCAAAACATTTATTGATAAGCAACTTAATGCCAAACTCTGTTGTACAAAGTAGTTTAAGCCTTCATAAACCTTCATAAATGCAGATTTGATATTATAAGAAAGCAATAATTAAAGACTTTTAGCAGTGACCAAATGCAACAGTTGCAACATTTAAAAATAATAAAAATAATAATAATTTCCACCCATTTGTACTAGACAGCAGTGGGCTGCCATGGTTCAGCACCTGGGAGGGGGTTAAAGACCTTGCTCAGGGGTCCTCAAGGGATGTTTTTAAATAAAAAGAAAAAAAAAACAAGAAAAACTTCATATAAGAGCAAAGAGACAAAATAAGAAGGTTTATGGTCTCAAATGTTTTTTTTTGTTGTTTTTTTTGTTTTGTTTCAGGGCCATTGGAGAAGAAAAAGTTTTATTGATCTGTGACAACTGCAAAGATTTTCATAAAACCCAGATTTGATTAATCTGTTTTAAACAAGTCTAGAGTACCTTTGAAAGGACGAAGAGACTTGAATTTACCATCTATAACAATGAAGTTGACATTGGAGACATGATATTTAGATAAGTAATCTGTACCAACCAGTCTGAGCATCCAAACTACATTTTCTTTCCAATTTAAATATAATCTCTCAAAGTCATTTTGCAGTTCAAATGCTTCCCTGGGACTAGCTGCAAGCATATTCAACAGCTATCCATAAATATTAAGAGGGAAGACGATATCTAAACAACAAGCGGTGAACAGAGTGGCAGCGAGGAGGCTTACATCGTTACCTGTCTCAGTGCCATGGCTCATCATGCTCCTGTTGTAGGGGCAACAGCGTGAACAGGGGCAGCGTTAGTGTTAACGTGTTGCCACAGCGCGGTAATGCTGTCTGGACATACAGGGTGATGAACCTGTCATGCCCTTACACAGGCGAGCAGCTAAACTCCAAGTGCTGAATGAGTGGAATGCCAAGGTCCAGTAAGCCCCCAGGACAATTAGGGAGGGAAATGGAGATTCTATCAGGGATCAAGGATGTGTTTTGTAAACCACAGAGAGCTGGGAACTCTGTTGGAGCTCAAAAGCTAATTTTCACTGAGAGGTAAAAAGTGAGCACAGTTCATATGCAGTCAAGAGAATGAGAAGCGTAAGGAAGCAAAGTTTCATCTACCTTCCCTCTGAGATAATACAGGACTCTGGTGCACATGAAAAAACAATAAAGCACTGACACATGTTTAGTAAGCAAGACACCCAACTTCCAAGCATGCAACATGTACAACAGTCATTTTTTCTTATTTCTAGTTCTGGCTTCCTTCTACTTCACTAGTTTTTTTTTTTTTTAATAAATACAAAGACATGGTTAAGGTTGGAAAAATATTTGTTGGACATTGAAATCCCAGTTAAAATGCTATTTGAATACTGTTGCTGACATTTTTCAGTGTTGCCATCTGATGTTAACTCAGGAAACCCTGCACCTTGAAAAGTGACGTTTTGGTAGTACAGTGGGCTCCTGTTCATTATATGAACAATTGGGAGAACGGCTTGATATGTCGATATGTCTACTTTCAAGATATATTGCTTAGACTTCTCAATCCTGACAGATTGTTTTTGTTCTGCCTGTATGTCTCCCTTTTATAATCTTCCTAATTGGTTTACACTTGCTCTGAATTTTAGACACAGCTGATGAGGAACAACCAACATTTTCCTCTCTGTTCATAGCTTAGTTTATACACTTGAGCCTCAAATAAGGTAGCAAATTCATTTTACTTCACAAACTCTTCATATTCCAAAAAATTTGAGTAATACTGCAAAGGTGCATATTTCTGAAAGCTGCATATATGCACATTTGGTATTGTAATGACAGGCATCATTGAATTGTTCATCTGCAGCACAAATGTGTGTGTGTGTTAAAGCAGCTCAAAATGAGGTTTATTTAAAAGTAAAACAGGATGAACATTGAGACTTGTCATCTAAAATCCACACTGACAAAATTAAATTAGCTAAGTTACCTTAGCTTAGTCACATTAAGACTTCACCTCTCCTTTGCTTCACATACAGGAGAAATCATCGTCCTGCTATGAGTCAACAGCAAATGGAGCAGAGGGATATTATGCACATGGGTAACTAGGTCAGCCGAACACATACTGTATCTGTCTTGTCAATTTACCATAGAATATTTTCCATTCTACTTGTAGTCAACCCTTTACAAACTCAAACACCCACTCGCAGATTAAAACTGAAACACGAACTTGCTGAAGCAGGCAAAATCTTTTGCTTATTGGCGATTTTTTTTAAACTTTGTGAATTATGAAGATTAGAGCCTCAGCTTTTAAAAGCTTATCGACATACTGTATTAGCAAAACAAGGTTATTTAGTGCTTAGTCTGGCCTTCCCCCATCCCCCATCACGTTCTAAGTTCAAAGGACTCATACCAGGTCCATTCAATGAGCCTGATCCAGAAAGAGGTCTCACCCACAGCTCGGTGTGTGAGGGATTCAGCAACATCAAGTTCCTGCTGTCAGCTTTGTAAGCAGACACGAACAGTCCTCCTCTCCCTTTAAGACATTTTTTTTCACCATTTGACAATATTTACTTTCAACTAACCAAACTGTTAAATGTGAGAGCAAAGCAAACAACTAAGACAACTGCACCTTGCTAAGATTCTCCAGTAACTGCTGAACAAAAAGTATACACACACACATATATATGTTCTGAGAATGCACACTTCGCTCTTAGGCACAATGGTTGCACTGCCATCCTTGGTTTTTCAGGCTTTACAAACACAAGTTGGGCCAAGCAAGTTGGAGCTGTGAAATGCTTATTTGGCAATTATCCCACCCTTTAATGAAGGCTTGCTGGTGCAAATTGGCAAGGTAATGTGGATTTATTGCAAAGAGAAGAAACAACTGAATAAGTAGGATTTATGAGGAGTGAAAGAGATTAGAAATAGGAAAGACCCAGATTTCTTTTGGCCAAAGTCCAAGAATGAATTATTCTGCCACTGTAAAGCAAAAATAGAGGCATTATCGATTAGGAAAGGAACTGAGAAGCCAGGAAACTCTGCTGCTGTTTTTATAGCTCAACATGTCCATTTAAGTCTTTTAGGTTTAAGGAACTGAAAGAGGATGTGTCTCTTGCTGAGTTATAGCTCACTTCTTGCAAACAAATTTGACTCAGGCACAACAAGACCAGCATAAAGACTATACACTTCTGAAAATAAACACCAAATATATTTACACAGAAGTGATAGATAAGGACATTACATTTAATGTAAAAAATATCCTAATATTATCTGGCCTTCCAGAATATAACCATAGAATTCCATCTGACTCCACTGCTGATAGCATAGCTTTGTTGGTCAAACCTGTACAAATATCCGGTTTTGGATTGAAATAAGTAAGTATTTATGTTTTGGGAAACAAAGCCTCTGATGTTCTGCTTGTTGTGTGATGACCAAATATGATTTCTTGAGATTTTCACTCAGAGCAACAACATGAATCTGTTACAGAGGGAAGTGTCTGGAAATATGCACAGTGGTCATATTAAAATGCCTCCTTTGTGTGGAGGTTGGCTTTGGTCTTCACATACCAATGTGGCTCAGCTAAACTTCTGGTTTCTAAAATTAAATAAAATGTAACAAACTTGTTCTCACCACTTCAGCTATGGCAGTTAGTTAACCTATGGTGGGACTGGGCTAAAAAACCCAATGTGTCAGGGAGTCTACCAACACCCTCCCTTCACCAATGTTGACATAACTTTCCTGACAATGACACAACAACGCTTTCCACCCAGTAGAAAAGAGTCCTAACTACTCTAGCTTTATGACCGATGCTGTTTTTTTGGGGTAGAAACAATCTCCAGACAACAATACAAAATGATGGCGGACCCTTGCGTTACATGTTTTCTCAGTTGCTTTGGTGCATTTCTCACATCATAATGAACATTTGTATAGCAGTTAGTGCTTTTCTCAAAACAATTAGAACAAGCTGCAGAAGCATGCAAAAGCATTTCACTTGCTAAAATAGTTAAATCCAGTAAGTATTTATGTCAATGAAACTGACAGACCCATTAAAAATGAAAAGTCCTGTCACCATTGAGTACAAACAAGGTACTCAAATGGCTTAGTCATGTGTTCATTATGGCAGTCTAATCTGTAAGCGGTTTTGAAGATGGCACTACACACTAAATGTACAGCCATTTGAAAACTATAGTAATGTTACACGTTACTGTTACGGGGGTAACGGAATACATTTGTTTCAATTTTTACTTCATACGCTCTGCCATCTTACAGTAATTTGTTCAAGGCATTATGCAAAAAACAAAAAATACTTCACTTATATACAACATGATTAAAGTAAGAAACCACCATTGGGTAGAGTTGGGCACAATTGTAAAACATACTACTGTAACAGTACATACATATTACTGTGCTGTATGTAACAGAACTTACTAAATCACTCCTGTGCATCCAGATTTTCCCATCTGTTTGGCCACATATTTTCATCTACATCACATTGGATATCATCCCCTGCAATGCACCGAGGAAAGAATCTCCTCAAGTGGCGAATCCACCATCTATAGGACTCTGATCTCACTGTATCCTGCCTCCATGAATGCTAGCAGAGCCGTTTTAGTATGTGGACGCTGGTAGCACACCTTCCACCTTCAGGCAGAGAAAAACTCATTTTCAATGGATTTAGTGAAACCTGAGGGTCGGCTGAAAGCAGTTCAATTTATAAGACGTAATAGGAAAATATTATAAAGAAATTTTTAAAATCTGCTTGCTACTCTGATGTGTACAAATGACTAACTGTTGTGGAGTTTGAACTAATGACTGATGTTGTATGACATCTCATCATGACACACTGTAGCTGGCAGATATTTCACAAAAGCATTCTGATACTCAGTGCTTTTCATCGTCTGTCTTAGGATCTTAAAATAATCAGCCAGGTTGCAGATGAGCCTCGGAAGCCATGCACTACAGTTAGAATTGTGACTAAACGTGAAGCACCCTGCTGATCCAAGATTGTGCATACAACAAGGACACAGTAAGTAATCAATTATGTACTCTATGGTATCCTTTCTATCAGGTTGAGGGAGCAGGAAGTATGAAATGGCAATTGAAAACAAATTCTTTTGCCAACTACAGTTTGGACAGGTTTGCTGGCAGACCTTAAAATCAATCATCACGGTTGAGCGAGGAAGGGAAGTAAATTCTAGTTGAGGCACAAGTGTTAAAGCCAGCTGAAGGATTCACAGTGAGCTGCAAATCGTTTTCCGAGGTCTATGCTACGGTCTTGAAATGTGAAGCTATAAGTACAATTGTTCTGATTTATTCTAAAATGCTCTGCTGCATTTTGTTTTTAAATTAACATCTACCAGTTGGTTAAAAGTCTTTAGGAACAAAATAAAAACGAAAGGAAAAATTGAAATAGCGACTTATCTAGTTGATGCCTATGTAAAACGGCTGTATTAGCTATCTGCAAGGTCCTTCTGAATTTATTTGTCTGGTCTCAGGGTTTCCATGCTGTGCTACCATTCTCTCTCGTCTCTTTTCTTAACCCGTCAGTCTTTCTATATCAGAGCCACGCTGCTTGTGTTGTGCCCTAAAGCACAAGAACATATTGACAAGCTGAATTATCAACTGGGACAATAAATCCTGGAGAGCAGACATACTGAGAAAGGTCACGGGAGATTTTGTTCCTCCCAAGATATGCAAGGTGGATTTCCACAGAATGCTCATCGTTTGTGCTCTGGAACAAGGAAAAACAAAAAGTGGTTCCATCTAAGACCAAAAGAAGACCGATGAAGACACCTTGTCTTTCACATTATAACTATGGTAAAATGGTGACTGGTAAATGGTCCGTATTTATATAGCGCTTTACTGTACCTGGAATGGTACCCAAAGAGCTTTACATCATACATCACATTCACCCATTCACACACACATTTACGCACTGATGGCGGAAGCTGCCATGCAAGGCGCTCAACCACGACCCATCAGGAGCAATAAGGGGTTCGGTGTCTTGCCCAAGGACACCTCAACATGAACTCGACTTGGCCGAGGATCGAACTGGCAACCCTCGGGTTACAAGATGACCGCTCTACCTTGCCGAGCCACGCCGCCCAATGGATTAAAAAAACTCAAAAGACAAAACTTCTACACACAATCTCTGCTTATAACACAATGATTAGTGCAAATATATATATATATATATATATATAAAATTTTCAAGTTGGCAATGATCTTTAACATCGTCACATCATAATGACCATGTTGCCTTAGACACATATCTATATGCTTTTGAGATTGATGATATGCCCAGTGCGAGTGATGGACAGCTGAGACATGGACAGAAACTGAACTGTGGAAAAAAGAAAAGGGTAAATGAAAAAGTGAACAGATTGTAATGCAAGGCTTTCACTATCATAAAAAAAGAGGTTTGCTAAATATATTTGCCTTTTCATTCCTCAAAATTTACACCGAACTTGTTGTAGAATTCAAACTTGGTGAGTTAGAAGGATATAACTAGGACACATTAATACTATATGTACATTCGCTTAAACCTACACCTTCGCAGTCCTCATCTTTTTGGGTCAGCTCAGTAGAGAGCACTCTGATAATGAGCTGCTCCACTTTCATGACAGATGGAAAATGTGCAGCATGCCGTGCCCTGCTCCTGCCTTCACCACTTCATCCAGTTTGCCCAACCGTCTGCTTGCCGGCCCCGTCACGGTGTTGTATCAAATGATCGTGGACAAGTCAATGACGGGAGGAACTGCTTGGAGTTGAGGTAGTGGAAAAAAACGCCTCACCTTCTTCATCAATATTGCAGCCTCACCCGATAAAAGATAACACCAGCTAACATATTCCATCATGTCACTGGAAGATAGGATCAGGTACCTTGGCTTGACATGCCAACATTGTTGCCTGTACAAATGATGACGCAAATCTTAATGAATTATTCACTGACTTTTTTTTAAGAAACAGGAGTAGAAAGGGGAGTATTTTTAGGAGAGCAACTATCAACAGGGAGGTCAAGTTTATTTTCGACTGAAAGGGAGAAAGGTGTAGAGCAACTCCTGGCAAGATTAGTTAAACCTTTAGGTGTGCATTAAACGGTATGATTTATGTCCTTCACAAGTCAAATACTGAAAGGTCAAAACAAATGAACATGCATGCAGCATCTGAGCGAAATAAGTATTTAATTTCTTTGTTTCATTTGATTAATTCATCATGAGCCTTTACTGGCCGAAGTCTGCCAAAAAAACAAAAACAACTTTAATCTCGCCCCCCATAGGGCTTGCTACAAAATGAGACAAAAAAAAAATTCAATGCGTTTAAAGTTTATGAAGTGTAACAGATTTACTTTGTTTCTACTAAATATCCAGTTGAAAGCAGATTGTAAATATGCTGGGAAGGTAAAAAAAAAAAAAAACAATAAATATATCTTTTGGTGATTTAATCCTGTAAGGTAGACAAAGGAAGGCTGGCAGAGCAGGGATGAGTGTATATTTTTGGAGTCACAGTAACCCAAGCCTTTAATGATCCGAAATAAACATTTGAGATATGTGAAGCCTGAACAGCAGCTGCAAACTGACAACCTGAAGATGATCATTTTGAGTTTAAAATCTGCCCAAAATCTGCAGCTCTGTCAAACTGTAACGGTAACTTCAGCACAGAATAAAATACATAAAATACAATTCTATGACAATGCTGGTCCTCTGAGCTCTGTTAACAATCACTTGTGTCAAAGGTCAGTGGAAAAATGCTGTCATCATAGTGCACTGTATGAGATAATGTGTCTCTGTGCATGTGAAAGCGTGTAACACAGCCTGGCTGGGGTCAGTGTTGGTGCACATTTAATCTGCTGTTTCCAGGCCACTCCAAGGACTTTGATCCATCTCTTCTGTATTTATTATTCAGGAGTGATATGAAAAATAATAAATGCATTCTTGACTGTATGCATTTGCACAAACTGTGCTTCTGCATAATAATTTAGCCAAAATTTCTCTGATATTTTTCTTTTTGTTGTTTTTGGCAGCCACAGTAACAACCCTGTTGCATAATCATAGACTTTCTACCAGATACAAACTTATACACAGACACACACACACAGACACACACACACACACACACACACACACACACACACACACACACATACACACAGTGCTCCCAACTCCAGTTGCACAACCCCTGAATTTTAGGGATAGAATGGTCTGGTTTCATAAGCAGCCTGTTGCCTACTGGCAGCTGTGTGAGATGAGGTCATTACTTGGGGCGGACACAGGCACGGACGAGACTAAATGCTGGACACAATAGTAAAAACCCACAGGGTGTGACTATGAACGGCACCAAACTGTGGTGCTCCTGTCCTCCCTGGTTGTTGGGTGTGTGTGTGACGTTCCTGTTTCGAGTTGAGTTACTTCACTAGTGGTGCAGCGATGCATTGAGGTAAACAGGGAGCAGAGGAGCTGAATGATGCTTGTGTGTTTGCATGTTCATGCAGGCTGGTATTACTATCAGTTCTGTGCCAGGGTGGGTTGAATGGCCCTGTGCTATCTCTGGAGCACAGCTTGTTTACCCTAATGAGAAGAACTCTAACTCCACTCCAGCCAATTGCAAAGAGGGCATTTGGCCATTGACGCTGTTCCAAAAGGAGCAATCATGGGGGATATGAATATACATGAGAACAATATCAATGCTGCTCATTGCTGTGGAGTGAACAATTTCTGTGGATGCTTACAAGCCTGCTTAAACAGACACCATTAATACCCAGACACCAATTGTTGAACTTTTCTTTTGGTGATCAGCGCTGCACGTGCTACTTTATGAGCTCAATCACTTACTTTTTTGACATTTATACCAGGAAACTGTTCCAGATGTTTCCATGAAAGTAAAGATGTAATTTGATGTCAATATTCAACATGTCCCTGAAGAAGACTTGTGTTAATACTGCAGGGGGGTAGAGCTCTCAAATCGTTTCATCCAGTAGCTAAAGCTTCTTTAAATCCCTCCAAACATGAATTCTTTTGACCAATAGGAAAATAGTTAATATGATGGGAATAAAACGCCCCTCCATCCAATACTCAGGCACCTCTGTTGTTTACCTAAATCTCTGAAATCCCTTTGCAAATGTTTGTTCAGCCAATGCGGGAGCAGCAGCCCTGGTGCACAAGGACAAATGTCTGCCTGCAGGTCTGTGGTGACGTGATGCATATAGCTGTGCCATGGCATGCGTGTGACTATTACATCATGGCTACTTACCGACCAGTTTATAACATATGATCACGTGACCTCCTGTCGACATCTCAGGAGCCATGCTGTGCCGATCTGATCATGATTTTTGCCATGAGACAGTTTTCTGCTGGCAGCATGCTGTGAGTGTGTCTTAATCCCTCTGTGCATCATGATATTTTGAAGAGGTGACTGCAGAGTAAGATTGATATGCACAAGTGTGCACATTTTTTACTGCCTCTGTTCATATCATGTGCATATGAGTGTTTAGGTATGACAGTGTTCATATTTCCCATTTTCTATGTCACACCTTCAACCGCGTTCGCTTCCCTGCCCCCTTCGCTCTGCACCCCACCAAAGCTGCTTTGAGCTTTCGCTCTGACATCACCATAGTCGGCATCAGTAGACATGGACTAGACCATTACGTGAGTAACAGAGGGAGATTACACACAAATCAGAGCATTTTAGTCAAGACTTGGCACAAGAGACGCTGTCAAAACCCACTGCAGGATGAAACATGGTAATTCTGTTTTTTTCTTTTTTCTTTCCTTTTTTTTTTTTATTTATCTCCCCTCCACAGCATCTTTGTTTCAAACTCTTTTGTAGAAAGCTGATGCCATAACAAACAAAAGACACAGAAATATCCCCAGGGTAGAGAAGGAATGCTCCTAAAAATCTCTGCATCAGCAGAGTGAAATTCCCACTCTCCCTTTGGCTCACTTTCCATCTTTTTGTTCTTAGTTGTTGCAACTGAGAGGTCATGACCCCTGTATCAGTGCTGAACAAGAGATAAAATTCAAGACACCAAGCACAACAGAAATTTAGTCAAATACCAAAAATGTTAAATAACAATGTTTGTCACAATAAAAAGATGTCAGTTTGCAAGATGACTTATTGTTTTCTACAAGCCTGTATTTGTAACACTTCAGTGAGATCATTTAGTAGATTAACAAATGTAAAGCCATCAAGTCCAGCCACATTTAGAAGCCAGAGTGATTGAAGTTAGCCACCGTTTCGTTTTATTTTTTTACTTTGCTTCACATTATGTTTAGACTTGAAGTTTAGACTTTAACACCTCATTGTGTTTTTGATTTTCCTTGTTATTAGCAGTTTGGTTAGGTTTAGGTATTTTAGATTGGCTTATGTCAATGTAACAAGGAGTGATAGTATCTTTTGAAAAGACAGTTTTACATTCAGTTAATGGCTGGTTGGCTCTATCAGGGCTTCCCTTTGTCAATGATTCTGTTCATAACTTTAATGAACAAAAATTCCTGGTGTAGGACATTGATGAGGTCTGGTACACTGAACTCAGATCATCTAGTTCTGTTTGCTTGTTCTGTGATGTTCAATTGTCACTTGAGTAGCTGGGATGAGATATCAAAATAACAAAATCCTAGAGCATGGTCTTTAGCCAGAAAAGGGTGGAGTGCCATTTCTGGGTCAGGAGTGAGATCCTGTTCAAAGTACAATTTAAGCATTTCTATGTCTTCAACAGGTGGATTGTGTGGCTTCTGCAATGCTGTGAGTTTAAAAGGTAAAGCTCTTGGTGTACTGGCTCCTGGGTGAAATTATATTGAAATAATTTTACATGATATATAGGATTAGACAAAATTGTTTATCTCAATATAAAGTTCATTCTGTGTTAGCGTTATACTTAGAGAGCTTTGAGATGCCTATTTCTCCTTTACTTTACAAAAAATGTATGTAGATGGAGAGAATCTTGCAGCACAGCTGTCTTCACTGTCTTTATTGCTATTTCTTTACAGGAAAAATAAAAGTAGAGGAACTGTGGGCGGTGACTGAATGAACAAGACCGAGGATACAAGTGGCCAAAATGAACTTTCTAAGTAGGGTGGGCTCTCCTTTAGAGATAGGGGGGAGAAACTTTTCATTTGGGAGGGACTCAGTAGTGTGGCTGCTACTTGGCACAGAGAGAAGCCAGATAAGGTGGTTCAGGCATCTGCTCAGGGTGCCTCCTGGATGCCTCCCTGCTATGGGCTTCCTCTCAGCATGTTCCACTGAGAGGAGGCCCTGAGGAAGGACCAGGACATGCTAAAAAGACTACTTATCTCAGCCTGCCTGGGAACAGCTCGGGATCCCCCTGAACAAGCTGGAAGAATTGGCCGGGGAAAGGGAATACTGGGCTTCCATGGTTACACTATTTACCAGGGGACCTGTTCTCAGAAAAGCTGTAGAGGATGGATGGATAGACAGACGGACGGAATTATTTAAAAAAATGCTAAAACTTAGCACACAGCTAGTTAACATATCACTGCACATCCCCCTTTAGGCCACTTTCCATCAGGTGAGAGCGTGCTGCGGTCCGGCTGTGCAGCGGCTTCCACAGCTATTCATGGCCGTTTTAGTCAATGGTTTGGTTCACACCAGGCACGCCGCAGTGCGTCCCAGAAGCGCCTTGTCGCAGCTCTCTGCTAAACATACGAGGCAAGTCGATTTTTGATGCCGCACACATCCAGAATGTGTCAAACTCTTCAGTTCAGATAGGGCCAGACAGGAAATCAGACACAGGAGCAGTGTAAAAGTTTCCGGTGATTTTCAAAATAAAACCCCCCATGCAAATTTGCGCTCACTGAACTATGAAAACATTAAGTTAATAAACGGTCAGGGTGTCTTTTTTTTATTTTTTTTTCGTCAACATGGATGACGAGGCATTTTATCCTTGAAGTGGAGAATCACAAAATTCTCCAATTCTGTGATTCTATGATCTCGTGGATCCAGCTAGGTGGACTGCACTTGCAGGCGCTCAGTGTCTGACGCTCCTGGTGTGAACTGTCCCACCGTTGAGATTGGAATGAATAGGTGGCGCAGCCAGAATGCGGCACACGTGCACCTGATGGAAGTTGGGGTTTAGTCAAGCCATTTCTCAACTCTTATGCTCAATCTTTAGTTTCTCACATCATGCTGGCTCCATTTAAAATTCAAATTGTCAGAGTTCTAATGTAGACATAATGATGTGAGACTAGGCGGTATGCCTCCATGCGAGTATACTGATTTGCTCTGAGGGTCCTGTTGCCAGGAGTGTCAGTGGGCTCCAGGTGGGAAGAGAAAGTTTCCATGTACTCCAAAAACTGATCCCATGTTAAGCTGCAAACATGGCTTAAGTGTCACTATGACTTCTTATATTGCTATTGGAAATTCAGAGATGTGGTGCAACACAGGCACCCATTGACTCCATTAATAGGGTGGGAATTTCCCTAATGACTCCCTCGGGCTTTGTGTGCCAACCATAGTAATATGATTAATTTAGCTTCTCCACTTTCATGAAAATGAGTACTAAAAACACTGATAGTTAGTGTTAGTATTATTTCAAATGGTTTACTGTGTTAATAAGTTGCTTTTTAACAGTATTAAACACAGAAAACTGTCAAAATATCTGGAAATACTGCTAATCATTCTTGTTGTATTACAGTGCAAACAAGACAAACTAAATACTATGAATGCTTGTATTAGCACATGTTCATGAAAATAAATGCTGAGGACACAAATCAGTAAGATAGGGATGATTCACTCACTTTCAGCCTTGAGCACAAGACATAAGAACTAATAAAAAGGAGGCTCTAAGTTTTCACTTAGTAGGAACATTGTCACAATAACAATAAAATTCAGCCTAAAAATCCTGACTGTAGAATCTTATGAGGGCTTATGTTTTCATGTTTCCAAAACTGGTGTATTCTGGAAAACCTCAGTGCATGGAAACCATTTTATATAAGAAATGCAAGCTGTAAATGACAGCAGAACAAACTTTCACAAAGAAACATACAGACAAGAAGACAAATACACAGATCAACACATAATTTTTTACCTCTGTGGCCTATAGAATATTTCCTAAAGCAGGTGTTAATGTTTAGATGTCAGTGTCAAAGAAAATGGAAATATACCCACAAGCCCTAACCACATTTTTAGTTTACTAAAACCCCCATCTCCAGTTATTAGGACTACTTGTTACAGTACTTTCCAGGTTCCAGTGTGACATAATGTTTTAAGAGATCATGGAGATGGATGATTCACATTCCTGCTAGGACACCCTTGGCATGATACACCACAGCTGGGAAGCCCCATTCTGGAAACCCCTGAATGTCCCTAGAACTTCCCCCAACAGCCTGACTTCAGCCCCCATTCCAACCCACTAAGCTGGCAGTTAAAAATAACCAGCAAGACGGTGCATTGGTCCCGATGACATATGTCTCCATAGCAACCCGAGATGACAAGTTGTTGGAGGTCTAAAGTTGGATCTTAAGAGAATCATGTGACCTTGGGGACATCAAGGGCTCCAGGAACTGGAGAGGGCAGAGAGGAGAGAGCTATTCACTCAGCAAGAGCAGCAGCTGCAACGACAACAAGGAGAAATCCCCTCAATGAGAAAAGGAGAGCACGCCTTCTCTCCCTCCGTCTCTGCCCTTCACCATCACCCACTCGAAAACATAAGCATGCCCTTTGCTACTGAGCCAAAGTCATATCATTTAGTCAGCAATGGCATTCAGTTAAAGATTTTCACTTGTGTATAATTCAGAGTAAAAGATAATTAGTCTCTTAATGGATACAACTTTGTTCTTTTCCTCTTTAAATTTCTCACAGGAAATGAAGCCCACAAGCCCCTGTACGCAGTGCCTTGGTTTTTTACTTCCTGATAAATCTTCAGTGATTGTTAATAGGTGGACATGTGCAGTTGGACTTGATGTGTCTCTTTAAATACTGTATGCATGCATATTAACTAAATCAGGCCCCAGGTATTATAAAATAAATGAAAACTTTCTTTTACTATCTCCAAAAGAGCAGAAGCATGAAACAAAAACCTGTTGAGACCTTCTGGCTTTGATTGTTAATTATTTCCTCTATCATTATTTTTTAAGAAAGAAGAATGTGCTGCTCTTGTTTGATCAGGCTTGAAAGACAGAAAGCTGCCACATAAGTGTTTTATAAGAGCCAAAGAGGTTAAAAAAAAAAACAACGAAAACAGAGCAAGAAAGAAAACTTTAAAGGCCCTTTTACTTTAATGAAAAGCAAAAGTAAATGGTTTGAGTAATTTAAAGTAAATGCAAAAAGCAGCAAACCAGCCCTCAGTAAGTGGCATGTGTTGCCGTATAGAAGACATACCACAGATGTTTCCAATAACACTTCCTTTACCACAACATATCAAATGTTTGTGTTATGAAAATGCCATGAATGTATCACAATCTGACATTAAGAATTTTAAAATATGGTGGACCTAAGGCAAATAGGCCAGTATTATATCATCACTAGTAATTAAAGAGAGCAATGCTGACTTAAACTGTATTTCAAAGATATCGTTCAGGTTAAAATATAGTCCCCTTCATTCCCTTCATCTCACAAATCCAGCACAAGCTTATCCAGCACAAGCTTATCCCTCATCATCCTCTTCTGTCCTCCTAAACTCTTATAACCACTGTCCTGCATTTTTGAAGGTATATGTAAAGTGGAGAGAAGCTCGAACTGGGTTAAACTGGGTGCAGAATTTCCCCTCATTAAAACCCGATGAACATTTAGGTAGCAGAAGTTCAGGCGCTCATATATATGAATACGTCAAAGAAGATGGCTGTAAATAGGTCTTTCTACACAGCTCAGCTTCTAAAAACAGACAAATAAAGGTTTTTCATATTTTTTGTTGCAATGCTACTAAAACAGAAATTTTTTTTTGAAAAACTATAAAAATACACACTGGATCATGCGAAAAGCACATAAAGAATTAAGATGGATTATGCAGTCAAACATAACAAAGCCTCATATTTATTCAAGTGATCATGGGGAACCTACAGTGTGGAAACTATCCACTTTTGATTGTAACAGAATCAATCTGGGTTCAGCCTGGCCGATTGGACTGGAGACTTCCCCAAAAGGCAATTTCAGGATCCAATTTACAGCAGCGGTAGCTCAAGTGAATGCTGGATAGGTGATACCTTGCTGTTGTCAGTGATACAAGCAATTATCCCCAAGGCTATAAGGTGAGATGGCATGGCCTGCAGGATAGGAGACGTGCACAAAATTCTATTCGTGCATGTGATTAGATTTTAATGCTGTGGAGGTTATTTTCTATAATTCCTAATTCATAAATGGAAAAGCACATTTTTGTGATGGTAAATAACACAAGGTTGATAACATTACAGCATATGAAGCAAATTGCAATATATATATAAAAAAGTCCATATGTAGAGGAATTCTCTCTCTCATATTTTATATATGTGAGATGTGAACTCTCAGTAGAGTCGTCGTGTGTCTGTGTTCATGCCATCGGGTGGACACAGGAAGCCATAATTTGTGTTTACATATGTTTTGGGACTGTGTACCAGGTCTTTCAATTTGGTTTTTGTCTTAACTGCGTTTGGTTGTCATAGAAATGGTTTCAATGAGCTATTATCTGAGATTCTGGACTTTCAGTGGATACATCACGCTTACAGTTACATTTACAGACCTGACGTTACACCCGTAAAACCGGATGTTAACCCTTTAACTCCCGGTAGCACAGGGTGCAGGCACAAGAAGTGAAGCTAAACAGTCAAGCTAAGAATGCAAAGTTAGATAATTTATAGGCAATAAATCAGGATAATGAAGCACTAAAAGTGCATGGAAGGAAGTTATTGTGCATATTATGAATATTTATCTTTACTCATCCATCTAGAAGCTGTGAGATTCTAATCCTGCTTTATTGTCTTTTCATCTGATATTGTTCCTTCAGTGTTCAGAAGGAAGCAGCTTCACAGCATTAAATTCATCCTGCTAACTTTTTTACCTTTTAGTTATAAATCCTGAAAATTTCCTCTATTGTCATAAATATTTGACTGCTTATATATTAATATGTAACAGTTGCTGTTTAAAGAAAAAAATAGTTAAATCTGTTTGTGTTTAGTGCAAGGGTCTACAACCTTTCCAGTCCAAAGATTAATTTTCCCCCCAGCCCAGCTTAATAAAACTCGTTTAGAGCTGCAAATGTTCTACAGTCATTCTTGTTGTATTACAGACATTTGGCAGACGCTTTTCTCCAAAGCAACTTACACCTGTGGTTAGGCAGTAGCGTTACGGATCTTGTCTAAGGACCCAACTGGTGTTAACATTCATACCCAGTGGGATTTGAACTCGGGTCTCCCACATGGGAGACAGATGCCCTGCCAACTGAGGTATCCATTTTCATGTCTATTTTTGGGTTTTAAAATAAAGAAAAACATAAAACTTTTGCAGAAAGAGGATAGCCAGAGTTACCAACCTAATGACAAGAAAAATAGGTTTATATATATATATATATATATATATATATATATATATATATATATATATATATATATATATAAATAAACCTATTTTCTTTCTGGTACTTTCAGTGTGGAAATTCAATGCAATTATTCCATAAAAAGAAAAAACAAAAACAAAAAAAAAAAACAAACCAAAACAAAAAACAAACAAAAAAAAAAGAACAGAATAACTTGCATTTGTTTTTATATCTATAGTTACAAACATTAGTTAGTTCTTTAGCAGTTTTAGTCATGTATTAAGAGCCAATGTGGAAGGTCCAGAGAGCCACCCTAAATCTACAGACCCCTGATTTAGTGTTTGTAAACTAAAATTTACAGCATTTTCTTCATATAGCAGAGGCCCTTTGTAAAAGAAAGCACATTTTTGATTGTACATTTTTATTAATTGCAACAGTTAATTAATCACAACATTTCATGGGATTAATTGCGATTCTAAATTTTAATCGTTGCCCAGCAGGAATATATATATACACACACACACTTATACACACACACACACACACACACTATTAGGCTCAATCAATGGGCTCCATCACAAGCAAATCAGACCAGATGACTCCACCAATGGTGGGGCAGAGAAAATAAATGTATGGCATGCTTCATTTGAAAAGGTCTGTATGCATTAAGCATTTGGGCAATTATACATTTCTCTAGTACCTTCTCAGATTTTTATGTTGACCAGACAAAGACAATGACCCTCATCAAATACAATTAGATAAGTCATTTAATTTAGTTACATCTCAGTGAGCAAAGAAATGAACTGATTTTGTAAACAGGGCACTGAGGTAAAGGCCATGAATATATTTTAATTAAAAATTTATCAGTTTAAATTTAAATCATAGCTTCACAATCAAATGGAGAATTTGCTCAATGAGAACTTAAAATCTAATGACTCTGAAACTGATGTTTCCTATAATTCCTGCATCGTTCTATTCCTACATATCGAAGACACCAAAATAAAGCAAAGATCAACTTTTTAAAGTCCATTTTTAATTTAAAATTTATTTAAAAAGTGTTTTTAAAGAACCCAAACAGGAGTATATGCCACTGGGTTACATATTCAGCAGAGAACAACTCCTGGATATAAAGCTTCTGACCTTTGAACCTTGTACTCCTCCTGTTCTATTTATTTCTTATCTCTCTGAACTGTTTTTTTTTTTTTTTTTTTAATTAGTGAGTATGTTAAGGTCCTCACAATACAGAGTTAAATGATAAGAGGTCATCAGGCCTCAATCAAAACCACAAAAGCTCTGATTTTATCATGATTTTATCAAGGTTGCAAATCAACTGTATTCTATTTTTTGGGGTGGATTTTTTAAACTTGGTTCAAGACCCGAATCCCACCTGCACATTATCAACAAAACAGCAAAACCTAAATACTGTCAGTTCATAAAGGCTGAGTAAATCACTGTTTTTGTCAGCACTGTGACCTTTTATGCTGGCATGCTGCCATGTGCACAAGCTCTATGTGAAAAGGTTAGTGGTCTGTTAATGAGGAGGAACAACTGTGTTTGGAAGGAATGAATCATTATATGATGGTAATTTTTACCTTTGATTAAAAATTTCAAAATGATATTGACAGTGAAACAACATAGACTATCAAGTTAAATTATTAAAAAAAACAGTCCACCACTTAAGCTGCCATCAAACATCCCAGTCACAAGTGCATTCAGGCCAGGCAGATGCAAGATGGGGGGTTGGAACTCAACTTACCTCTCATACACCTTTAAGCAGGCTGGGAGGTAATAAGAGATGGAACAGGCCCGTCTAATGTGTGCTTTTGAGCATCAAGCCAACATCACAGCATGAGAGTGCGACGTTGTGATGATGGATGATGTATGAAACTAACAGGCTGCAGAATTTAACTGGGTAAACAATCACTGAATCACACATGATACATTGCCAAAAGTCTAAATATTTTAACTTAACGCTGTCATTGTGAGTAACACTGTGCTACTTATAACTACCCGGGAAAATGGCGTGAAGGATATATTAGACGTGTGTTATGTTACATTACAAACCAATGTTGCAGAGTTTGTCATGTCTGATTCTGCAATGCTGTAATGATTTGTGAAAGGACGGACCGGCATGGCTTGCTTTATGTATGAACGGGTAAAGATTGTATCGAGACAAAGTGATTGTTGTGTCCATACTAGCCTGATCAAGGTTCAAAACAAGTTGAGCCAATATATTAATGTGATGGGAAAAAAATACTTGCCATTGACAAGTCAAAGAAAACAAACAAGCTATGTAACATGTAGATGATATGTATACTCTAAGGCAGGCATGTCAAACTGGTCCAGCAAAGGGCCGTGTGGCTGCAGGTTTTTGTTCCAACCAAGCAGCAGCACACCAGATTTGACTGATTCAATCAACTGATCTCAGTCTTCAGACAGCTGATTGGTCAAACTGTGTGCTCTTGGCTGGCTGGAACAAAAACCTGCAGCCACACGGCCCTTTGCTGGACCAGTTTGACATGCCTGCTCTAAGGCGTGGTACACACAACGATTTTTTTAATTTTATGAAATTTTTTTTTATCTGGTCGAGACCTCACACGTGAAGATAAAAAAATCCATTTTGATCGTACTGTGTGTGGTGTGCTTCAAAAATGTAATCACAGAACATGCACATAAAGATGCTGTCCCGCAACTGATCTACAATCTAGTCCTCCGAGCCAGACAGACGTCGAAACGTAGAAGAAGAACCATAGCAACACCCAGCAAAAAACAAACAAGAACAAACATCGTAACAATTGGAAAACCAGCCCAAAAATCGTTGTGTACCAGGCCAATGATGTAAGACTTCTGCGCTCATGAAATCACAGACCTCCGCACTACAGTGAATTCTTCATACACATCTGAAAACGCCCATTTATGCTCCTTTACAAACGTAAATAGGTATGTCTGTTTCAAATGTTATACGCTGCTGCCCTCATGCTTCCATGCAGCCTTTACGTTGCCATGGTTCTTAAGTTAATTCATCCACCAGGGGGCAGTGCTGAGTTCAGAGTTCATATCCGTGTTCTGACGTCAGTTGCAGACACGGGTTGGTGGTGGCAATGCAACACTGTAAAGTTGTTTGCAACTGCCCAACATCCAACACCCCATTACAGCTTTTTTGAAAAGATCCAGCTATATGGCGCCTCGCAATCTCTACAGTTGTTGCCTTCATCGTCATTTTCTTCTTGTTTATTTTCTTCTGTTTTTTTATTTCCTATTGCTGGTCCCATGTCAATTATAGTGCTCAACACCGGTCTCCGGTGGTATTGCTCCCTTTGCTGTGTCAAGCAATGATCCACAAAACCCCCTAAAATTAACCAAATTACGCGTATAAACGATGTAGGAGATGGACGGAAGTGTAGGGCCGCCTGCGTATTCGTCTGTTGCGTTGAGCATAAATGGGCCTTTAGTTTCCTTTGTTACATCTGTTTGAGAAAGTGTTGAGTCATACTGTGCAACCGGAGCTCTGAGTGAAGTAAATGTCCGTCCTTAAAAAAAAATAAAATACTCAGCCAAGACAATAGCTGTGGCAGCACATTGTGTGTTAGACACACAGTACAAGTTGTTACTTGTTATCTACTCCAGGTCAAAGAGCAGCTTCCTCCTTATTTACCACTGCACACAAAAAGCAATGATCTGAAAATATCATAATTTATTCCAGTTCAATTTAACCCATTATGTGCTCAAAAATTAGACCACAATGAGACAGAGAATAAATCTCGCATTACAGGACCAACTATTTCTTAAATTTTATACCTGATCCTGAGTGAGTTGCAGAAATGGTAACCGGTTATCTCTGCAGGGTCATTAGTTTTGAAGTGGAACACCTGCTACTTTCACAGACAAAATGTTCCCCTCTAAAAATAGCCCCAGTTTCAATAATTCTATACACAAGACAAAGTCAACAGAAAAAAAAAAATCGGGTCTCTTTTGAAAGCATTTCTAATTTAAATTAAAAAAGAGAAAAAATTTTAACCCAATCAATAAGCCAGAATTACGTAGAAAAAGATTCTATAAATAGAAAATCAATACAGTGAATGTGGGTGAAAAATGTTTGCCTTTGGATCAATCATTTCCTTTTTCCAATCACAGGAGTCAAACACACACACCATGTCCCATTTAACAAAACGATTAGAGAATTGTATTTAGATAATCGGTGTATTCAAATGGGACTTTTGGTTGAGTTTTAAAATGGGTGAAGAAGATAAAGCTTGAAATAGCTGATGAGGCGATTGCATGATTAAATGCAGTATGTGTAAAACAGGATTATACACAAAGAACAAAAAGGAAGACATTTGTGTATTTGATGTTTTCTGCATTTGTTGCATTGCATTTAGCATATAAAGCCATGATGGTATCAGCAGTCCATGACATCCAACTGTTTATGAATGTCAAAGCAGTGCAAAAAACCCCAATGATCCACTTAGGCGTGACAAAATCACATGACCATTTCATAACCAAAACTTTAATATACATTTTTTTCAGTTCATAAATAAGATTTTAATATATTAATATTAATGTTATATTATTAATATATTTAATATATTAATATAAAAAAAGAAAATGAGCTACAAGAGAAAGTACTTCAGCCCTCTATTTACATTTGTTTATGAATATCAACAGAGGAGAGGGGATCCAATTATCTGCGTTTACTAGGATTACAACAGTGTTAAACACTGGGATAAAAATGACACATGCACAAGGCATGCAGTCATTCTCACACACACTACTGAGGGAGCTCCCCTCTAACTTCAACTCAGATTATTAAATTCACCTATAGTCCATGCACACCCTTACACACACAAACGTGTCTGTTTCCAGACTAAAACCATTTCTCGGCTGGCGACAACACAGCACCAGCCTTTTGGTCATCGTGGCATCTCTCTCTGATTGGTCGATCCTGCCTTCAGCCTCTGGGGGCCTGCAGGGTTGTGAAGATGAGGTGGCTGCTAAGAGACTGAGTCACAACATGCAAAGCTTTGTGCTTGCAACCTCTCCTATACACACCACTGACAGTTAAGGACATGAGGACAGATTCAAAATGAACACCTTCAGACTTAGACATTTACATTTAAAACAGGACACATTTACAAAAATACATAAAAAAATCATATTATTCATGCTTCCAGAGCATGTGTTACATAACCCCTGACAGCGCTTCAGGCATTAACACTTTGTGGGTATTCTGCCTATATAATAACCTTGAGGCAAAGAAATGACAAGCACCAAGTCCACTCTTGGGTGGCTGGAGTGTGACAGCTGCAGCTATTGGACATGCGGTCAAACCACCCTCCTAGGCTTTGCTATCCACTGGACAATCACTCTCCCAGTGGCTTGTTCTGAGGGGTCAGTGAACTTAACATCTGGGTGCACAGTAAGAACAAGTATGGGTACCCAGCCTGTAATTCCCAGTCTTTCTGAACCTTAATCTTGGCAAAGTGCTGCCATGTTACTCTGGCTGTCCATTGCACATCTCTGGGTACCGAACTGTCCTTCCTTTCTCAGTAAAAGTACAAGAAGTCAGGAACTCAGCTGCCCACGGTGTTCCATGTTTTCCTGAGATCGCCCTGGATTGTCTGATGGTGTTTAAAGTACTCCTTTTGACTGACTATGCCAAAAAATTCCATCTGTTTTTTTTTATGCTTCAGTTTTTGTAGCAATCAAATTAAAAACATATAACATGTTAATCTCTGAGCTTCAGTGACACTGATAGGAACAACAGCAAGGTGGCATTGCTTGTATTTCAAGTGTTAAAGCCAAGCTAAACAGGCACCTTAGGTGCAGTTATGACAGTTATAAACAGAAAAAAAAAAAAAATCGAGGGTGGTATTAAGTTCCTCATCAGTGTGCATTCCCTATTGAATCCAACAATTACAGCAGGATTCCTGCATATGTTCATCAAAATACCAAACCCTGTTTATCATACTTGTGAGGAAGGCATGCACATGACCACAGCAAATGTTAGAATGCTGTTGGTTCAGTCTACTTTCTTTTTATATAAGGTCATTTTGGAGTCTGTTTGTCCTAAATGAGATTATCTCAAAGAGCTCTGCAATCTCTGTCGATTTCCTTGATTGGACTGTAATGAGAAAAAGTCGTGAGGCGTAAACATACACATACACACAGTGGAAGGCGCAGATAGAAAGGAAGGCACAGTCTTTCTTTCTCCCTGGCATTTCCTATTCCTCCCTCCATCTAAACAAGCCTGTTAGAGCTGCAATTATGGGAAGGAAAGCATGTATTTATAGCTGCGCTAGAATCAACGGCAGAACAACTAGTTGTGTGGCACGGGAGGTGGTTATATTTAACATGCTGTGATGTCAACAAATGGCTGGTACGTTACCATGGTTTCTCCTCAGAGACAGGGTGGGCACTTTCTTATCAGTCCAGTACAGAGACAGACGGGGCGGTAAGAGAGGGAGACGAGACCGACAGACAGACTGAAAGGGGAAGAGTAGGAGAAAATAAAGACAGAGCTCTCAAGGTTTAAAAAAGGAAACACAAATAACATTTCAACATAATGGACAGGCTGTATGGGACTTTGGCTCTCGTTACACACTAGCAGCTATTCATTGACTTTGTGCTGACTACCCACACACACACTATCCAATTGCCCTCTTTCCTTCGCCTTTTACTTTTTCAGACGTTCACATCCGATATAAAAATGTGCTATACAAATAATCTTCACTCACCACTTAGGGAGAAACACTTTGCAGCAAACTCTGTACTACTTTCTTTTGCCACTCCCCGTTTCATCCCATCTGCTCCTCTCACTCCTTCCCTCCCTCTGTTTAAGGCTATCTGAGATGCTATCTGAGTCTGATAAAGGTTAAAGAAGCTTGCTGGCAGCACCTTCAGTCTCCAGCCTGCACTCATGCCCTCAAAACTCAGCCTCCACAGTGATAATCCCCTGTCACATCGGGACACCATGGACAGCTGAGTCTGGAAAACACAAAGAAATCAAAAAAGGCCTACACTGAATGGTTTGTTGACTCATAAGAGTTTTTAAAAACCTTTCAGATGCTATAAATTTGAGAATGATGAATAAAAAAACAACTTCCAACAGACACAGCCAACAACTTGTAATTAATTCAAAATTATGTAGCAAATAAACTTCCCATGGGTCATAGAAATGCATGAAAAACTTGCCTGCTGTTGTTTTTGTTCCCAATTCTCAAAATGTTTTAACACACATCATTTCTGCAGAATAAATAGAAATAATGATGTGAGCAGGCAGTGCTGATATACAGTACAAGTCTACTCAGACTTCAAATGGCACAAATTTGACTACAGTAATGAACCCAACTCGAGTTCAGTTTAAGCCAAATTCAGATAAAAATCCATCCAAATATTTGGTCTGCATAAAATTACTGCATGCAACTCCCTCTCCACATTAAACAGGCCTAATAGTAAGTGTCATGGCTCATGTCATGGTTGCATGTCATATATTCTGTAATGCCACAGTGACAGAGTCGACACTATGAGCAAAGCCTGTGTTATCTACAATAGCAGAGGGTTGAGTGGGTTTAGCTTGAATAAACTCAGCAAGGGGATGTGAGAGAAAGTGAGTGGAGAAGATGGAATGAGGAATAACTCTTAGGAAAATGCAGTGATTAGCAAAAGCTCCTTTGCATTAGTAAGATGCTACAGAGGATGTGAGATGTCAGAACTGAAGATGCTCAGGCTAAAGAGCACAGTAGCCAGAAGACAAGAGGCAGCAGTTCAGCAACTGTGATAAACTGTGATGAGGGAGAAAAGAAGATGGCCGACAATATCAACTTACAGTATATGCTCAGTCGTTTCATACTGAAACTTACTGATGATTTTCAGCATCATTTCAGAGAGAGAGAGAGAAAAAAAAAACTTTTTAAACATGGGAGTGGGAGGCAGATAATTTCCCCTATAAATACCAAATTACACATTACAAATTTCTATATTTCCATTTTCAACAACTTGTATTAGGTCACATTTATCAGCAAGTTCTCATTTTTTTATACCGCTTAATCCAATACAGGGTCGAGTGGATCTGGAACTTATTCCAGTAATTAGCAGGTTAGAGGCTGTGTACAACCTGGACAGGTCACCAGTCCACCGCAGGCCCAACACCGATAGACAAACAACCACTCATGCTCACACTCACTCTTAGGGAGATTTAAGGTGACCAATTAACCTAACAAGCATGTCTTTCGACGCTGGGAAGAAGCCATAGTACCTGGAGAACCCTCACCCCCCTCCCCAGCCGGTGCTCGAACCAGCGATCTTCTTGCTGTGAGGCTCAGCAAGTCCTTATATGATTCTGCTTGTTTTACTTTATTATAATTGCTCCTCCAACACAGGGGAAGCCAAGACAGACTAGTGTGGTTATTGCCACTTTTCTGTCTGTTAAAATTCAGCTCTGTGGTTTGATTTTATTCAGAGTAGCAAACTTGGTGGAAAGTTTGACAATGAGCTGATGGAAAATTCACCAAGTGTTGGTGAAAAAAAAATCAAGATCACTTTAAAAACTGACAAATGCAGCTCTTGCCTTGCAGGAAGATATACACACCGCGTTCTCTTACTTGTATTATTTAGTATTTTTTATAGTTCGGGAATTATAAACATTCATACTATAACCACAACTTGAGTGAGCAGAACATTTTTTAGGATAACCTATTTCTTGTGATGCCATCAACTCACAGAAAAGTGACTTTTAGCTCCCACAAATTTGTTGCTCTGCAGAAAAGCATTAAGGAAGGTGACAAGTTGGAAAATGTAAATGATAACAGCTGCAGTGACACCTGCATCAACAGCACACAGCCCCTCAAGTGATGCCACAGCTTACAAAACTTCGGTATGTGTGTTGGTGCTGTGACACTGAGGGAGGTCAGGTGACATTAGGAAATGGGACTCCTCACCTCAAATTTGTTAACAGTAATAAAGTTTTAAAATAAGCACAAAAAATACTCAATGACATCTATTATTGGGCTTATGAACCAAACACTAAAAATTGTAATTTTTCTTCATGCAAAATTAAGATGATTAGTTTACAGTTGAATCTTAAACTCTGGAAAGGCAAGAAAGGTATTTACTTAAAAGAAGCACTGCCTCTCCACATTCTGCAACCCCTCATAAAAACATGTTTATGCATTTTTATCATGATCTATATGGCTTTTATGATTTATATATAACATGTTCATTTGTTTTGCTCAAACAAATCCTCCCTTTTAAGTATTGCTTGAAATTGTTAAGATAAGACATACATAAGACATACTTTATTCATCCCCTTCTAGTTGTGTTAAAATTTATTTTAATGGTTACTTCATTATTCATTTTTAGTAAGATAGTAAGTTTATGAACAATTGCAATACTTTGATAGCATGCAAAGAACACATTGAATTTCACTGCCTGTCATACAGCACAGTGCCAAATAACCTCAAGCCATGTATCCAGAATTTGAAGTGCATCTCGTAGACTGTATGCCAGTTCCTGTAAGGCTGCATTTTTTTAAAAGTAGTGAGAAAAAAAACGACTACATTTGACAAAAATAAAAAGGGTAAGATCAGTATGTGAAAGCATGGTCTGAGGAAGAGAAGCAGAGTGACTTAAAGAGATTGACGGTAAATCAGGACAGAAGAATGGAGGGTGTAGAGAGTGAAGGGATGCTACAGAGCAGCCATGGTGAGTGATTCACATCTATTTTCCACCAGCAGGCAAATGAATTGCATAGTCAAAAGAAGGAGAAAAAAAAGTAATCTCAAAATAGTTTCCCCACCTATTATGTATGCATGTGTGGCTTTTTCCTCCCTATGAGAAAAAGGGCAGATATCAAGGGCATTTTATAACCAGGCACGTGAGTCCCATGTGCTCCTGCACAAAAATAGATCATAAGTCTTCTCCAGTGGAGCTTTTCCTCATCAAAACGAATCTATTCTACATAAATGCTGAACCATAAATACAATGCTGTGCTCAATAGAGGAATGGAAATAAAGAGAGTGAGGGAAATGTGAATGAAAATGCTTGAGTGACAGGACCTGGAAAGATCTATTTAAGGAAGTTCATGAATAAGCCAATTTATGTATTCACAGGAATGATTTTGTTATTCAATGACCTTTGGACTGAAGACGCATACAGACAAAGATGCAGTGAAGCAGACAAAACAAGCGCCTTTTAAGTTAACCTGCTAAAAGATTTTAAGATATTACAATTCAAAAAGGAGTAGTAGAAATAAATGAGTGCATACTCAAACTAATTAAAAATTGATATTGCTGGGAGTAAGAAAAATGGAGAAATTCATTTAGCTGAGGGAATTGCAGTGATGTTTGTCATCTCCAAACTCTCAGACAACAGAATTAAATGTGTTACATAAGGACATTGTTAAAGTCAGTGGATAATTGAGCTGATGAGGATGACATTTGGAGCCTTGAGATGAGGGTGTGATGTGTGTGAGGGACAGAGTGTAGTGGAAAGAGACGTTAATTACTTGTATGTTACAGAGGAGTAGAAAGAGAGAGGGCAGGGAAATTAGATCTCAGTGTTAACACTCGTGTCATCTTACGACTTTTACAGGAATATGAGTAGAAAATAGTACAGCACACAGACAAAAATACATGCAATTTTATAGTAGCTTAAAATACCATGCACATACCATCAATGTGTGTGAACTCTCTCTGGCTACAGCATGTAAAAAGTGATAAGTAGAACTGCAGTTGCACACATTTCCATTTTAATGGCTTCTTCTGCAGTTATATTTTATTACCCCGTAATTAATTTTTAAAAACCGATCTGATGTTAAAAGGACCTGCTTCACGTGAGAGGAATTTATACACATTTGTGAGGCGATTCTTCTTGTGATTTCAACTTCAACACTCCAACATTTGAATGCATTTTATTGCTTTCCTCCAACATCTGGGTTTCTCCGAACTACATGCAATACTGTAATTCATTGTCCCATTTCTCTGAAATATCTTACAATTTAGGTTTTCTTTTGGGGGCCCGCATTTGTCTCCTTTCCATCAGTTTGCCTTGAAATAAGCCTCAATTACGATTTCCGCTCTGGTAGCTGAACTTCTGTGTTTAATGTTGTGTAGCTGAGTAAATTTTTTATATAAATTTAATAATAATTTATTTCTATGAACATTCTTAAAACCTGTTGAAATATTCTTTATTGTCAAGTTAATACTGTCCTGTAAAAAACATTTACTTGCTTAATACTGTTACCAAAGTTCCCAGTTAGCTGTTGTAGTGAGGGGGACTTAATTAACACTTAATTGACACACCACAGCTGGATGTGTGACGTTTTGCAGCTTTGCGGCAAAAGCTGGGAAACCATTGTAAGACGAGTTGAAATGCTGTCTCTCTCTTTGTTAAGCTAACTACTTGAAAAGCAGCTTGTTTTGGTTTAAACTCCTTCAAAAAGTTACTAAATAACTGTTTTGAGTTTTTTTGTTTTTTTTTCCCCCCGGCATAAAGTTTCATTGATGTTATTAAATCTGTCGGGGATTTTTCCTCGTTACCCTCTGGCCTGCTGTACGATAGATAGTTATAGAACTGTTTTTTTTAAATGTTAGCCTACTTGTTGTATTGTGGACTGCACTTTAACTGGAACTAAATATTTGCATGAATAATTAAAAGGTTAATAGGGATCTTCAACTGATTCAAAAATACTAATTATCATTGTATGTTAAAAAGGAAAATAAGTACACAGACTACATTTGTTTGTATAATATTTTGATTTATTTTCATATTGATATTGTTTTACGATGGATTATTTAATATTGTTTAAAGTGTACTGACAACTTGAAAGTCACTCCTTTATTTTATTTGTAAAAAAAAAAAAAAGAGCTGGAAAACCATTGTACGGAGACGGGAGAGACTGTGCTGCTGTCTGTGTCTGACTGTGCCACTCCTGCTATCCACAGGTGCCTGTGTTCATAATAAATGTGCAGATCCTGATCCCTGCTGTGGCGTCATCATTTGTCAGCAACCATTCAAGTTTGACTACTTCTTAGTGTTGTTTTAACCAGCATATTTAAACTGTTTTTGGTTTATTTGATTAGATGCTGTTTACATTTTTATTCTTCAGCTGTGAGAGAAGAATTTCTCATACTGACATAAATAGTCTATCAATTACAAAGCTGCCCTTTCCATGTTATTTTATAAATGCCTTGTATAAAAACAAAAGGACATATTTGCCACCAAGAACCACATAAAACTATTTAAGAAAAAGTCAAGTTCTGAGTTCAACTAAAACTTAGAATTTGAGCTTATTCAGCATTGAGAGGTTACTGTAATGGTGAAAGAAAAGTTTTAATAACTTTAAGGACTAAGTTGCCCCTCGAAGAAAAACAATCTCTCCAAGTAAAAGTTTCTCCTGAGTGAAAGATTCTTTGTGATCTGTTGGGGGTGACGAGGCAGATTTTGAGTCTGAGCAGACTGTCAAATTGTGCACTGAGGATGATGTAGGCCTACATGCACGGCATCGGTGCCTTGATCGCGCTGCAGGGGAGAAGGGACTCCTGTGTGGCTGTAAAAATGACCCGCCCCGGAGCTCCTTCCACTAACCTGACCATGCACGTGATTAATATGATGAATGCTACCGTCTGATATACACACTGGTATATAAATATGCAATATGCAACCAAAACTGCGTGTGCTCACACAAAAACCCATTTTTCAATGTAGTATGTAATGTATGTGCGGAGCAACGTCTACTGTACGGCTTTTGCCTAACACTTGACTCGAATAGGGCCTGCAATATACAACAGAAACAGAAACAGAAGATAAACAGAGCTAGTGTTTACAATTCAATGCACCATTTCAAGAAGCAAATAATAATGAACCAGTACTGGTTCAACACCAACACTTATTGTCAGAGGCTGCGTTTCTAAGCAAAGGACTTTGAGTCAATGCTGCAGCAAGGAAATACTTAAATAAGATTAACTTATGGAAAACTCTTGCTATATGAAAATAAGCATTGGGTATAAAAAGAATGGAAAATGCATTTAGCTAAATGTACAATATGAGTAGAGATCGCTCTTGCCATTAAGTTAGCTATAAAACACAAAAGATTTGCTCTGACATTAGAATTAAAACTAAACTATACTTGTTAGAGATGGGAAATTCAGCTCTAGAGTCCTTGTACAACCGGTAGGTGACAACGTGGGTCAGGAAGACGCCAGGATTGAACCTGGGCTGACTGCATCAAGATGTAGCCTCTCTCTATGGGTGCAGCTGCTATGCCTGGTGAACTAAACACAGCGGGAGTATTCAGCAACAAGGAAACCAGTTACTTTTCGTCGTCTTTCCATCTCAGTGTCTTTTCTACCATTATATTAGAGGGTCTCTGTAGCTTACCTTTAAAATTGTGCCACTGTATTATTTTAACACAGTATATTAAGTAGTTCTGCGTCTCTGTACAATGAAACAACTCTCATCCAAACAAAACAGTCGACTGTTAAAAATAGTTGACTTTGGCCCCATTTGGAGTAGTCGTGCACATCCCCAAAATCTGTGCACATTTAATTTTACTATGAGGCGTCCTCCAAATCATTATACTTTACCCGTTGGCTTGGCTCAGATGAACTCCAAGTCCTACTTTTCATTCCCAGATTGAACATTTTGACAGAACTTCTTTGAACCCAACCTTAACTCTTCCTTCATAGCCTTCCTAAACCACTCCCCTATACTATTCTTGCTTCTGCAACTCCCAAACCCAAGGCCCAATCTGGCCATTCAGTACTTGTCTGTCTGCTGCTTCCCTGAACAAGCCAAGCCCAAAAAGCTTCCTTCTTTAACTTGAAAGGCTCATTTGGAAATTTGGAATCATTTTGTCACGTGGCTCTTAGGTTGAACGGAATGGGGTCCATCTGGACTACATGTCCCTTCCCAGGTGCAGTTTAGAGAGGAGGTCCTCTAAGAGTTTCCCTATTTCAAGCAAAATGCTCCTGCTCCTTCTTGGCCAGTTAATGAGGCTAAGCAAATTACTGTTATTCTGGCCCCTCTCTTCACATCAATTTGTCTTGGGAGAACCTACCAGGGGTGTATTGCCTTAGGCAACTACCACCAAGATCAGCAGGCCAACAAAGCCCACTATCAAGTTATGTTCAAGTTATGTAAAGTTATTTTTCTGGAACCTTTTTATTTAAATAAATTTTTAATCGGCAAATTTGAACTCACTGCATATGTACACAACTGACTAATTCACTTAATGAACTTACAGTATATTTGTGTATGAAAGCGTTTGCATGTCTGTTTGTGACAAAGAGGACGATGCAGAGCTTGCATTATCCTTGAAGGGGCAGTGTAATTTGATTATAATCAAATGTGAAAGCCACATGAAGTCACAAACCGCCCACAATCTTTGCAAACCTAACTGAAGTGAAGCATCAGCATCATGAGAAACCCACACAAACACACATGCATACACAACATGCATGAACAAACTTACAAATGCATTCAGACATGTAGTCCTCTTTGCTTTCCCCTGCTGTATTTTAGAAACAGCAACGTTGTGTGAACTATGTGCGGTCAGAATGTCACTAACAAAATGATGGAATTCTGCATGCAACACCTTATTTATTTTCTGCATGGCTACCAATGCCCTGAGTTTAGCTTGAGGCTTCACATATACACTTAATTTAGTTCAATCTGTGCATGGTCTTGAACAGGGAAGCATTGGAGCCTTATTATCTCATTTGTCTCAGTGGAAAAGATAATCTCTTCTGAGTTTTTGGTTGACACTGTATAATAATCCTGTCCATGAAACACTGTTATTGTTAGCTATAGTCACTTCACTATCATTAAGTGACTATAGCTAACAACATTAGGATGAAGCTGTGCTCGAAACAAATGTGTTGGCACAAACTTAACTCATCACAACTAAAAACAAAGTTGCCTCAAAAGGTTCAATTTTGGATCACAGGACACAATTTTGAAAAATCTGATGGTTTAGAACTTAATTGTTATGACAATAAACACAATTTAGAAACACATAACTGAGGAATAAGAGAGAAGAGCTACAAAAAATATTAAAATTCTGCCAACTATCTGATGTTTACTGGATTGCTCAATGTCCTAAATCAAGAACAGAAAATCTTTACTGAGAAGCAAACATTGGTTGCAAGCCATGATATCCACAGAAGACAGATGCATGAAACAAAGCAGACTAATAATAATTATTCTGTTTTGACTCTTCAGTTTCATGCTTGCAAATTATTTACAGGGTTAAAAACAGGATGTAAATCTCAGCAACATTAAAATCAGCTCTGCTGTTTTTATTACCTCTAGGTGCAACAGGTAACCTACCTTTTACACAGTGTGAAGATGACACACGTGACAATGACTACATAATTTAAACATCATCTGACAGCTAGACTCAGCTGTGAAGTCACGTTACATTTTCAAACTTCATTGCATACCAGTTTTACCTAAATGACAGAAATGCTGCAAGAAAAATAATAAAAAATAAATAAAAAACACATCTTGATGAAAACCATTAAATTCTGTGGCATTAAGGCTGCATGATATTAGAAAAAAATGACGTGATTTTGTTTAACCCTATAATATATATTACATTATAAAAAAAGTCTACTTTAAGTTCCTGCCATCTTGTTGACAACCTGCACTGATCTCACCTCTTTGTGTGAATGTTGTAAGAATCATTACTGTCTGTACTTGAGAGTCTGTTGTAGCTGCATAACACTCCACATCTGACAGCTCTGTTTGAACTTCTGCCTTGCATTTCTTCTACAGCTCCATGATGGCAACTTGAGAAAAAAAAAAAAAAGTTGTGTGATGGTATAACATACCATTTGTGAAGCGAGCTGATACTTTTTTTAAAACCATCTTTGAAAGCGACATAAATGGGGATTTTGTCTTGAGCCAGGTTAAACGTGATTTCTGCCTTTTCAAACCTCTCATATGGTGTAACATTTGCAAAGGCTTCCAAAATGTTCTTTGCTTTGGATGACACTCTGATCTGGCTTTGCATTCGTTGTACTGAGCTGTGTGGTGCCAATGGTCAAACAAACTGGTTGTTAGTCTTTGTGGCAAGCGGTGCAAGACACTGTTGACACACAACATGCTTTTGGTCAATACCATCCTTCTTGTAGCCGAAATAATTCTAGATAACTGATGATGCTTTTTTCTTTGGCACCAAGACGGTGATTTTCTCTTGTTCGTTACTCATTTTTCAATGTTGCTACCTGCGACTTACTCCATGTGCAGGGGCGTGGTCTGCTTCTGCAAACTGATTTAGAGCAATTGTGATTAATGGATTGTTGCACGCAGTCTGTGTCAAGTATGCTTGAAATTAGATGAGAACACATTGAATTCATTTGCAGGACCGGCAATGTGACTATTGCACACAAACGACATATTGTGCAGCTCTAAGTGGATTAGCTCTAAATATTCTTAAAGTTCAGATCTCAGATTGGATCTATTTTTAATAAACTTAAACTTGAACTATTTTAAGCAGTGATTTGACTCAGAAATGACTACAACACTATCTATAAGCTAGTTAGAGAAATGTGTGAGCTCCTTACTTTGTCATGCTTAGCTTGAGAGTAGTATTAATGCAATTCAATTATTATTTAAAATATTTAATTCCAAACTAAAACAAAATGATCAATACAAGAAAAGTTTCAAACACTTGAATGAAACGGAACAAAAAGAAGAAAATCTTATATTATCTGCCCCCTCACACAAATAATTAAAACAGTAACAAGTTAATTCAAAGAAAATTTTACTAAAACAGCTGCAGGCTGTATTCATTATATTTTCTTATGTTTTTAAAAAACAAACACAATTATTTATGTCCATATTCTGAAACACATCGCTCCAACACCATTTCTGAATCTTTTTTTTTAAATGAAAATGACTTTTTTTCAAATCCTTTTTGTATATTGCTCAGCAAACATTTCCTATGAGCTTTATACATTAGCTTCAAAACACTAATCAACTAGATCACCAAATTTCAATGATTGTAACTTAATAATACTGGACCGGATGGCTCTCTGGAGCTGCTTCAGCTAATGATTCGTATTGCTCTTTTCCGTAGAATGAAAACTGGGTAAATGCACGTTTTACATGTAGTTCCCCACATTTCAATGCAATAAGTCAGATATGGAACAATATAATAATTATATAATATATATACTGCATTATTGTTCAATTCGTCTTTTACTTTTTGTAACATAGCAATTGTTTTTTTTTTTTTCTACTTTTGTTTTTATATCATTAAAATGTGACTTCCATGTAGTACTTTAATCAAACACCCCAAAACTTAATTTCCTTTACTGTCAATACTACGTCCTTCTATATCCAATATAATTTTAATATTTGTACCTCTATTACAAAATACCAAATGGGTTTTATCCAGTCAGCACAAAGTTAATCTCTAATTTTGACACCTTGTTACATTTAAGGTAATCCATAATATAAAATATAATATCCCCTTGTGATATAAATAATTTTCCACACCTCAAAGATAACTGCTTAATTTATTTGACTAACTGTTTTTTTAATGGTGGCTCACCCTCATAATATCTATTACTTACTTTAATCTGCAGCAAAATCCTATTAAACTGGAACTTGTATGTAAACCAAAAGGAATATTAGTTTGCTTTAACGACCGTGCTGCTCATAGCCTTTTCTCTCACCGACACCTTGTTTGTTACCCCACCACTCTCTCTGCTCTTGCTGTGTCCTACCTCTACACTCATAATGGTGAAGTAGATGCAGACGCTGGGTGGGAGGTGGATGTGAGAACTGAGCACAGTCAGAACCAATTTTTATCATCTTCTCCTGCAGCCCCACTGACAGAGCTCTCGTATCCAAACTGTTTCCAATTTCCACCTCACATCTATCCGTGCATGGTGCAGGCTCTTTTTAAAATGTAATCTGTTACGGATTACCGAGCACCCGCTTGAGATTTGACCCAGCAATATAATCCTTTGTGTTGATCTAACATAATCTGATTTCTCTCAATTACTTTGTCTCCAAAATACATGGAATATAACCCAAGTGAACAATGTATTCCAGTTAGATTCATTTTAACAGTGTAGCTGTGCAAAATAATTCCACACTATTTACAGTGAACCTCAACTGCAAGATAATTGTTATATTTCAGTCAAATTTCTCTCTGATTAAATATTTTTAGACATTTTTACAAGCATGATTGATCAGTGACCCATCTGTTATAAGCAGAAACCTGTATTTCTAGTACATGCTTCATGTTATTCATCTTACCTTGACACTCGCGCGCACACAATCACACCACAGCCACCCACTGTCTCTCCCCTGCAGTGATGTTTTTATCATCCCTCCTGCACACCAGGAGTTGTCTTGAATTTGTTCTCCACTGTGGCTCCTATCTGACAGCCTGATGATCTGAAACACTGCTCTTTATCTCCTTGGGTTTTAGCTGAATCAGAGGAAGGCAGAGCACTTCTAATCTTATCAAAATCACTTTGGAGACCTGTACAAAACTCAAGGACATTAAAGATTCTTTCAGAAAACTTCAAAGGAGTCAGTGTCATTTTGTGTTATCTAAGAAAACTGTCACATAAATGAATTGTCATAATGCGCCTCATGTGTACCAGGCTATAATCTTTTTATCCCACAATGTAATAAGTTTGTATCAAGTCATTCTACATTAACTGAGTCTCGCACATGTTAGTATAGTGAAACATCAAGGCCATTTTTCATTATCATAAGCCTGAGGGTAACGCAGCCTGCATGTTAACCAAGTGTCGCTTCACTTTCCGAAAAAGAAAATGAATTATGGCAGCTATGCAACCGCCACAAAACCAGCCCTGACCATGAAGAGGAATTATTTGGCAAACCATGATCCCTTTTTGTTCACATAAAGGTATAAATAAGCATTAAGAGACTATTTATGGTTGCACTTTGGCAAAGTGATTGCCCAGAGGAAATTGTTGGGTCTAACGAATATATGAACTGTAAATTTATTAATCTATTTTTATTTTTTTACTTAATTTTTCCTGGCCAAGAGGCCCTAGTAGAGATAAAAACAAAATACAGAAACACATACATGAGTATATCTATATACCAAAACACAAGTCCTCTTAAAAACAGGAATGTAAAATCAATGAATATTAAAAGAAGAAGAAATCTGCGCACATACAGTACTAGTTAAAAGTCCGGACAAAATCCCCCATTTAATCTAATGGGAAAATGTTTCCAAACCACAGACTGGCACCTGTATGTATGCATACAGGTGTGATGATTAACAAGAGAAATAATCAGTAATATGTTGCAATCTGAACTAATGAGAAGTCAAAGCTGTGAGTTTGATCGTATTTTGCAAATTATTCCAGTTGCTTGCTGCTGCAAAACAAAAGGATTTGCATTCAAAAACAGAGATGAATAAAGAACTTGATATATTCACTAGTGCAGTATGTACTGCAGGCAAGGTGAGCAAAAGATGTCAGGTATGGTGGTGTTACTTGTTGTAGTTCCACTATTATCACACATACACAGATTTATATAAAGACAAAACCATTATAAATGATGATGATGCTGATAAACATTTAGTCTCTAACAGGCCAGAAAAGTAATTCATCGTCTACATTATCTCTTCATTTTCTCTCAGTTAACTCATCAAATGCTCAGTCACTGCTTAATGGTGCAATAAGCAGAAATTCAACATTTTTAGATTGTGAAGAACTAGAGGTGTAATTTTATCTGAAGTTAGCATGACGTCAACATCTCTGTGTTGATCTCCAGTCCTGCATTTACCAGCCGATCCGAGCACACGTTCATGAATCACCACCTCCTCTCAGCCCCCTCCCTATAAAAGGAGCTTTTTTTTTTTTTTTTTTTTTTTTTTAAAAGAGTATTTTTGAAGCAAAATGTATGAGAGAGGAATAAAACATTGGCCTGAAGATGACCAGGAATCAAGGTCGTTGTGAAAAAGTTAACATTAACAATGGCCTTGCATTTCCAAAGTGGAGAGCACTGAAAGAGCTACGGAGCCTCGGACTCGGAGCTAGCTGTTTTTTTATTCTAGACAGGTAAGTAAAAACATAAACGTTATAAATTACTTCAACATCTTCCACAAAATGGCGATATTGTTTAAACTTTGCTCGTTCGTTAGCAAACAAGGTGAGGGGGGGGGTTAGGGGAAGAGATAGAGGGACGTGTGGATCATGATGCACTTTGTTTTGGTCTACAGCCAGTGCGCAACACTGGGCTTACATTATTTACATTAAAATTTTGGCAAGATATGCATGCATCAGCAATGGCTACATGAACACCATGGACAACATGAGACCAAATTTAGCTTTTTTGTAAATTATTCTTTATCTACTTTTCAACACTGTTACATCACCTCACGTCTGTCCATATTAGAAAGGCTATTAGAACCTGGTCTAATGAAGCTGAAGATGCTCTGAGAGGATGCTTCGAGGCTACAGACTGGAACGTCCTATGTGAACCTCATGGAGATGACATCAACGCCTTGACTGAGTGTGTGACAGATTATATTAACTTCTGTGTGGACAGCACCGTTCCAACAAGAACAGTGAGGTGCTTCCCCAATAACAAACCCTGGATCACCAGTGACCTGAAAAAGCTGCTGAACATCAAAAAGAAAGCTTTTAGGGATGGAGACAGGGAGTTATTGAAGTCCACACAAAAACAACTTAAAACACAAACGAAGAAGTGCAAGGAGGACTACAGGAAGAAGTTGGAAAGTAAGCTTCAGAAAAACAATGTGAGGGATGTGTGGTCAGGAATGAAGAAGATCACTGGCTTCGGGATAAAGGAGGATCAGACCGATGGAGGTCTGGACAGAGCGAATGAACTGAACATGTTCTTCAATAGGTTTAGCTCATCTCCTGCTTCAACCCCAACTAGCCACACACCCTCCATGAGCCCACAGCTTTCCTGTCACACCTCCACTCTGTCACCCTGCAGCTCAGTCAAGGACCTGGACACAACCTCATCTCCCTCCACATCAGGACTTCCTGAAACCTCCTCTGCCTCCACCTCCACTCTGTCTGTCTCCTGTAACCAAGTCATGCAACAACTGGTGAAACTGAACCAGAACAAGGCTGCAGGTCCAGATGGTGTCAGTCCCAGAGTTCTCAAGACCTGCTCAAAACAGCTATGTCCGATTCTCCAGCACCTGTTCAACACCAGCCTGAGTCAGAGAAGAATCCCGGTGCTGTGGAAAACATCCTGCCTTGTTCCAGTGCCTAAAAAACCACAACCAGCTGAACCAAAAGACTACAGACCAGTCGCCCTGACATCTCACGTCATGAAAGTCCTGGAGAGACTCTTACTGGCTCACCTCAGCAAGCAGGTGAACACCTCTCAGGACCCATTACAGTTTGCATACCGTAATGGGCTTGGGGTTGAAGATGCCATCATATACCTGCTTCAGAGAGCCCACTCTCATCTGGACCAGTCAGGCAGCACTTTGAGGGTCATGTTCTTTGATTTCTCAAGTGCTTTTAATACGATTCAGCCTGCTCTGCTGTGTGAGAAGCTGCAGAAATTCCAGGTGGATCCCTCCACAACCACCTGGATTTACGAATACCTCACAAACAGACCACAGTTTGTGAGACTGAAAGGTTGTGTGTCTGAGATGGTGGTCAGCAGCACTGGAACACCACAAGGGACTGTACTTTCACCATTTCTATTCACGCTGTACACCTCAGACTTCCAGTACAACTCTGAGTTCTGTCATCTGCAGAAATACTCTGATGACTCAGCAGTTGTTGGGTGTATCAGTGATGGACAAGAAGCAGAGTACAGAGAACTGGTCGGTCAGTTTGTGAAATGGTGCGGTGACAATCATCTCATCTTGAATACCAAGAAAACAAAGGAGATGATTGTTGACTTCAGGAGGAACAAGAACACACATAGAAGTGTTTCCATCATGGGAGAGGAGGTGGAGGTGGTGGAGGAATACAAGTACCTTGGAGTTCAGCTGGACAACAGACTTGAGTGGAAAAGCAACACTGAGTACATTTACAAGAAAGGTCAGAGCAGACTCTACTTCTTAAGGAAGCTGAGATCTTTTAACGTCTGCACCAAAATGTTGCAAATGTTCTACAGGTCTGTTGTTGAAAGTGCAATCAGCTTTGCAGCAATCTGCTGGGGCAGCGGCATCAGAACCAGAGACTTGAAAAGAATTAACAAACTGATCAAGAAAGCTGGATCTGTGCTTGGAGTAACTCTGGAGCCGCTGGAGTTGATCATCAAAAAAAGAATTCTGTACAAGCTGACGAAGATAATGGAAGATCCTTCACACCCTCTACACAACGCCGTGACGAAACAACAGAGTGTGTTCAGTGGGAGGCTTGTTCAAGTCCGATGCAAGACAGAGAGATACAGAAGATCCTTCCTTCCAGCAGCTATCAGGCTGAAGAACAAAGCCCTTAATTAATTAATGTGATTGTTTAAAAAAAAAAAAAAAAAAAAAATTACTACTACTACAATATTGAATTTCCCTTTGGGATTAATAAAGTATTTTTCATTCATTCATTCATTAAGACTGTCGTACAAAACTCCACAGCAAACAGGAACAAAACATAAAGAACAAAATATATTTGGCTGAGTCTGCATTCATTTAACTGCCTGAGGTGCAACAGTAATATTAGAATATTTATAGCATTTGAATCGCTAGAAATCATATGACACATTAACACAAACACGCATATTGTTACTGTAAGTGTGTCTTGCTTCCTCAGGAAGATCTCTGTCATTGGCCACAAAAAAGGGACCTAAATATGGCAATAAAGCATGTTTTAAATCTTGTTAAAACCATTTTCCTCTCCTACTCTGAAGGTGGGGTGCCACTTATGGGTAATGAACTAATTCACAGTAGCCTAAAAGATGTAGAGGAAATGCGTCAGCAGTGATGATGCAGACTAATCCAGTTGGACGGTGAAGTTACAGCTAACATCCAAAAAGGAACACTTCAGCAGAGCTTTATAGCATCATTGTTGTTTGATTGCAAAGATACTGATGACCTTCCCAGGTCTACAATCTATATTGATCTGATCTTGTAACCAATTTTAGACCAGATAGTCTGTAACAGTGCTCTTGTAATGCAATATGGAATGCATGTCCCTCATTTGTCATGCTAACCAGACTTATGAGTTAAATATAGACGCTTCCGGTTTAGCAGAGGACGGTTTTAAAGTCTATTCTTAGCATTCAGAGCAGCACATGCAAGCTTCCCTCACTGTCAAAGCAACAGCAGAAACAGCCTACAAATACAGAATCAATAGTAACACTCAAATCATAAATGAATGTATAAAGTAAGCATGTTAGTTGTGTGGGAAGAAGCTGGGAATGTCATCATGTCATACATTTGATAAAAGAATCCATCTAAATGTTAACATTAGATACTGAAGCTACGAAAAGTATTAAAATTATTTTCCACCAGACTCAGTCAGTTAACTATACAGATATAGAAAACATCAAATGAAAAATGTTAAATAACAATGAAGTACTCTAATAATAATAAATAGATAATAGATATATTATCAGCACCACAAACTGACAACATTAAAGACAACATTCAGTAACCGCATTGTGAGGATTGCAAGGACACATCCACATCAGGATAGTCTGGGGGTTTGTTTGTTTGGGCCAGGAATGCTGAGCAACTTTGATCCTTCATTTGGTTTGGCTTGCTTTCACGCTGCAGTTTAGTTAAGCGAACTAAACTGCCTTGACAACATCTAGATGCCAATAAATAAATAAATCAAGACTTTTTTCATTTGCAGGCATTTTCTTATACAGAATAAGGGTTCCCTAAATCACGATGTGTGTTAATAAATCTACAAGCTCAGCAGAATAATTCAGTCTGGATTTGATTATTTTAAGTCTTGTAGTTTTTTAGCAGGACCTGTATCAGTGTGGACAAGGTCCCCCCAACAAAGCTGTGGAATCACCCTTTGTGTAGATCATGAATCAGAAGCTAACTTCAGCAACGCAAGGCTGCTGTCTCTGCCCATTTCTTCCATCCACAACAGTGTCTGTGTTTCCCTGCCATTAAATTAGAGGGGCTTCTCTTCTCCCTTTCCCTATAGAACTTATAAAACAGGTTTAGTTTTTGTTCTATTAAAAGAAACCCATTAACACTTGTTGGCCCTAACTAGTTATTAGTGCTCTGTTCTACTAAAAGTCATTGTTACTGACATGTAAAAACTCCTAATTACTTGTAAAATCTTATGTCTTTACTACATATTTTACCTACAGTCATTGCTATTATTTTACTGGTGCAATGCATTTTGGGAGATGACATTTTAGGCTTGCACTATCAGGTGTTATAGTGCCGAACCTGCAGCAACCCTTATATGTCATTACTCGTAAACACAGTAACTTAAACAATAATGGCTTACAAGTTAAATTGTTTTATATATGAGTATTTTTAATATGTTTTAACAGCCGAAGCAAATATTTATCGAACAAGGTCTACTACACTTCTAATCAATCTGAGAACCTTTTAGAAAGCTAAACAGCCTTCTGTTATTTTTCTCATTTAAACAGCATTTAATTTCTGTCTCTAAATGGTTGCATGTTTATAATTCTCCTCTACCCCAATGCACACACACAGGTGGGCTAACTCCA
This sequence comes from Melanotaenia boesemani, assembly GCF_017639745.1. Lineage (NCBI taxonomy): Eukaryota > Metazoa > Chordata > Actinopteri > Atheriniformes > Melanotaeniidae > Melanotaenia > Melanotaenia boesemani. The sequence goes on from NC_055704.1 coordinate 22,126,077, forward strand.
ACCAGCAGATAGAAAAATGTGTCCAAAAATATGTTTTGTCAAGAAAAAAGAAATAATCTTGGTTTTAAAAGCTTCTGGCTTAGTTCATATAGGAGACAATTGCATAAACTGTTCTACTTCTTATAATTAAAATGTCAAAGTCATGACCCATCCCCATTGTTAACGTAGTCATTTCCATTGGCCATTAATTCAAAAGTTTATTTTGATTAATTAATTTTGGATACTCACTGCAGGCCTAATACTTACCATTCAAATCACCATCTATTTATTCAGTTGCCTATGCAGGGAAGCCCAGACATCCCTCTCCTCTGCCAATTCCTGCTCGCCCATCATACCATTCATACAGATTTAATTAATTTTCTTCCACTTTATGTAATTCAAACTTACATGCCATGAATTGAGGGCTTAACGGTTCACCTCACAAGTTGAAAGTGCAGCGTGTTTACATTTGAAGAAAACAAAAGTAACTGCAAAAGCACCAACGTGCTACAAAGACCACCTCCAAACAGATCTCTACTGAGGCTTTCCAACAGAATGAAGTGACAGGACACTAATGACCAATTAGAGTGAAGCTGGTAAGAATAGCTATATCAAACATCAACACCCAGTGACAGGTGCTAAGGTGAGGAGATCACTTTTCAACATGGGAACCCACCTACACACAAAAACATTGAGGCTCAGGTGTTTCTAGGACTTGCTTAAACACTTGCCATGTGCCATGTGTCTGGCTGTCTGCCAACAGCATACAACACACATGCAAAATGGTGATCAAAAAGTATACAATACAGCCTGGAGGCAGGTTTGGAGACTCCACAAACCCATATGCACGCATGCAAACTTTACATACAGCAGCACTATTATCCAGAGGCCTTGAAATCCAAAATGAGTACAAGGAGTCAGTTTGTGTGACTACAGTATATGTGTGTTGACAGATGATATGCTTTAAACTGACACCACCCACACTCTCCCAGTGACAGCAGGTTTCATCACAAGGCCTGGACCTTTGTGAACTTGGACAGTACGCAGTAGATTGGGAACAAAACAATTAGTCACGATCACCTTTCACACAAAGCTACAGCAACGCTTCCGTATGGAAAAATTATTTTAACCATGACACAGTTCATAAACCACAAAACTATAAAATATTTGATTCTCGCAGTTTTAATAATTTATTATTATTATTTGGAGTTTGAATAACTGTTGCAATGGTAGAACAGACTGTGATGATCTGTACTGTCTGCACATCTGGTATGAGTCTACAGTAAATAGGGAGCCGGTTTAGGGAGCAAGTCTGTCTGATGTTCACAAGAGTTACGACATCCTCATCCACTGACATTATAGCAGCTGGCTTTTCAGGAGGAATGCCAAACAGCAGGTATGTCTTTCTTTGCTGTGTAACTTGACTAAGTTGCTAACTATGTTTAATTTTAACAGTTTAATGCAGTATGACACATTGGCTAAACTTTGCTTCCTCCAGAACACCTCTGCCAAACCAACATACCGTACCCAGTTAGTGAAAGATGGCATGTCAAAGGTGCACAGCCATTTAACTCCTGGCTCAGGCTGCCCACCCTTTGTCTTTCCTGCATGTTTTGGTGTTGTGTTTCCTGAATTGACATCTCTCGTTTTCCCCTCCATTCACCACAGCAAGCTTGTTGTGGTTTTACCCCCAATGCTGGAAGTTTGGAGTCCCTCAGTGTTCCATTTTAATTTGTAAACTAAAAAAACCCCAAAAACATTCGCTTAAAAGTTCAGGAGAGATTTAATAATACAGTTCACTGTAGAAATGAGAGGATTTATCGCTAACATCCAGTCATTATGAAAACCTAAAATAACACTTTAAAAAGGGTTGCAGGTTCAATCTTCATAGAAGTTTGAGTCTATTGAACTACAGTCCATAAAAAGCAGACTAATGTAAGAATCTACTATTTTAGTGAAGCCAATCAGATTCATGTTCATTTTTATCTTTTTAGCTCATATATTAAAGCACCAGATATGCCCATGATTGTGCATCTGTTTGTGTGTGTGTGTCTAAAGACAGTGAATTAAATAACTTCGGGCTGGTCTCAGAGTCAGGACTTTAGGCTAGTCCCAGACTAAAATGCCTGCTGTAGGTGACTTGGCTTAAAAAACTCCAAGGTTTTAGTTTATTCTGGATTAAATTAAACCTGCAAGAGGGATGATTAGAGCAAATCTGAGAGCAAGTTGATTTTTAAATTAATATTTTAAAGGGGAAGGTTTAACTTCTGCTTAGAAGTGTTTGGTTTATTTAAATGAAGACCAGTACACACCACAAAGCCCCACCACAAGACTGCTGCAGACAGGAGGAATCCACCAGTTTATTTAATGAAATATCTTTTCATATGTACAAAAGGAAATTTTTTAAAGCTAATAATTCTGATTAAGCAATGATGAAGAAGGACCTGCTCTCGGATGTTTCCACATTTCAGTTAGGCAGCATTCAGATATGGAAGGTTTTGTTTGATTTTATTGCTTTCTATTTGCTTGCACACAAAGGATCTTTCCCATCTGTCCTGAATTGTTCTGCTTTGTGTAAACGGTCATCAGGTAGACCATCAGGAGGTTGCTGGTTCTTTGTTATTCCAGACAGGAAGTCATTTAATCAGTCTTGTTTTGTCTTGTTAGTTCCCCACCAGTACTAACCTGCTCCCTTCTGATTTCTGCCATTTATTTTTTTTTAAATAGAAGTTTCAGGTTCTTCCACAAAGTCTATAACAGGTGGGTAAAAAGAATAAATATGAGACGTGTGGAACAGATATTAGTGACTTACCTGAAGCTGCTGTGGTTTCATTTTCATTAGTGTCTCATTCACAAAAAATTCCAACAGCTTTTTTTCCTCCGTTGCAGTTTTATGGTTTTTAAATTATAACATAGTTTGGCAAAACTTTTTTTAATAACATGTTTTCTTAATTGTTTAATTACTTATTTTTACCTCTGCAATAGATTCATTTTCAGATTTACACTAGTACGTGATCTATTTGACTTATTTTTACGTTTTTTTTTTTTTTTTGGATCAGCAGGTTTACTTAGTTTAATCCAGGACTCCATAGTCTCAGACTAACTGAAACAACCTTAATACAGATTAGGAAAGTAACTTAAATGTGGTGGCTTAACTAGTACAGGTTGAGGCCTAACTCTGGTTTAAAATAAGCCCCGTCTGAAACCGGTCTTTAGTGATTTAAAGCTGTATGAGTGTCCCCAGTCTGATTTGATAAAACTGCTTTTCATAATAATGGGTTGTAAGATAATACATTTTACTCAAAGCAGTAATGTGAGTCAGCGATCCTCTTTTCTGTTGCGGTTTCATTTCACAGAGATGGTCCGCTACTTGGTTAACACACATCCATCTCAGTATTACATAAGATAATTACCTCACCCTTTATTTTTACAATGTCAAGAACTGTGGCAACAAGAAGATGAAAGTACAAGTTTGACTCAATGAAATGTCAGTCCATGAAACCGGATTCCACTCCAAGTTGTGTCTGAATGAGTGTGATAGGCAATGCATTTCTCTTGCATGTGTATGCTGCCAGGATGTGAAATGTCTTCTGCATTGTTGTGCAATAAAAGGCTGGGTGTCACATTAGCCAGGGCAGGAGCTGTAGTAGGCTAGAGATCTGACATGCTGGTAATTAGTTTTCCTGAATATACTGAGGGTACGAAAGGAGGGGTGTCTCCACGCTGACAATACCCACTGTCAGAGTGCCAAGCTCTTCAGCCTCAGCTCTGTTCCTGTCCTCTTGGTTTGTTTGCATTCCCACTGAGACACTTTCTCCTTTCCCTCTATTACACATGCTATTTTCTCACCCATTCCTCTTGGGATGGATCGTAAGCTGATAAACAAATTTAGATGGGTTAAGTATAGATGTGCTGGACCAGTAGTCCCAGGTGAATAGCAGATCTTTACAACTAACATCGTGGAGGCAATTTTGATTTATTTATTTTTATTGGCATAAAGATGCTTGTAAATTTAACTAAAGTTCAGATGATTTACTCAGTTTTTGATTTTAGTTTAGATTTACTCAGTTTTAAAAACCATTTGTACTGTGGATCTTAACTGTTAAATCATTTCTATTGTAAGACACTAGCAAAAAAATGTCTTTTATTCTTAATGCTTATGCACATAAGGTCAAAATCAATTATTTACACATAAAAGCTAAGGATTTTATTTAATATTTAGAGATTTTAGGGATTTATTTAATATTTATGGTTCCTTTAGAGCTTTAGAAATAAAGCTTTTTCTCAAACCCTCGAGTTTTCAAAAGGTGGTTTCAAACAATGTCAATGAGTTTTTAAAAAAGACACCTAGGGTCTCAGAGTGAATAGTTTACATATAAAGGAGGGTTAAAAAACATAGTCCTTCTAAATTAGAGTGCTTTATGTGTAATGGCTGCAACTAACGTGAATAAAACTGTGACCATTGAGTCAGTGAGTCACAGTCATGCAACTTATGATTTAATGCTTTCTACTTCACTTTCAGTGTTTTCAGGACAACAATGAGTTCAGCAGCGCATTTCTTTTCTATAGAAAAGATCTGTTTACAGCCTTATCTTGAAGGTGATACTGAGATGAGTTTGCATGCCAACAGCTGTGAGTAATAATGTGCAAGGCCAGATAAGAGAGCAAACTTTTTTCTGACCCTGAATATGAAACATGACAAGAAAGATGAATTGTTGGCTTTGGTGTTTCTGTTAAAGATCAGAATTTTTTATTTATCAGACTTATGCTTTAAACCCTATCAAATTTCTAGAAAAATGCAATTCTATGTAGAGGATGTGTATACTATTACCATCAGATGGTGGATCAGATGGGCCAAGACAGCCAGGGTCTACAGTGATGTTCTTTTTATTCCTTGTAGTGTTATCCCTACAAATACTGAATATTGCATTTAATCCTTGGAAGACAAGTCTGCTGCAACCTTTGATACAAATCCACTACGCCCCACAATCTCATCCAGCATTTGTGTAATCCATCTTATTTGAAGCAAAAACACTGACATTAAGACGATAGATACAGAAGATAAATGGGAACAAAGAGGTAACAGGGAGGGAAAGACAAAGGTTGATCTATTTCAGGACTGGTAATCTCTCAAAACATCAGTGTCGCCACATGTGTCTTTACATGTCACCATGACACTGAAGGAAATAGCTGTGCACTCAGTGGTGGGGATGAACTAGAAAGACAAATAGATCGGAGCAATCAATGGATGCAGGAGCTTTCTTGGCATGGACTGACTGCACACACCTGCAGCACTCATCATGGGGTGAATCAAGTGTGAATGAATGCATGTGTTTGTGTAAGACAGGCACAATAGGGAGTACACTGTAGGTGTAATTCCTCCATACATGGCAGAGTTTCCGTGAATGCATAGCCATATTGTACATGGAGGACTATCATGCTTTTCTGTGCAACGGGGAATTGCAAACCCACTGACATTAAAGGAGAGGTAGGGGATAGATGGTGGGTGGTCCACGGTTGCTGTGTGTGACAGATGAACCATGGACCTTTGGTATTCTCACATCAAGAACATCATTGGTAGGGCCTAGAGAGAATAAATGCTAAGAATAAAATGTGGAGCAACTCCCCTGATGTATGGTCTGTGAAGAAAATAGAGCAAATGAACACAGACAGTGACATTCAACAGAGTGCAACTTTGACTGGGTTGCACTCTGCGCCGACCCCTCACCACTCCTCAGAAGCTCCCCTTCACTGATCTGCTCCAAGTTTAGATACAGAAATTGTTCAGGTTCATTACAAAAGAACGTATTAGTCTGTATAAAGACTTTGCCAAAACAACAAAATGTATAAAAACTGAAGACTTCTGCCCAGTTACTGCAGAGATAAGCAGAAAATTCAAGGTTACAAAGAGACTCTGGGAATAAAAAGCAGTAATAGATGGAAACTGGATATTGCGCTGGGTGCATTGGACTGAACAGACTTATATGTATTGTCTATACACAAACGTGCAAATTTTAGTATGTGGATTGATGAAAATAAGCAACTATGCTTTCATAATCAAATACCTGACAGAACTATGTTCAAGAAGTGATGTTTTTAAAGGTGCTTCAGTGCTGAGCTTATATTCAAAGTCGTTAATGCAACATAAAACTCAAGTTATATCCACTCTACTCAGAAAAAAAAGAACAGAAATCATGTGCTTTTTTTGCAGCATCTAGGTGCCTTAGGTTGGAACATGCCCAGTTGCGAAACCCCTGGTTCATGCAGGCTTTGCGCCCATTTTACTATGAAAAGTCTGACGACAACTAGCATGTCAAGCTTTCTTGTCAGGCTTACTTGTCTGCAGGCACTCTGCCACCTAACAGTGATGAGAAGCACGATGCAGATAGATAGCCAGGTGTCATGAATAAATAGGACTTACATCTGGACATAGTAATCATTGGTACAGCAGTAGCGGTAACTCCACAGGATCTGTTCCAACAAACTAACCTTATACAGGTCAAGAGGATCTTATCAGACACCTCACATGTATTACATTCTAAATACCACCTACCAAACTCAGGTAGAAGGTACATGGTCCCTCTTTGTAAATATAATTGATACTAACAGCCATTCATTTCTCAGCCAGGGAAGCTACTTAATGAGCAGATATGTGGAGAGGAGCAGGTGAACAGGAAATCCTTGAGGCTAGGTAGATAACTTTAAGCCTAACTACTAAAGACAGCTCTGTAATGATTTTTTTTTATTTTTCTTTTTAAATGGTTATTCTTCAATGATGCTGGTGTGTATGCGTTCATGTTGTTGGTGCATCAAAATCCTCTGTCCCAAGGGAGACTAATAAATATACTTCAACAGTAATAAAGATGACAGACTTTGAGCTCTACCTGTGGAAGACAGTCTGATTATGAAGGGCACAAAGACAAAACCTGTGAACTCCTCATATCCTAGGAATACAAGGACAAGATCTTCATTCATTCTTCTCAGACTGCAAAGCCTGACACCATTTCTGCTTCCCAGAGACAGAAAAAGATGCATCTTTACTCAAAACATGCAGACAGTTTACAAACTTACTGAATCCAGGCTGAATATTCCCTAGCCTGCAGTAGTAGCAGAGACCATCAAATTTCATTGTCAAGGGAAAACACTGCCTCAGGCCTTAAGGGCAGCAAAACAGCTTCTCCCCATTTTTTTGGAGCAACTGGAGGTTGTCTTGGTCTCATGGAAGGATCATTCCCTCAGCGGAAAAAGTACAATACAGGGGCTTCCTCCCTGGATTTTGAGAACATGGAGTAATATGCCCCCAATGGAGCTGCAGCGCACCGGCCCCCACAGCTGTCAGCGGCATCTTCCAGAAACCCCACAGAGCAATCAAAAGCTGACCGTGTACGGTCTGCCATAACTGAAGGAGCATATAAAGTCACGGTGTTAGTTGTCAGGACATTGAACTTTACCTCCATACTCTTGGCATATCAAGTGGAGATATCTGAGAACATGGCGACAAAACCTAAGACAGCAGTGTAGGAAAAGACTAGTTTCTCCCATATCCATGTTCAGGATGTACATAAGCTGCAACCTTTGGGTACCATAGACACCAGCCACAAAAAAAGAAAAAGCAATCAGGTTACATCATTGCCTGGTTCCTCCTCTTAATATTCATTGCTTACAGGTCACCGGTTTTCAAATCTATATAAGCTCCAATACTGACTTTCTTTGAAAACGAGTGAAATGTGTCATTTCCTACACCCAAAATCCCATTTCTCAATATACTAAAATAAAGTTATTGTTCTCATCCAACACTAATTCATCTTTCCTTCTGGGCTCTACCAAACGTGTCCCAGAGAAACCTGATTAAATGCAACACTACAAGCTCAGTTCAGTATTTCTGAACAGCCGTGTTGTAAACCACCTCAGATGTTAATACATGCTGCTCATCTGCATATGGTAATGAGTTGGAGATTAAAAAGTGAAATTAGGGGAAAATGGTTGTTGCTGAATATCCCATGTCAAGAGTCAGATTGTGTCATTTCCTAAGTGTTGAAACTACTCGCTTTTGTATTCTTTAATAAGCGTGGGTCTTCCTCAGGGGACAAACTTCCAGACTACACATGTAATCTCTAAAGATTAATGCTATCGTGTGTATGTCTGCATGTGTCTATATGTACTGTCTTTGCATTTGCACACAAAATAATACCTTTCGGGGCATAGTAGAATGTTTCCTCAGAGATGCGTTTAGTTTCCCACAGAAAGCATGGAATATTCAATAAAGTCAACATCGAAACACATGGTAGATGGCATTAAATTGATTTGGAAGGTTGCTGGTGAAAACAGAATGCTGGTTGTGTTTGGGCTACATTGGGCATTATGCCATCAAGCTAAATGTTAATTGATTTAGCCCTTCATTGATTTTATTGATTTAGCCCTTGTCACAGTTACACCACATTAGCACATGGAGAAAATAAAAGTTTTAAGGCAAAGCTTTTTTATTCTTGCATTTAGAAAGTACCATATGCCTGAATTTAGGACAGTAAATCAAACTAGATGCATTTATTCAAACCACGTTTTATCCTGACCCTGGCATTCAGAGGGTGAATGAACGCAATTTTTACAAATAAAGATTGAGCAGCTCATTATTCTTGACTCTCTGGAGGGCATTCTGCTTCTTTTCCTTGATGAAAAGATGCTACCTTGACAAATAATAAAAAGTGAGATTGTTTTTTAGACTCTGCTGTCGTCACTGCACTGCCTTGTCAGTGGAAGATTTTGTAAAGCCTCAGCCCAAATTCAGCATATCCGTCCCTTTGTTAAAAAAAAAAAAAAAAAAAAAAAAATACAGCATTTGCATTTATTTTTTGTAATCTGCCAGGAACAACCCAGGTGACTGTCATCTATGTGAAGACAAAGCAGAGTTAACTTCTTTCTCTTTCAAGGGCATGTAGTCAGCCAACTCCTTTGGAGAGTATTTTAACATGTCCATCATCCACGTTGGAAATTCAGAAATTGATATGCTGAAGGACGTGACATTTTCTGCAAACATTATAGGTTTTCTGTTGCATGATAACTTTTATTAGAGATGCACCAATCCGCTTTGTTGGGGTTCCAATTCAACCCTAATATCTGAAATTTGGACATCGCCCGATAATAATATGTTCTGATACCAAATCTTTTTGCGAACATTATTGTGATTATGGTCATTATTGCAAGGTTTTATTAGGTAGTAATTAACACAGCCCAGTCCAGTCCAGTTTACATGTTTTCTAAAATTTATAAAAAAAAAAAAAAAAAAAAAAAATAAAATTCTAAAGACAGTGTGTAGCTTCTTTAAAACCTTAATAAAAACAAAGGTATTTATAATTTAGTAGTAACAACTGCTATATAAGTTTATATTAGGGGTGGGCCTTTAACACAGTAATTATGATTGATCAATTACAAAAAATTTACGCACTAAAAAAATGAATGCATTTAATCACAGTTTGAAATTCCAAACAACGTGGGACGTTTGTCAGTGTATGGTTTCTGGTAGACCATTAATAGCGACAAATCCAGAGGCTTTTTCAGGTTTTATTGGAGACTTTGAGACTGACGTGAAAGCATGTTTACTTCTCAACCAGCGCTTCCGCAAGCCCCTGCCCTATCCGAAAGCACTTACAGCTGCAGTCAGAGCAGGAGGTGTTCGCCTCCATGACCAGAATGAAAATGAAACATGCAAAGCTGCAGCTCGCTGACTCCACCTGGCTTACTGTCACATATTAATGACCATTAATGAAGTGTGTGGACAAGAACATTTAACAGTTAAAAGTACTGTAACATGACTCTTTATCAGAGAACAGCTGGAGCTTGTAAAGTAGTTAAAATGGCAGGGATATTTTCTATTTATCTTCTGGTTTTGGAATTGAAATGCAATTAAATGCATTTTCCAGACATTACTATAGCTTGAGTTTACAATATTAATGTCTGTGTCTATTATTTGATTCAGTCGTCAACTAAAATCCATTTAAATGAAAAAATGTTGCTTTTTAGGGCAAATGTTACATAATTAAAATGCAATTAATCAATATTAAAAAATAAATAATAATAAAGCCTCAAAATAATTAGATTAAATTAGTTTATTTTAAATAGAGTCCCACCCAAAATGGCCAGGGACCCCCAAACCCACAGACAATACCACAAAATATGGAAAGAAACATCAACTTTTAGAATGTATTTTCTTACTTTTATTCACTATTTAATAAGATATTTGTTTAGCATGAAAAAAATTAAACAGGTTTTCAGCACTGTATATTCTCACTGAATAATAAACTTTAACAAACTGTTGACAGATAAGAATAGAACAAGAATAGAACAAAAGAATTCAAACCTTGTGTGTGTGTGTGTGTGTGTGTGTGTGTGTGCGCGCACAAGCACATGTGTGTCTGTGTCTAGGAGTGACAGACAGATTACACTGGTGCAGGGGTGTCAGACTCCGATCCTCTAGGGCCGGTATCCTGCAGGTTTTCATTCTTTCCCTGATCTAACACACCTGAATAAAATCAAATGGATACAACGGCTTCTTGTCAACTTCTTCACAATAATCCATTAATTTCAGTCAGGCGTGTTAGATCAGGGAAACAATGAAAACCTGCAGGATACCAGCTCTCGAGGACCGGAGTTTTGACACCCCTGCACTAGTAGGACACTAGAGTCTCCAGACAGAGGATGAATTTCAGGCAATCACGGCCATTTTTCTGCATGGCTATATAGCCGTAGCTAATGTATACCGCATCATATTTTAGGATTTTAGTTGGCCATGAGTTCTTAAATTTTTTGGCAGCAGAGTCCTCCACAGCAGGGCTGTTGGTCTGCCACTTTGGTCTGTTTGCAGTCAAAAACCTGTCCATTTTGCGCTAACTAGCTACATGCTAGCTTGAGGAGCAGAGCAGTCTGATAACCGGCAAGTCTACACAGATTATGACATCACGCCAAACTTGCTGCTGAACTTTCTTTTTTCCTCTTAGCTTACCTCTAATTTTCTGAGCCACCAACCCCCCACCCACCCATTCCCCAGCACCCCCCACTTTGAAAACCACTGCCTTATAACACGGGACCACAAAAGCTCCCTCCGTGGATATCCAATCCATGAATCCTGTCGATATCAGAGCCCAATACCAATATTGGATCGGACCCAAATCTAATTTTCATTGATGCCTTATAAAGATACACTGCTGTGTTTACCTGCTGATAAATAAAATGTAAACTTCCTTCAGTATCAATCTCCTGCTGGTCTCCTGATGCAATAACCATGATGACCTAAAGAGGTATATAAATAACTAGCAAAACTGTTTATTCCTTAATGACGAACTGTGTGATTATGACAGAAAGATTTTCTTTGGGCCGATTTGGTGACATCAAAACTGACGCTGTTCAAGATCTGATACTCGGCAACAAAATAAAAATAGAAATATTGCACTACAAGAAATTGCAGGAAAGGGCCATTCAAATAAGTGTTCTGTTTCCAAGGTAACAGCACCACACTCTGTGACATGCCACTGACTGACAGCTGCACACGCCCGGGTGTGTGACGAGGTATCATTGAAGAAGCTATATTTTCTGTCTCCATCTTACTTTCTAGTAAACACGGACTCTGTGATTATGTGCTTTCATTGTTTTCTGTCATCAAGCAAACAATGAATCAGACAAGCACACATAATAGTCGTAAACAGCAGTTTTTCTGCTCAGCGTGGCTGTATTGGTGCTTCTATCAATAGCAGTGTGTGCCATGCTTTCACCTCTAAACACTCATTTAGGCTCCCAGCCTTCAGCTATAGCCCCATACAGAGAACTTGTATAGACATCAGCCCCCTACTGATGGCCACATGGTGACTTCAGATTGAGGAAGAATTATAGCCACAACATCAGGCTGCCTGTTGAACCAATAAATACAATAAAGTAAAGACTGAAACAAAGAAGAAAGGAGGATAGAGATGAGTTTTGTTAAAATCACAAATTACTTAATTATAGAAGGTTATAAAGGATTTGATTTTCAAAGTTCATGATCCCATCAAAATGCAGAGAACATTTGGAAGGTACTACAAAAAACATAAAGCAAGTTAAAAACAAGTTTTTTTAAAAATCACACTGCAAGAGATGAAGGTAACAAATGCCTGGAGGTGGCCCAACATGAGCACCACTGTACAGGAAAATAAGATTTGTGTTTCTGCAGAGTTACTGTCACCGTTTGTTAGTGTCACATGTTTATATTAATTGAAATGTGCTGGAAATAATTAGCAAATTCCAAATTAACATTAGGTACATGTGTCAGTTTTGTAGTGTGATCTTTACAACATGCAGGAGGAGTGGGGGGCATGTTATTTACCCTGTGGTCTTTGGACGGGTGGTGGGAGTTACTAAGTGCAGGACCTTGACACCAAAGGCCGCACACTGATCCCGGGTTGTGCAAGTGATTCGTTTGAAGTATCAAAATGTTAAGATTAAGGGATGGCTGAGGTTCAGGTTAAATGTCAGGTGTCAATATTTAATCATTCTACCCCAATCTTAACCGTGTAATGAGAGTCACAAAACACTGAATTATATTTCAGTCTCTAAAACTGGATGTTCAGGACAGCACAATATATGTTGTAGAAAAGATCATATGTAGCAGATAAATTCAATACCAATACTTATAGTGTTGTATAAAATGTTAGTTCTGTGCAAAACTATGCAATTTATGTTTTCCATCTCCACTTAATACATTCCTGGTGCTGAGTAAATTGAGGGAAACTTTTTGTAGATTGAATTCATGTGGTACTTCATACATTTATCATTGCTTATATAATCCCAACAAATCTTCTGTCTATGCAGTTTCTTTTTCCTATTGAGCACAGCTCATAAATAACCCACCCATTACATCAGAGCCTTCATCATGAGCTTGTGAAGTAAAACATTTCTAATTGATTTTTTTCACATCAAGGCTCAATTACTGATTTGTAATCCTTACCATATAGGCCTCTATTTTTGAGAGCAGAGTAATATGAGGTAAGATTATGTAGAGAACATAGTGGTTTTTCTCACAAAGGGGAGAAAGGCAAGTTAAATTAAAAACAGTGATGGGAAAGACTCATAGCTGGAATGACATTATTAATTTTGTTGGATAGGCACACCGAGCTTATGCTGTGTGTGCTACTTTGCCTTAGAGTTTAAGTTTATTCATTTTGGCATTGCAGCTAAGAGGTTGACAGAGTTGTGTTTACATAAATTCCCAAATTCCCAGAATGGTATGAAGGCAACAGATACATCATAATAGAACGAGGCAGCCAAGTTCAACCCCTTTGAGGGTTTCTTGATCTAACAGTTAATTTGGTAAGATTTGCATAAAATATCATTTCTGTTGGTCATTTAAAACAGTTTTTCGTAGCTATAATACTTTGTTTAAATGCATTTTTTAAACACTCACTCGACTTTTGGTTCACCTTGAACATTTAGGTTTTAACTGCACTTGCGACCTTTAAGCTTTTAGTTGACAAAAGCAGATCTGAAGCGACATCACCAGGTTACACACTTACAGCTACAGGATATAACACAACAGCCAATGGTTATTTTAGACAAATGTCACCCTTCATGTCAACCTGCTCCAAACATTCAGTAAGTGTAAATTCACTATGAGGTACTCCCATCCCTCCAGTTCTCTCCCTGAACCCTGTAGCATCAAACGCCTCACACCTAGCATGTTTAGTTTCACACTCAGTAAATGCAATACACTTTTAATTAGCACACACAGGCGGATTCATCTGCATATGAATCGTTGGTGTTGATGTGTACACTGACATCACCACCCTCTTGATGCATCATCTTCAAATGTCATATGTGAAGTGCTTGCGTCCTGGGGACAATGAAGGGTATAAGGTTTCCTGGCAAGACTTAGCAGCACCCAAACTTAGATCTGACTCCCTAAGGATGTTGGTATGTGTGTGCTGGGGTCTGTTGATAGGAGGGAGATACACACCAAACAGTAAAATAAGCCACTTGTCAGCAAGCTACGACAGTGCGTTATACCCTGCATGCGTTTTAGAAGTTGGAGCACCAGAGCACTACATACACACTTAATCCAATGAAAAGAAATGGTCTTTCATCACACATTTTTCTTCTTTTATTTTTACAGTTACAAAAGTAAAAATTATGTCTTTATATTTTCCTGCAGTTTTAGTGCCAACGTCTGTTAGATTTAAAAAATGTAATTAAATCAATTCTTTATTAATGTACTTTCTTTTGTACTTTGCTTTTAATGTTTTATGTGATGCACTTTGAGTTGTCTTGTAGAGAAGATGTGCTATACAAATAATTCTCCAGTGTCTAAAATGTACAATAAATAATGACTGAAAGAGAAAGAATTGTAGAGGTGGATGTGTTTATGGATTCAGGATATTTAAGAGTTCAGTAGAAAAATGCCAGAATAAATTTAGGATTAATTTAACAGACAGTCTAATCAGCACCAACATTTGAAGGCATGTTCAGTCTTTTCTCACACAGGATGAGACAACGCTGCTTCTATCAACACAACATGATAATGCATTAGTTAAGCTGTTTATTCTTTAAAGATGCGTTTCTGTTTGCATCTCAACTTTCTCTGCGTCTGTGAGAATACAGCCCTGTTTTAAGAGGACAACACCGCCATTTCATGTTCGTCATCACCAACAAATACTGCAGTAACATCCACGAGCACTAGAAAAAGACAACAATCCCATTTAAAAGTTGGGGAGCTGACAGAGCCTGCAACTGGGACATCCAAGGCGTTTTCATTTAATTTAGCCTTTGACACCACAGCTCCAGTCTCTGAGGAATGCTGTGAGAAACCTTGCTTCTCAACTTTTGGGTTTACTGTCTAGTTAAATTGGTAAATGCATTGAGGAGATTAATGACTGGATGTGTCTGAACTTTCTTCAGTTAAACAAAAACAAAACTGAGGTGAAGGTCTTTGGTGCGAAAGAGATTGATTATTGTAACAGTGTTTTTACAGGTTCTACCTAAAAATCAATTAGACACCTGCAGCTGATTCAGAACTCTGCTGCTCAAGTCCTCACTAAGACCAAGAAAGTGGACCACGTCAGTCCAGCTCTGAGGTCTTTACACTGGCTGCCTGTTCGTCAGAGAATAGACGTTAAAGTTCTGCTGCTGGTCTATAAAGCTCTGAATGGTTTAGGACCAGCATACACCACTCTTGACCCATTATGAATCTACCAGAACCCTCAGGTCATCTGGTTCCAGTTTCTTATCAGTTCCCAGAGTGAGAACCAGACATGGAGAAGCTGCATTCAGCTTCTATGCTCCACATGTCTGGAACAAACTCCCAGAAAGCCTCAGATCAGCTGAAACACTCAGTTTATTAAATCAAGGTTGAAGACCCACCTGTTCTCTGCTGCATTTCACTAGTTTTTAGTTAGATGTCAAAATCTACATCTGGTTCTTTTAAGCTGGAATCATGTTTTAATATTGTCTTTAACTTTATTTCTTGCATTTTATCTATTTTATTTTAGCATATTCCTTCTGCGTTTATTACATTAATTTCATTTCTTTTAATCTTTATTTCTTCTTTATTTTTTTAATGCACTTGTATTGCTTTCTGCACCCTGCTGTAATGAGATATATATATATATATATATATATATATATATATATATATATATATATATATATATATATATATATATATATATATATATATATATATATATCAAAAGATAGGTAGGTATGAATCTTAGTCCTTATGGTGAAGCCCAGCGTAGGATGCCGTGTACCAACTGTCAATAATCTTCACATGTTTGCATTACAGACAATATTAGCGTGTGTATGTAGTTAGATAAGTTAATTACCTGACACCTGTAGCAACACTCCACAATACATCATGAAAAGAGACTCCCACTCATGATGTGGAAAAACAAACAGACCAATGCAAAGGCAAACAGGCACATGATTCAACAGAAAAAGCAGGGCTATAAAACGTTTCCAGTATTAATTTGGTCCTCCTTATCCTCTCACCACTAAGACCACTAACTTGCTGCAGCTTTTCTCAAATATTAAAAATCAGTTTTGCCAGTTTTCTGAGCTTGCCGAGCCAATAAATGCATCGCTAGAGGCAAAATACATAAAGTAAATCTGTTGGGGTTAAAAAAAAAAAAGTGTATTTAAAGGGGTTTTTGTGGGGTTTTTTTCCCCTGAAGCTGATGAATGCTCACAAAACAGTTCCAAATTATTATTCCCTGCAAGTTGATCGCTCACAGCTTATTGCTGCCCTGCAGGTAAAGTGGCACTCCTGTGATAAAAGCTACTTTTCAAAGCGATGTGGTATTCTATAAGAAGATGTTAAAAGCACATCAGCTTAAATATAGCACGCTTATTTTCACTATAATTGAAACCGAGCTGTACTCACCTGAGGCCTCTTTGCTTTCTCTCATCTCATCTGTGCTGTTGTCTATTCTCCTTCTTCAGATCCTATAAACCATTACAACAATGTGAGGCAAATCCAGAACAAGAAATATTTAATTGTGAAGTCACTTTTTTTTTCAGGTCTATGGGTAATTGGGAGAAGTCGCAGGGAAAATTTAATGTATACATTAAAAATAAATAAATGAATAAAAATCTAATTAACTGTATTTCATCATTAAACCATTTCCTCGCGCCTGCTAGCAAAAATGCTGGTTAACATTAATCTACTGATGACTAAGCTAAATAGTTATAATTTAATCACTGCTTGAACTTCTTTCTCTATGATTTAATGTGTTTTTGGTGTGGTTACAACTTACCTGTCGTAATGAAGCTGGCCAACCAAATTACAAGTGACGAAAACTTGCTTAAAATAAGGACAACGTCTGTTAGCAAACATATAAAGATTAGCTATTAGTTAGCAAATACCACAATTTACTTCAATTATATGCCAAAGTTAAAATAGCAAGAACACTTAACCTGTACTTTCAAATTAATCATTCATATTTAAAGTCCATCGCTACATTTGCGAGCTCATTTTCTGCATATAATGAACAGGTGTTAAACGAGAGCCAATTAACTCGCTCAATTATTAGTTGTTCGGTAAACAGAAAGTTTTTACTCATGATGCGTTCAATGAAACTACGAGATTAGAAATTCGCCTCTCAACTTGTTAAAAGCAAACAGAACCCCATTAGAAGCTGGATGTTATTTAATCTGGTTATGTTTCTCAACCCACATTGGATTTAAAATATATTCCTTAAAATCTAAACCTATACCACAAATGCAAAACTTCTCTTTTATATACCTTAAAGTGTAACTACACCTCCTACTTTTTTCATAACTCCACCAACTGTATTTGAAAAATGCCTGAAACTGGTTGGGATAGGAGCATAGACTGCATATAAAAGACAAAACAGGTCTATTTTCGACCATTTATGAATTTAAAATCATTAATAAGAGCATTTCAGATTTAATTGGGTACATATTATTAGAGTATTAACTTCTGTGGTTGTTAATAATTCCTGTAGTTGCAACGTTCAGGTACTTGCAGTTAACTTATTCTACTCCTTTATGTTTATTTCATTCATTCATTCATTTTTTTAAATTCCATTCAGAGTTCAAGGGGCATTAGAGCCTACCCCAGCTGCCACCAGGTGAGATGCAATACACTCTTAACAAGTAACCAGGCCATTGCAATTTATTTTAATAATTCAGCTTTAGTTCCTGCTAAATTAAACAGCACAACATCAGACTTAGCAGTTAAATTTAGATTCTTTTGTTTCTTTGTTTTTTCCAGAAATTAGTCAATGACAAAAGCTATTTCAAACCAGAAGTTTGCCAGTAATACTAGTACTGCTGTGCTACATGTTTTTACAGAAGGGCTGTTTTACTCCAGCCTGGAAACAGCCTGGAAACACTGGAATAAATGTGGTATATTCATAAGAGTGACACGTCACATGTTGCCGCACTCAGTGTTTGGTTCCTCAGACATTTGTCAATAGCAAATTATAAATGTGATTTAAAGGATTAAGATTTAAAGTACAGTCTTTTTATGCTATGCATAGACTTTCTTTCAGTTTATATTTGCTTGTGCCCGAGCATGTGGAGTGTGGCAAGCTGTCAATAAAGCTGTGAGACAAGTTAATCTCAGCAATACTGAAGCACAATTGCAGCACAAGACTATACCGTATTGATCACAGAGACATGTCTAGATACAAATTCTCATCAACCGTCTACGACACATTACATGAGAAACACGAGACAATAGCAGACCTAGACATTATCTCATATGATAAACAGACAAGATCAGTCACTAGGGATTTTCAGCAGTCATGAGTTTGCTTTAACCAGTCGATCAATACTGTTCAGAGTAAAAAGGATATGCAGATATTACAATATGCATGTACAAATATAGCAACTGAGCTCTGAAATCTGTTTGATATTAAAGAAAAAAATCTACTAGAAAGTGAGTTCATGTCTAGTTGCTGCGCTGTGGGAGAACAGATCTGTTACAGGTCTGGGATTGATTATACTTAATGGTCACTGTTCAATAGCAATGCTCACAATAATGAGGGGTGCTTTGGTAGACACACATGTCAATATCAGTGTGTGTGTGTGTGTGTCAGAGTAGGATAGAGAGTGCGTCCACCAAAGGAATGATGCAATGATGTAAAAAAGGGAGAATGTTGGATTGACATCTTCCCATATCTTGACAAACTTGCTTCTCCAGCAGCTTTAGTGTCTTTTTGATGCCTCAGCCTGGCAAATTGAGCAAGGGGGCAAAAATGAAAAAAAAGAAAAAATAGTAAGAAAATCAAAAGTAATTTTGACAAACCATGTCCTTCTCTGTTGCTCTATGTGCACAGACAGGGGCTGGGCAAAGAATGTGTGACAGTAGCTAAAAATAACCCTGTGTGTGTAGCTTATGCATGCATATATGTTTGTGTATAGAGTTTAATCAGGGCCAGTCTACGCCCCTTTGCAAACACACAAACTCTCCCATTTGAATACCCCTATTAAAATCCCCCCGCCCTTACACAGGCATGTGAGTGCTGATCAGACTGACTTTCCTTTGGTTTCTGCTCTTCTCCACAGGGCATTTCACTGCGTTCTTTTAAACTAGAAGAGACAAGCCCCCATGCTCTGACTGGGGGCTGAGGCTTCCAGCTCAGACAGAATTAACCAACTCTTGCTTTGGCTTCTTTTCTCTCCCTCCACCCCCATCCACTCCCCTCTATCAGTCTGGCTAAACCAAAATGTAATTCATTCTGCTCAGGGTTCAGATTAGAATAATCGCCCTGTATCAACTCATATGCTCATACTAAGTGTTTTTTTTTTTTTTTTTTTTTATGTGTGCGCCTGCGTGTACTGAGGACCACTGCAGCCAGGCCAGGCCACGATTCATGCTAGGAGCAACGCTGATAAAACATTTCCTCTCATAAACTACAACACAGCAACATGCCATGGCAGATGGTGTGACACTCATCCCCTGTCAACGGAGGAGAGAAAACACAGAGAAGCACAAGAGGACATGAGAGATAGTGGAAGAGGAGAGACAAGTGGAAGAGAGGAGGCAATCAGGTGAGAAGAGGAGCAAGTGAGAGATGAAAGATGTTGAGTAAGAGCGCCACCATGTGGGTCATGTGGCTTGCCTCTAGGCACTGCAGAGGCAGGCAGACAAGGAGGCATGTCATCGATTTTCCACACAGTCAACAAAATGATTTTGCCATGCACAACCTCCCTTAGTAATTTTTCCATAATACACACATACATGCGCAGTCACACACAGAACCAAATCCCTGTAGAGTTCTACCTGGCAACTGCATGCTAACAGGTTTTTGTCCCTCTGTTTTGCATGAAGCAGTGAGCTCGCCCGACTGAACACCTACAAGAGTGTTTATTTATGCCTATAGATGATGTGAAAAATGAAGATTAACTAGATATTTGCTACAGTCATAGTGTTTAGCAAGGCAGGATTCTCTCTGGGAGGGATGTGCAGATTAATCAGCATAAATAAAGTCAGTAGTCAACCACAGCTCTGTTGAATCACAATTTTTAGCATTACCACTTTTTGTGTGTGTGTGTGTGTGCGTTTTTCCTAGCAATAATCCCTGTGTGGGTGGCTGTGCTGGCTAAAGGCGCCTGTCATGTGGCTGTGACGTCCTCGGTTTGATTCCAGAACAGGACCTTTGTCACATGTAATTTGCCTCTCTCTTTCTCAGTGGTGGCTCTGTGCAACTACAAGAAATGAAAAAAATAAATAAATAAATAATAAAAAAAAAAATAATAATAACATGCCTAGAAAAATGAGGATTAAAATCTCACTAGAAACGGTTTAAGTGGAGTCTGAAGCAGTCAAAACTGTAGATGAGTTCAGGATTTGTGTGTTTTTGTTTAAGAAATGTAGGCCAAAAGAAAAATATACCCGACGATAATTCTTTAATCAGCTTTGTAATCTGTGAACTAGATGAATTTTTAATGATCCTGAAAATCTGCTATAATTAAGAAAATTCTCTATATTAGTCTAACATAAGGAGAGGTGACATCATTGCACCTTTTCTTTTCTTTTCTAGTAAACTAGGTCAAATGAACAGCCCTGTCAGGCCAACTTAAACATTATCACCAACATGCATACAACATGCAAAGCTAGCATCTGCAAATGAGGCTAATAAAAGTTAGCTTTACATTCATTCTGCCCAAATGATGGCCGTGTTAGTTGAAAAGCTAAGGAAAGTTAATCATATGACAGCATTAATGTTTGTTTTAAACTACTGCAATTAAAAAAAATTAAAAAACAAGTTAAGTTCCTCCTCTTTCCCACATGCCTCTTGAACAGCCTAAAATGCTCTTATTAAGATTTTAAGTCTTATATGACTGTAAGCCAAAGCAAAGTCTGTGCATCGATGTAAACCAGGATCAACAGGGGGGTTGTTATGCCCCCTAATGGGTGACAGTGAGTGGTGTGTGTGTTTGTGCGCTTGTGTGTGTTTTGTAATTGCACAGCACAGACTTCATTAGCATTTTAGCAGCACGGCTGGCAGGGAGGCCGACTCACAAGATTAGCTAATGAAAGAGATGACACAGTTTTCTGAAAGCGTGATGGTGAAAGCTTTTTTCCTTCATAGACACAAACTTATGCAATGTGTGTGTGCTTGTGTGGTCCATGTTACCACCTCTGCCCTGCAATCATACATGCTGCACACTGCAAGTTAAAAGGGACATTACAAGTAAGTCAACTCAAGGCGATCAGTAAAAATTAATACTCTCAGATAATCCTTTAATATATCAGTGGTGAACTGTTTGCACTGTAATAAATGGTCTTTGAGGAAATACACACTTTTTCCTCTGCTTTTCTATATGTGTCTGGAAAATTTGACGTGATTGACGAGCCAAAGATCAGTAAAGGAAAAGATTGCTGAGGAGGAATGTAGAAATAAAGAAAAACCGCAGAGACAGAGAGCACTGAAACACTTTCAAGGCTGTTTCTGCAGAGCGATGTGTCCTTGTTGTAGCTTAGAAATGCTTTTAGACAATAAATTACATGGATTGAATATCTGAACCAAAGCTGAATGAAAGGAGTAATTGCTGGATGAAATTAGAATGAGTCACAGCTGTCTGTGCTGCAGAGAGAACGAGACAACCTCTAATTTCCTCACCTGACCAGTTTGTTTAAGTTTACAGCGATATGCACCACATAAGACTGCAAGTATTTTAATTGTTCTTTAAAAACTGTTAAACCAAGTAGATGGATAAGCAAGTAACTGCTTAAATATTTCAGGCAATATCATTCCTTATAGTTATCTTAATAATTAAGATAAGATAACTAATAAGAGTTATCTTAATCTTGTTATGAAATAAAATTTCAATGTCCAGATATGGCCCTATAAAGCTTACTAGTGTGCAAGATTCCAAGCAACAAATGCACATATATTTATTTATGTACCCTTTTGCTAATATTCCTGAAATGAAGCAGGTCTTCAGGATAAACTGCAAATCAATCAATCAATCAATCAACCTTTATTTATATAGCACCTTCTCATACCCCAGGGTACCCAAAGGTACCAAAAGGTGTCAAGAACTAAAACTCAAAAGGCTTTATTCACACTTACTGATGACTTTATCAGATACACATTGCTAGCACCACGTTCCACCCTCTTTGTCTTTCAGAACTGCCCTAATTCTTGGTGTCATAGATTCAGCCAGGTGTTCCCCAGAGATTTTTCTCCATATTGACATGATAGCATCACACAGTTGCTGACATGGTGTGTTATCCTGCTGGAAGTAGCCATCAGAAGATGTTACACTGTGGTCATAAACGGATGGACATGGTCGGTAATAATACTCAGGTGCTGTGGTGTTTAAACATGCTATAATGGTACTAAGGGGCCCAAAGTGTGCCAAGAAAATATCCCTTACCATTATACCACCAGCAGCCCAAACTACTGATACAAGGGAGGATGGATCCATGCTTTTAGGCTTTTTACACCAAGTTGTGACCCTACCCTGTGAATGTTGCAGCTGAAATGGAGACTTGTCAGACCAGACAACGTTTTTCCATCTTCTATTGTCCAGTGTTGGTGAGTCTGTGTGAACTGTAGCCTCGGTTTCCTGTTCTTAGCTGCCAGGAGGCACCCGGTGTGGTCTTCTGCTGCTGTAGCCCATCTGCTTCAAGGTTAGACGTGTTCTGCATTCAGAGACTATATTCTACATAATCTTTACCAGTTGTTATTTGAGTAAAATTTGCCTTTCCAACTTCCTGTACCAGTCTGCCCATTTTCCTCTGACCTCTGACATCAACAAAACATACTGCTGCTCACTGGACGTTTTCTCTTTTTCCAACCATTCTCAGTAAACCATAGAGATGGTTGTGTGTGAAAATCCCAGTAGATCAGCAGTTTCTAAAACACTCAGACCAGCCATGTGAGTGGCTGCCATGTGATTGGCTGATTAGTTGTTTGTGTTAACAAACAGTTGGACAAATGTTCCCTAATAAAGTGACCAGTAAGCGAAGTGAAAAAAGCGTACAACCAAACTGCATCCCACTGACAATTTTCAGTGTCCTTCACTTGCATTTCTTCTAGTAATCTAGAGTACCTTGGTAATCTTTGGATTTTGTCATATCTTTGATACATTTAACACCTCTGGTTTTGAACCAGAAAAAACAAACCGCCCCACATCATGATTAAACCTCCACCATGTTTTACTCTACCTTCATGAACTCACGCATAAATAAACTTCGTATTACAGTCCTATAATTGTAACCTTATCAAAGGTTTGCTTTTGCAAACATTTGTCCTACATCTTTTAGTCCTTTTATTCTAAAATAAATCTGGTATCTTCATTGGCCTTTGTCCAGGTAGCTCTACATGGTTCAGTGAGCAGCAAATGGCTCAGGATTAAACAGCTCCAGTTCAACCTGAAGCTTTTTAGACACCTTATGAACCTTTTTGTTCACTGCCCACATAAACCCTTTTCCCCTCTTAAAGGATGATCCTGGTAGAAGTGTTATTTGAAGTTTCATGTGAAACTCTTTTAACAGTTTTTAACAGATGGAGATTTCTTTGATGCCTCTAGTATTATACAGCTTTTTAAAAATTAATTTCTGATGCTCTTAGACAAATCTCTGACATAGATTTTTGAGAAATGAAACACAACAGCCTAACTTAATGTATAAAGCCATTATTCATGAGTTAAACTGTAAATCAAACATTTTAAAAATGACTTATCACTGGCTTTTTTGCATTTAATCTTAAAGACATTCACAGTTGCACTGTAAATGTGAGTAAATGTCTTACATGTAAATGTCAGCCTGTAAATGTGAATTCAAGGATAAAGAGAACAGCTAGAGTGATACAGTTGAGGTGTGAACAACTTCACAAAGTGTTCAGAAACTCCAGCATGTTTGAATGGTCTCCTGAAGGACACTTTAACCACTAGCTCACTGACAGTCTGCGGCAGCTCCTTTCTATTCCTGGAAAGAGGGCAATTACACTGACGGACAAATGTGGGAAAAATAGATGGAAAGAGAGGAGTGTTTGTTCTGCTTGGAAATGAAAGTTTGGAGTGGAAAAGAACAGTTTGGGTGCTCGGTTGATATATTGTATTTATGCTGACGGGCCAGAAAATGACTTCACTTACAGATGCTACAGAAATAGATTCTTCCAGAGTGTAGGAATGAGTGTGCAGGAGGGAAGAAAATGTCAATCTATTTGCAGTCCTGTCCCTTTATGGATGAGTAGGAGGAATAATTTCCATATCCATGTGTCCGTCTGTGCAATCATGTTCATTTAAAAATTGACCTTTTGCAAATGTGGAAAAAGAAATGAGTTGTGACATTCAATTAAACTCACGCCTTGACCTCACATAGTAACCAAGGCCACTTCATACAGATAAACACAGGAATAGTTTAAAGGGTTAGTTGTTTATGAGCATCTATTTTACAAAGAGATTCTTATCATATGTGTGATTATGAACTGTGGATATGGTTGTCAAGGGAAACAGACAAGTAGGATGTGAGAGAGGCAGATGCTGCCTCATCAGTGAGCTATAAGAAATGAATTATAGCAGCAGTGGGGGAAAAAACACTTTAATCTATTCTAAATTATAAAAAAAAATAGTAAATTAAATCCAAACACCAAGTTAAAACCTATTACTTACCATCTGATTTCCTAATATAATTAAATTCCAATAAACACCTGCCTTGTATTTGATTAAATCCCAGTGTTGAACATGGTGTTTTTATAAATCAAGTAAATGCATATGATCAACACAATGAACTGAAATATGAACCCAGTCAGACAAAGAGAATGTTAACAGCTGAAATCCAATCACCATACCTCAGCTCACAAAAACCTTGCCTCTAATTAAAACTGTGCATGTGCCAAAACATAAACACCAGCCACCAGATGTTCTCATTTTGTTCCACAGGATGTGAATTTTCCACGCATTTTCCACAAACATAATAAGCTGCAGCACTTAATGCCACTTGGTGCAGAGAGTGGTGTGCTGCTGCTCTGTGGTCTGCTGCTGGCATTGCACCACTTTCCACCCACAGGTGCCACTTTATATTAGTTGGCCACTCTCGACTGGTAATCAGAGTCATCAGTTTTTTAATCTAATGCCAGTGGCATAATTTAAAAATTTAGATAATTTTAAAAAAGCCAAACAATCATTATCTTATGTGGGCTCACACACAAACAAACACCCCTTTTCTTTTGTCTTTTCTGCCAGAGTTTTTACAAAGAAAATGTTAAATTTTGATATCAAGAATTCAAACGGCTGTAGCTTGGAAGTGCTTAAAGATAAAGGCATAATATAAATAACAAAAATGTTGAATATTAACCTGAATTTCACAGAATTAATTTAAGAAAAATAATATTAATTCATGAGTTTTACAACACT
This sequence comes from Melanotaenia boesemani, assembly GCF_017639745.1. NCBI lineage: Eukaryota > Metazoa > Chordata > Actinopteri > Atheriniformes > Melanotaeniidae > Melanotaenia > Melanotaenia boesemani. The sequence continues at coordinate 22,151,409 of NC_055704.1, forward strand.
TCTTTACTTCTAACTCTTACCATGCTGACTGTTGGGAAATTAGCTGCTCTCAGTTGTTTTCATTTGTTAGTGAATTTTTTTTTCTTGTTTTTTTGTTTGTAAACAGGGAAATAGATGCACAAGTTTCTAATCACTTAATAAAACTGTCATGAAAGAAATTTAACGGGAAAATCATTTGCAATCTGGTTCAGAAAATTTCAACTTTATCTCCAATGCAACTCTAAACTTTCTGCTTTAGTTTAAAATGTCAAAGTTTGTTTCCATTTACACTTTACTTCCACTTTCTGTTGCAGAGGCCCAGCACTGAAGAGATCGGTTAGATTAAGGCATTAAAAAACTATTTGGTTAAGTTTATATAAAGTATCATGGTTTGCTTCAAACCATAGCATACACCATGCTGTTTCAAATTCTTCTGTTTCTGGCATACCAGATAAGTCAAGGTGAAAAGTCCAGTCTATTGAGCCAAAGACACTAAGTGTGCTAAACACACATATGAATCCTCCCACAGACTCTATATCACCTCTAACTCTATATTGCTAAACATCATAATTGATACATGAGTTTCTGAGACCTCTGCACCCGTCACACAATTAAGATGCTTCTTAAAATCCTGTTGTATACTTGTCCTCTGCTCCCCAGTAGATTTAATGTCCTGCAGTGAAAACAGGCTTAAGGGAGTCAAATGAATTTTCTCCAATGGTTACTCAACTAGTTAATAATATATATATATATTTTTCTTTCTCTTTTTTTATTCCTGTTAAAACACAATAAATATTCAGACTAAATATTTTTTGTTTTGTTTTGTTTTTAAACCCAGAATTTTAACTTTTTGAGTTAAAAATAATAGCTTAAGGAAATTATTAATATAGATCAATTCTATACATATGATGTCATTGCCTCTGAGTGGCCAAAGATATTTTGCCAACCACGTTTCCCTAGTGGTTCACTCTTTATTTCGCTGTCTCAGTGATTTAAAAAATGCAGGGATTGTATAAATGACCACTTTCTACTTGCTAACAACAGATTCATTCATTTTTTTATGTTTTAACTGCTAACAAAGGTCAGAAACTACTTCTGCTTGGACCCTGATCATCAATTCCTGAGGATAACCAGACGTCCAACTAAATGAAATATCTTAAAGTTTTGTGTGAAACTGGTTATTTTAATTGACGCGAAATTCTCAAGAGAATATTATTAAAAAAAATGAGTTGTAAGACTAATTTATAGCTAAATGAAAGCAATTATACATGTGAACAAGAAGAAAATGTTCTGTGCTTCAACCCTTTGAGTCCTGTGCATTTTTTAGGGTCTCTGCCTGAAAATTGCTTATCCATAACAAAATGAGTTTATTTCTGCAACTACAAAGTCAATTTGACTACTTTTGGAGTCAAAGTAAAGGCAACATGTGAGATTTGTTAAGATGCCAAATATCAACACGTGTTACTAGTGAAGAATAAATTAAGATAACACAAAGCACAAATGACAAAAGTTTCAGGCTCACCTAAAAGGATAACTAATTTTAAGATTAATATAAATATCCCTCATATCTCAGCAAAGGCCAACTTTGATAAAGTGAAGCAGAGCTACACTGGAGATGTTGTAGTTCAGGCAAGGTCTCCAAAATAACCATTTTACCACAGTTTTGTCATCTGTCTCCCATTTGGGGGACCTAAGGTTTTAAAAGGTTAAATCCAGTTGTTAGGTTATGTTATCTTATTGACTGGGGTTACACACCCTCACAGATAATTGGACCTGCTTGCACAGAATTACCCGCATACGTTTTCTATGCATGTTAGAGACCAGCACACAATGAGTTAAATCATAAAAAACAACAAGTGAGGCAATTGTCCTGTAATCTTTTACTGCTTTAAGCCTCTTATGGCTCAGTTTCTCATTTTCTGGGAAGATCTATTTTAGTATTTCCTGTCTGAGTGAATAAGTAAAAGCAAAAAAGGATAAATAAAGGTTTGTTTCTGCTGCTGAAATGACTCATTGTACATTAGGTTTAACAGCTGCCTGAATGGAATCTGACATTGACATGAACAGCATGAAATGCTGCCTCTCATTTCGTTTCTGTGTCATGTATTGTTGCTGACACTTCCTCAGCATTATCCTTCGGTCTTAGTGGACTTAACATTGGTTAGATACATAATGTAATGATGCATTTGTGGCAGCAGATACTCCATCTGCAGAGGCACTCTGACTTTGAAGCAGATCTGCATCGACAAGCTGACACATTTCTTCTGGGAGGGCTCAGAGAACCACAAAAGTCTCAGTATAGAACGAAACAAATTTAGATCCAGGCATCGAGGGCGGTTTTTAGACAGGAACGGTGCTGAGAGCAAAAGTACCACCGGGGGCTATGATGTATGCTGGCTCATAAACAGCTGCAGGCCTGCTGATAGACACAGCATGGATAAATGACCCCTTTTTCATTTTATGACACAAATATATTTGAGTGATGAAGGTGTCTCTTCATTCACAAAGCGCATGAGAATTGTTTGGATGCCACTGTTTTGTCACTTTCCTGTTTTTTTCTCACACATCATCTTAAGGTGGCAAGACAGTGTGAGTCATTCTTTACCGCAGAGAATTTACAAAATCAATTTTCCTCACTGTTCTCCTTTTTTTTTTTTTTTTTATTCCTGGCACTGGCGAGGCGAAATAAGCATGATCGATTCCACAGCTTTTGTCCTCAAGGCTTGCTTCTTCATAAGTGTTTTTTTTTTTTTTTTGCTCAGTGTGCAGAGTTATCGCTGTGCTAATGAATTTATGAGCATGTATTGATTATGCTGGTTATTAGTGGCATTTACTGCTCAGATGCATGTTTATGTATAGACATTTCCATCCACCTTATGCATGTGCACACCTGAACAGTGTTCATGCTTTAAAACAGAAGTCAGCTGTGGAGAAGGGTTGTCAGTGACATATTGATGTGTGACAGTGGGACACCATCTCTGTGATTGTGCCTATGTGTTGTAAGTGTGCACATTGGGTGATAAATAGCTGACAGGCAGCATGCCCTGCAGCAGGTGATGGGTAGGTGGGGGATGGCAGGCTTATATTGTCTTTGGCTTTCTCATCAAATCGATCCCACTCCTTCTTGTTTAGCTGCAGCCAAAACTCACAGCTCTGCATTGACTCAAGCTTATTACGTCTCATTTCTACCCGGCTGCACAACAAAGTCAGAATAAAGTGGCCCCTGGCAGGAGGAATCAGCTCAAATGCCTGCTAAAAGAAGAGTTTTCATCAAAGTCACTACTTGATCTCAGAAGTACAATGGGTGAAGTTCTTCAAACACATACCCACAAGGACAAAAAACACGTTTTCACAGCTTTATGTTATATTAAAGCTTTTGTTGATAGAATGATTTTTGTGTTTTGGGTTATTATCTTGCTTGACCCACTTTCTCTTGAAATTCAGTTCAAAAACGTGTTTCATGACATTCTGATTTATAAGTTACTGTTATTGCTCAGTTAATTTTACTTTTTACATAACTGTTGTGCCTTATTGGAAAACAAAAAGACTTTGTCATTAACCTGAAACTTGTTTTTTTTTTTAGGTTATTCATCCACAGCCAAGGAGAAGTGTCTCAGCCCTTCATCACCGTGTCACATATCAAGCTGGTACTGCAGTGTCAGCAGTGACAACATTGCCGTTGGTTAAAGTGACAAGGTTCAAAATGCCAGCTTGATGTGTGCAAGTATACACTGAGATGGTCCCATTTACTCTCTGTTATTATCTCCCTTGCCAGCTGATCAGCTTCAACCCCCCATGGTGCCTCTGCACTTTTATACATGACACCATCACACAATGAAGGCAAATCAGTCCAGGCTTGAAAGGCGTTTGTGAAAAGAAATAATACCATGAGTGTGAAATACTTCAATAATCCCAAAATGGAAATTATAATTATAATATAAAATAAATTGGTCATTAATACTATTAGTTAAGTAATTCTTTCCTAGAGGATGTTGGCAGGAATGACTTCCTGTAACTTTCCGTGGTGCAGGGGAACTGAAGAAGCCGCTTACTGAACACACTGTATCCTGTGAAAAACAGAGAAAAACAAAAAAATGAAAACAATTAAAAAAGGAAGTTGAGAAATGAAAAACAGTCTTGGTCCAGATGCAGCAAAGCTGGCCCAAACCATGATACCACTACCACAGATGGGATAAGGATTTTATGTTTGAATGTGGTATTTTAATTTTTCCAAACACTTCTCATCTAAAGCAAACACTTTTGTTGGCTCATCCATCAGCAGAGCAGGATTTTTGGATTTCCCGTATGAATTTTAAGCAAAGATGAGCAACAGTGTTGTTCATGACGAGAAACAGCTTTCTCTTTCCAAACTGCACACCGCTGTTCTTTTGTGTTTAGCAATCATTGTAAAATACAATGAACATTCATTCATATGTACATCCATATAATATAAAAACACAAAAATATTAATGATAGTAGGCAAAAAAGTTCTTACTTCTGTCTACTCCTTTTTTTCAGACCAGAATAATTGAAAGAAAATGTTCAAAAATTAGTTGTTTTTTCCATTTTGTTTCGTATTTTGATTTTGTTGTTTTGTTATTAAGTGTAATTTATTATCATTATTATTATTATTATTATTAACAGCTACGCCGTAACCGACTTAACACAGACACCGCACGAGTAAATCTGTTTACTGCTAGCTTGCCAATGGTATTTACCATAGATGGAAGCCTTGAGCTAACCTATTGGTTTTTATACATTTTCATATGTAATCTCACATAATTTCCTTGAGACAATCAATGTATTTCCAGTGATATACTGATGTATTTTCTCTATGTTTGTGTATTTTTTTGTATGTTTGAGTAGTTTTACAGTTTTCCTAAGTGAAAGTTTCAAAACGGATCTGCTGAGCTGTTGCAGCAGGCTAGATCAAGCCACACACGCAAGCGGCAGCAGAATATAAACATTACATTATTACAACAGATTGTATTTTGTTTTGTTTTGTTGCTGCATCAATGCAGTATCGTCCATGTCTGCATCACGATGCATCGTAGAAACGATTAAATTCAACAACCCTACTGTATATTTCTCCAGAGACACTTACAGCACCATGAGGGTGTCATATCTTTGTGAATACATGTCTCCACAAATACCAAACAAAAACAGTGAAGTTTTGTATCTACTGAGCACTAACCTCCAAGTGGCATTTTCTTTTGTGCAAAAGGCATTTCATGCAGTAAAGTTGAATGTACCACATGAGACACAAGCTAATCATCACTCTAACCCACTGAATCATGATCCTACTGAGAAGCCAAGGTTATTTAATAAAAGTTCTTGGCTGCTTAGATAGTGATTGCATTTACTGTACAGGCTGGGCTGGATGCTGATAGGTTGAAGTTGACATATTGTTCAGGTGCTAACACGACCATCTGTTGTTTACATTCTTGTGCCATCAACCATCTCTGACAAAGACACAGCTGCCTCTGCATTCACAGAAACACAGAGGCTCTCCAAGCGCTGTTACTGAGCTCCTCTGCACCGCTCAGACTAATTAAAAGGTTCACTGTGACCATTCCACTGCAGAGAACAGCGAGTAAATTTGTGTCAAAGGATGATTTCTCTGCTTAGTCCTCAAGGACAAAGAGCATCAAGATTAACAGGAAAACAGCTTGAAAATTAGTTGCATTTACTGTCAACCCTTTCCATTGCCACATGTCTATGCTCAAAAAAGGAACGTCAAAGGAGAAACAATCATTACAAACCCAAAATTCTCAAAGTTTCAGTGACCCAAAGGGGAAATTTTGAACTTTACAAAGGGTTTAAAAGTAATAATCTTATCATTGTGTCAGATAAAAGGTTTGATCTTATGAGGTAGTTTTAAATTATAACATCATCTCAAACGTGGTTAAATGTCACATTTCTTCACTCTAAAACTTGTCATTTCCCAGATGATTTTGTTTTCTATCCCACTGCTTAATTTCTACCCTTTTCTAACACCTTTTATGTTATGCAAATTAATTTTATTGAAGTTTGTGAGCTAAACTAAGACCAATATCACAGCAACAAGGAATACATTTCACACCTTTCACACTGGCAGGGCTCCAACATAGTTCTGGTTCTCAAACCTAATCTCGAACTGACTGACACATTCAGACCAAAAAAAAAAAAAAAAAACTAAAAAAATTAGTTTTCAAATGGACCCAAAAGATAGTGGTTCTTCTTTGTAAACCATGACGTCAGTGGACAAAGGATGACTTCAGCCGAATGCCAGACCAGTCAGTAAGCTTGAGAAAGTGAGGTTGAATGCTGAATGCTGAATGCTGAATGCTTTGCTTTATTTCGAACATGTAAGAAAACAAACACAACAAATGATAATAGTCAATAATAACATGTCCGAAAAGGAGTAGGATGAAGCATATTATTTAACCCTATCTCCACTACTGAATTAAGTCTCACCAAACATACATATTTACATTGCACATATTTACAAAAGGTAGAAAATAAACATTAAATAAACAAATACATAAACCATTATGAGTACACCTGATTATTAAAGCCCTTCTTCCTGCCTGTACCTGGTGAAAACCATGTGTTTGTACCACTTTTTAAACCAAGTCCTTCTTAGACATTGCTGGAGCTTCACACCCAAACTGTTCCACAACCTGACTCCACAAACAGAAACAAGTTGAGAAAGACTCTCTTAACTGAGTTAAAATGCTTTGAAGTATTTTAATGAAAGCTCAGATCAGAATTATATAACAGCTGAGGGAAGTTTTGACTATCTCACTTTCTAATCTGGGCACCAGACAATCCTTTACCAAAACAAAGATGGTGCCCTTTTAAAATTTTATGCAGCACAGAGAAGTCTAAAGTAAAAAAAAAAAAAAAAAGAATCTGTGCAACATGCTTGAAACTTGGACTGAAATGAACATGTGTAAATTTGCATATCTAATCTGTTATATCTGTCTTGCATAAATTAAATTTTTATTAAATCATAAAAATTGATGAGCACCCATATGGTTCCAAGTTGTCAATTACAAAGTATTCCCACCATCATGAGACTCTGAGTTAATGTCTTTCTTAGTCTAAATGGGACCTTTTAAAGTTAAAAACATCATATTGTATGAAAGATAACTTAAATCTAGGAAACAAGACCATAATCTTGTTGGGAAAATGTTTTACTGCCACATGTATCAAGTGTAAACCATTACTAAATTGGCTTTGATTTTCAGACGAGAATGATTGATGCAACTGAGCCATCGTTAATTTTACTTCTATCTTTGCCAATATGTCAAGTCACGTTATTGTCAGACATGTTTAATCACCCTGAAAACTTGAAAACTATTCAGTTTTGGAGAAGTGGGAAACTCTGCATCTGCATTGGAAGTTTTGTAGGGCTCAGCTATCCAATTTCTAAGGTAACTGCTGGAGATGAAGATGAAGATTTATAATAATTCATCTCAAACAGAAACTGTGTGTTGTGTAGTTCATGTGTGACTGAGCAGCTGCTGGCAAATCCCAGATGTATTTCTCCTGACATCTTCTGAAGTCATTTGTGAAAATGTCTGAACCATCAACTCTGAAAAAGGTTTACATCAAGGGTCACTTGATGCTTAAAATTGCAGACCACAAGCTGCAGGTCCATTCAGGACATGTTAAAAACATGTGTTAATGATAAGAGGTAGAGATAACACAGGCTATATTACTGATAAAGACACAAAACACACCAAATAAATCCTAATATAACACTTGGTGCATACAACATATCTTTGTGAAGTACTGGTAAATTCCTGAGAGAGTTAACAAATCAGTCAGGCAGAAAATGACAGCTGACATGACGGTGGCATGGCTGAGCTACAGCAACATCTGCATCCACCAATCACAGCTCAGCACCATCCATGATTGAAAGTCTGCACCTATGACCTGGCAACCAAGTTATGAAACAAGGTGTGTCATGAGAGTCCAGAACACAGAAGACAAAGAAGCTGTGGAAGTGTTGCATAAGAATTAATGTGTTAAACAGTGGGCGTATGAATGAATGAGTCATACTTCTCAAAAAGGATCACAGGATTGATCAAACTGAAGAAAAATGGCAGCTATTTTTATTTAAATGTGCTATTACCAGGAAAAAAAGAAGTGAGAAAGTCAAAGCAGCTTCCTGCCTGATGGTTTTTTTTTTCCTCCTCTGTACTCTAGCCTATCTACAAAGCAGCTTAATATTTACCAAAGTTCCCATGAAGAGGGCAGAGCTCTGCTTGTGCAGCAAACAGCAAAAGCTTATTTACTTCTCAGAGTAATGTGTGCTCCACTCTGGAGTGTGTATTAGTGGCATTATCAAAACAGGTCACTCTCAGGCTTCACCAGTTTTGTCTGTTCATGTCCTTGACACATTTAGAGGCCTGTCATTGTGCACGGCGTCCGTGTCAACCTCTCTCTACCTGCACATTTCTCTGAAACCGATGGGTCAACTGCCATTAAAGTCCTCTTCTCAGTCTCTGTAGAGAAGTAAAGCAAAGCGGAGAGCTGAGGACGGAAAAAAGATGTGGCTCAAACATCCCTCAGTTCCTTGCCTCAGACCATTTTGACTAATGAGCCACTACTGCAGAGGGGTTAACTCCCAAAGGGTGTGCAGGCTAACGTCAGTGCCCCTTCTCCTTGCCCTATTTTCTCTCTGTGTACTTGTCTGAGTGTGTTTTAGTTTATGTGTGTGTGTGTTTGGCATGAAGTGCTGGGCAGTTTATTTCTTTCCAGGTCACAATTCAAACCTCAAACTGACAGCCAAAAGTAGGTCTTGGAGCGGCTCGCCATGTCATTTTAATCCCAGGGAGATGGAAACCAGAAACTGGAAACATCAGCACAAAAAGTCATACTGCTGGCCTCACGCCTCAAGAATCATGACCACAGGAGTGTTAGTTTAATCTCCAGTGAAAGGATAAATCTGCCACTCCTGAGGTGCCTTTGAGCATGACTAACCTTTCACTGAGGCTGATACTGTAACATTCTGGTTCCACTTGGCATTTTCCAATAAATGTGGATGCTACTATCTGGGTCCATTACCCATTAGAGTCCATTTGCTGTTTCTGGAAATGAGCAGTCATGCTAAACAACCTTCAACATGGCCTCAAAGAAGTCAAAAATAAATAAAAGCTTAATTTAGAAACCATAAGCTGTCAGCCAGTCATTAACCTGATTAACTCTTTACTCAAAGACTCAACGTCTCTGAAATCCCTGTAGCAGTTAAGCTAACGCTATCTGCTAACCACACCAAATTCAAACAATGCAACATTTTGCACTGATGCTTTGGACATTAAAAGGACATTAGAAACAGGTCAGCTGAGTAACTAAAGTGATAACTAGCTTATAACTTTCCATTCAGAAGTTTGGACACATTCTCATTAGATTTAATGTAAAATGTGTGTTCAAACTTTTGACTGGTACTGTAGCCAAATTGATCTTTGCACATAAACATGCATATCATAGCAGATTGTGAGTGTGGTTCTGCAACAAACAAATGTAAACAGAGGAAATAAACAACACCAATTCCAAAAGAGTTGGGACACTGTGTAAAATGTAAATTAAAAACAGAATGTGATGATTTGAACATCTTATTACCCATATTTTTTTTTACCAACAACACACAAACAACATATCAGATGTTGAAAGAAATGTTACTGTTTCATGGGAAATATTAGCTCATTTTTTATTTAATAGCATCAAGAAATTAAAAAAACAAAACAAAACATGAGCAACAACAGACTGAAAAGGTAATTCTGCCACAAATGCCACAATTCAAACACAACTGGAGGAGGACTTGACAGCTAGTTAGGATAACTGGTAAAGGACTAGTAACATGGGTGTAAAAAAAAGAGCATTTAAAAAAAACAGAATCTCATAGATGTAAAAATAGACAAAGATTCATCAATCTGTGACTTCTCTGACAAAAAAAGTCCCTAATTGTAAAATTCCAGACTTTTTAGATGTGTTGCTACCATCAAATTCAAAACAAACTAATATTTTTCATGAAATAGTAAAATATCATCGTTTGAACATCTGATTTATTGTTTATGTGCTTTTGGGAAAAAAATATGGGTTTATGAGATTTGCAAATCATTGCATTGTACAGGCTTTGTACAATGATTGACATGCCACAGTGTCCTCAGATTAACCTTTTAAACTCTCGGGATGATAAAACTGCACTAGCCTGATATGACCTGCCCTTATTTTAAGGTAAAAACTAAGTCAACACTAAGCATTAAAATATGTGTGTATCACTTTGGGTGGATCTATGTGCACTCATTCTGAGGGTCACAGTCTGCTTTAGCCAGAGGATATTTTATAAGAGTTTATGTGTGACCGTGTGGAGTGTGCAGGTTAACGTGACCACCTGAATGTCCTGTGGACCTTTTCCAGTCATATGACTATGAAGGACACTCCTAACATGACATGGCCTCCTTGTCATTGTTCTTTCAGTGAAACAGCAGTTACCCGGATAAGCGGTAGAAGATGGATGGACAGTTTTATAGCCTGCTAGCTTTAACTCAGATGTGGATTTGTTTTCTTCCTTTAGGTTGCATTTATTAATTTCTTTAGCCCCGGATTATTCAAAGCCCTTTTTAAATTGACCATAAGACAAGATTCCAGGTTAAAAGACAATTAAAATTCAACAGATTTAAAATAAAGTAGTAAATCAATTTAATCTGAAACTTGTTTGAATTGACAAAAAAAGAACCCAAATGATTATTTATATTTCAAAAATGTTTCTTTCATCCAGCACCTGAAATATTTATGTGCCAGCTGAGCCCTTAGTTTTATTTAAATGTCTTCACAATGTGTCTGAAAATTAATGGATAATTTTATAAAGCCAATTATATTTGATCTAAGGTGTTCAAGATGGGGAGCAAAGCCCATTTTCCCTTGATATTTGCATGAAAAGAACACAGTTTTAATGCACATCATTCGACATGCTGATTACTCACCTACACCCACCCCCACTACTTCCCAGATTCCACTTTAAAAACTCTTTGAAGTTATTGCCTTGAGTGGAAATAACAGTGAAATGTTTACACTTGAGTCACTTCTCTCTGCAAAGGATCTAAGCCAGAATTCCTTCTCATGGGAGCTTAAATTACTGCTGCTTCCTTAGCTTTTATTCGTGTGTGGAACTTTTCTAATCTGATTTCCTGTGTGTGCATCCTGAAGTTCAACACCAGAACATACATCACCACACACAGATACAAATCTCTCAGCTTTGACTGCATGTAGAGTGCAGAGGACTCATGGATGAAGATTACCTCTTAATTCCCTCCCCGCATACTGTAAGACTGACATTTATCCATGATGCATTTTCACACTATAAGCAGGGCTCAAACTCACAGACATACAAACACATTCACTTGCACACCAGGGTCTTATAACACCTCCAATTAATATGAGGCTGTGTCCAAATTGCTGTCAGAGCCAAATCCCAACTCTTGGCTAGTTGCCCTTTTCTTCAAGTAAAGCCAAGAGCCTAAACTTCCTCCCTGGAGTGGATATTTCTGCTGAAGTGGGGATAAATAATGGCTAAAAAAAGAGCCCTTACAAGGCTGAACATTATTAAAACGCAATGATCTCTTTGGAAAAGTTTTTCCCTCCACAGAAAGAACAGAAGAGGTGGAAGAAATTACTCAAGTGCTTTTATAACTGTAAGAGTTTGATCTAACCTCATCACCAGAAATTTTGAAATACTCAGACCCAAAGAGCCCTGAACACAGCTAATATTGGAGCCTATTCATTTCTCTGCAGCAGCCACAAGCAGATCGATGCTGCGACAGCCTACATTAATCAGCCAGCAGCAGCTCTGCCCACACATTGCGCCTTTAGGTACAGTTCCTGACCATCAAACTAGACCACAAAGTGAGCTTTTCAGACTGACAGCTACTGAACTCATGGCCCTTGCCAATGAGTCACTCCACAGCAACAACTGTGGCCATTTCTCAGAGCTATCAGCCTCTGCATCAGACAAACGGAGTCAAGATAACTGCACTGCAACCCTTTTCCAGATGAGTTTTCTCCCTCAAAAAGACATGGAACTTTTGTGTGCTGTTCTAAAAGGGCTTCAAAAGGCACCAGAATAGTTTCCCCATTAAACCCCGTCGTATCTGATTTAGATTAACTTAGCAGCATACAGTAAATCAAAGCAATTAAAGCAGGGATTGTTTGTGGGCTATGAAAGATTTCAATCACTTTCAGCTGCCAAACAAGTAACCCGAGTCATTTGTCCCTGCCGGACCGCTGCCATAAGACTTCATCTGAAACATGTGTCGCAATGTGCCCGTGACTGAAACAAATGCCATGTGATGTGATCTAAATGTGGACCAGGAATAATCAGCACCTTTTCCTCTGGCATCAACGTTGACTCTGCCTGCATGACTCTGCCTCTAAATTAGTTGTCCACTACTGCCACCATGTGGTAGTTTTAAAAGAAATCTAAATTAGGACAAACACTTCCGGATAATTTTATTTTGTTCGTTTGTGTTGGTAAGTGTGTTTTTAGCAGGAATGATTTGAGCTGATTTAAGCAGAATTACTCCAGAATCTTTTGATTTTCATCTCTTATTAAATATAGAAAAAAAGGAAATTAAAGGAATTATATAAGTCACACACACACACACATATATATACATAAATAAAATAAAATATATAATATAGAAAGCTTAATCAATGTGAAATAATCTATTTTTAAAAATAAATGCATCCATAGCAAGTGGAGATACTATTATTTTAAATCTCTTAATAGATATTTTTGGATATTAGAAAATACAAAATACTGCTAATAACCAGAATAAAATCCTTATTTACATGTTTTATAGAAATAAAATGCTATACACTGACAAAATTTAAGAAAAAGAAGTATACAAACTCATTGTTTGCAGGACTTACTAGATCTTAATGTCAGAATTACAGAGGGTTGTAAAAATCCACATATGAAAACATTCATTTTTGTGCTCAGGGTGACAATAACTTAATATTACTTAAGATAATGAACATAATAATGGAAAACAGAAGTCTGGGCCTCTCTGCCACCACCGTCAATGGAAGAGAATGGATGGATGGAAATTGTTCTTTCAAAAGATTTACCCCTAAACATGGTGTGTGTGTGTGTGTGTGTTCCTTGACAACACACTGTGTCACATGTTTATTAAAGCAGCAACTTGTCTGTCATGGTGCAGCAACCGCCTGCAGAGGATTCCTCTGGTAAAGCAGTTTTAAGTCATTTGTGGTTAATATGGAAGCTGTTGTAACTTCAGACCTGAAACTGTAAAAATTGCAAATAATTTTTCATAATTAATCATTGTAATGGGTACGCTGAATGTTTTTAAATGTCTGCAACATGTAGCCTTCACACTGAATAAACGTTAAAGGGGGAATAAAGGTGAAATAATATGTCTAATTAGTGATCAACCAATTAATAGTTGGCATTTTATAAATTAAATAAAAATATTTTAACCTTTCAATGGAAATGTTTTAAATAATTACATCAAACTAAAATTAAAATTAGGTTATATCCACATAGAAAGAAAACAGATTATCTCACTATTCATGTAGCTGCATTACCTAAGCCATCTTTACCAGAATTAAACCCCAACCTTCCTGGACAACACATCATCCTGTATAATCTACTGCATCACTGTAACCCACACTCACATGACAGTAAGACATATTTTTTTGTATTTTGTATATAATGTTTCTTTCATTTAATTGTTTTTATTTAATTCTTGTTTTATCTTTTTTTGAGCTGCTGTAACAGTGACCTTCCCCCACTTCAATCAATAAAGATTATCTTATCTTTAATCAGGGCACACCATTTTTTAAGTTGTGTAAGATCTGGGGGTTGTACTATAAACCTGGTTCAACAAATCAAGGTCATTTTTAGATCTGCTTCATTGCTACACTGGCTGCCTATTCTTCAGAGAATAGACTAAAGTTCTGCTGCTGGTCTAGAAAGCTCTAAATTGGTTTAGGACCAACATAAATCAGTGGCCTCTTGACCCTGTATGAACCTACCAGAACCCTCAGGTCATCTGGTTCCAGTTTCTTATCAGTTCCCAGAGTCAGAACCAGACATGGAGAAGCTGCATTCAGCTTCTATGATCCACATGTCTAGAACAAACTCCTAGAAAGCCTCAGATCAGCTGATCAAATAACTCAATGTGTAGGTTTATCTGAATTGTGGGCAATTGGAACCTGAAAACCAGATTATAAAATGTGAACAGAAATAATTTTCACACAAAAATTAAAATGACTTCCCACCAACTCAGAATAGCTGTTAAAAACAGCGAATGGGACTAATGTAATGACATTGTCATTCAAGCTCAATTTGATTAATACTGTGCAATTAAAACCAAAGGCTTTAAAACATTTTATAAAACAGGGACATATGCTACATTTGGCAAGCTTGAGAAACTAGAGAAAAGTAAAATAATTGTTAGAATAATGATCTTAGTGCGTATTACATTGTTGTAAAGTTAAAATTATTAGAGAAATCAGGCTCCATCTAAGATCATTCTGCTTACATTTCTAATGAAGATGCTTCTGGTAATAATAGTGTGCTCAGTCTCAAACCCTGAGGTAGTTGGACACTAAACACATTCATTTTGGTTTTAAATCTGACTGCTACAGTCCCTTCACATGTATTAACCCCTTATACCAGAACCTTACTTGTTCAACTTTGGCAGCTGATGCAGGAAACATGGCCTCGGTGATAAAACCTGTTAAATGAACCAGCGACATGATACTGAAAAGCTAGAGCTGAACTTTAGCTTTGTAGTACAGACCCCTTCATCTTTTTTTAAAAAAAATTATGTTTACATGTTGGACTAACAACTTAGTCTGGAGCCAAATTATAAAAAACAAATATACATAAAAAAGCCACAATACACATTTTTCCGATACAAGTGAAAATTATTTATTGAACAGAATACAATGGACAAAATAAATCACTTAAAATGCATATGGTAACTGGATTAAACTGCAACAACTCTTGATTTATGCAGTTCTACAGATTATAGACTTCCCAAAAGTCACACTGAGCAAATTGGCTGTAAATGTCACCTTGTGTCAGTCATGAAGACAGACCTGTGTGTCCTGCTCCTCTCCCAGCCGAGGCATGTCTCCAGACAGGGAGGACCTGGAAAACGCTCAGACAACAGTGACTGCGGAAATCACTCTTTTTCAGCACCAACATTGTATCAATAACAATGCAGTGCAACAGAATACCTGCCCGGGTTTACCTGGATTTCACAATCCGTGGGCCATACCAGCGCTGTTAGGGCGAGTGTCGGCGATTCCTCCGAGACGCGCGACTCATGGCTCAGGAGCGCCCCCTGTCGGGCGGGCAGCGTCCAGAGCGCCGCTGTAGGACAAATAAAGCCCAAACCATGAATCGTGCAACTTCCATAGTACATGGACTATAAAGAACACACACCACACAATTTATACAATGACACACAATACTACTATCCACACCTTATTTTTATATGTCCTTATTTAAAAGGCAGTACTGGAGAAGAGCCAAAATCGGGTTAGGCAGGGCCACGCGAACCAGTTCATTCCGGTTTCCAGGTCTGACCAAACGTTTCCTCAAAGTCCCTCTGCTGAAAAGCAAGACAGCCATCATAGTCACAGTCTAGCTCAGCGCACACATTACTGGGTGAAGTAGACCCAGAATAAATGTGTGCGGGTGTTTCACGTGAAACCAACTGGATTAAGTCCGTCTTCATGTCTTCGTACACTTTACTCATCAGATACTGCGTTGTGTTTCCAGGCGCCATTGCTCCAGCTGGGAAATAGTGCTCGTTTTCCTTGAAGACGGAATCCATTTTTTCCTCATTTGTTCTGGTGTCTACAAAGAGTTGTGCAAGTTTAGCCAGCTGGGCCCGTTTCTGTTGCCGGCGGAGGTTTTTTCGCTGGGCCTTCGCGGCCCTGTAGCTACAGGCTTTGAGGGCCTTGTCCTCTTCGGTGGACATATGGAACAGCTTCCATTTCGGTGTAGACTCAAACTTCATGGTTTGTCGCAGATAGACGGTTTTTACACGCTTCGAGGTGGTATCCATGGTGTCTTTACACATTTCCAAGAAAAAAGTTTCGGCAGAGGAAAAATGCCGCGTGACTTCGCGGAGTCTTCACTTAGTCGAAAGGCTTGGTTGACGTCCTCTGGATTTTAAAAGAAAACGAAACGCCCTGAATAGTCTAACTATAATTACTCCTTATAAAAATAAAAAAGTTTTGTCTGCTAAAAAAATAAATAAACAAACTGCAGCTAAATACGAGGAGTTCAGATCACACGTTGTACTCAGACTACACTTCCTGCTTGATGTGGCATGAAACGTCCGAGTCACGTTATATTTACAGACAAAAAACACCCACAATCCTTTGCTTTTGTTGACCTGAATGATGGTGCTGCCCCCTACCGGTGTGGAGTGACGCCAGCAAACATTACATACAGCTTTACACACGCCTCACTTCATTTGATCACAAAGGGAACACAAACACTACATAACTTGCAAATAGCGTTTTAAAAGAACATTTCTTGTGTTAGCAAATATGTCAAATGCCATACAACACAGATGATGATGTCAAGTCCTCTGGAGTGTCTGCTTGAACAGTATTACTAGCTTGGTTCCAAAGTAATATAATTTTGGTAGGTCAAATTTTCAACACAGAAGGTAATTTAATTACTTATGATGAATTTTTAAAACAGTATAACATCCCAATTACTTCTGAATATGCAAATGTTTCTCAATCCGTTTCCCCTGCTGCGTGTGCTATTCAACCCAGGCTTGGTTATCATAGTAAAAGAAGTGTCCTTCAAATTTTTACATAGATTTACCCCTGTAAGATATATCTAAAAATTATTAAAATCAGATATTGTTGTGTTTGCTGTACCCTAAAGCAGACAGGACTCCGTGGTGATTTTAGCAACTTTATTCGCCCTGGGCTGCATATATTTTTTATAAGGTGGATTTTCTTGAAACGACACACACACATTACATACACATACTGCGCGCAGGCTGATGACGCACAATTGTTACAACAGAAAACGCCTAAATCAGAAGACGAAAGAAACAAAATAAAAGTAGCTCAAACATTTTTCCTGGGGAATTAAAATGTATTATGACTTAATAATTCCAAGCAGCAACACAGAAAAGCAAAATGTCCAACATTTCCAAATCTCTTCTGTGAACATCATAAACAACATAGATCAGCACAGTGCATTTAAGGTAGCAAGTAAGTTAACTAACTAAATATAACAAATGTGACTAAATTGTGTCGTGTTCTCCAATCTCAGCTTTTGTACAGATTCCTTTAATATCTGTTGTTATAAAAAGGACACAGGGTGATGATCTGGTGGAGGGGTCATGGCTGACTCCTGAGGATCACCTCACAGAGACACACAGAGCAGCTCTTGAGGAGTCAAAAGGCTGTCTGACCCAGTTGGTCATGTAGATTCTTTTAGGCTACCGGGCCCTTGCTGATCTCTCTCTTAATGTCCTAACATCTTCTTGCAAGTCGTCAGATCCAGCAGTAACTGATTCAACTCCTCCGCCACAGAGTCCTCATTCCTCTTGTTTCTCCTCAAAATTCTCCTCTTGCATGTGCATCTCCTCAAGCTCTCCTCCTTTCTCTGAGTGGCTCATTTATTTTGTAGGGTGGAAATCCTTTGCATCTGCGCTGAGAATGATGTAGTGTTTTCTGCTTTACTTTGTCACTGTTGGGTTTCGCTATAATTTTGGATAGCAGATAGGCAATTTATGCCTCTTGTAAAAGTGTTCTTGCTATTTGTGTATTTTTATTTAGTTTTATTTCACATGCAAATAAAGTTAGTTAAAAAAAACAAAAACAAAAAACAAAACAAAACAACAACAAAAAACCCCTAAAACAAAACAAACAGTATCATTAGTTCACCACTGGAAAAGGTCATGAAAGACACCATTATTGAGAAGAAAACACAAAAGCAAAATTATTTTATTTAGGTTTTGTAGATAAGCCAGAAACTTTGTGGAATAATGTTTTACAACAAGAGAAACCCAAAGTAGAGCTTTAATAAATGTAATGGATCAGTTTGTTGCACAAAACATCAAGTCAGTAAACGTATCAAGTTATTAACCTTGTAATGAATTTCAGTCACATTCCATCCATCCATCCATCCATCCATCCATCCATCCATCCATCCATCCATCCATCCATCCATCCATCCATCCATCCATCCATCCATCCATCCACCCATCCATCCTCTGTATCTGCAGGGTCACGTGTGGGGGTGGGGTGGGGGCGACTGGAATCCCTGCAATATAGGAACATCAGACAGAGACAAACAAGCACTCACACTCTCAGTCACTCCTGGTGATAATTTAGAGTCACCAGTTAATCTAGAAAGCATGTTTTTGGACTGTGGGAGGAAGCCAGAGTACACACAGTGAACACATGCATGCATATGGAGGAGGAGGATGTAAACTCCACATGGCCCCAGCTGAGGCTTGAATAAGGAACATCCTTACTATGAGGTGGTGTGGCTTTCTAGTTTGATAATAAAAAAACATTTCCATTGAATCAATTGCCTTAAAGGAAATTGGACTCTATTTATCTCAAACACCAGTTTTCAGTCAGCCCTATCTACATGATTCATATTTCTTAAAACAGAATAATTGAGTAATATATTGTGTGAAAAGTTAATAAGTTGTTAAGAAATGCAATCAAAATAGTCCCACCAGGATTCAAACCACTGCATACAAATTCAACAAAATCTATACATTCTTCAGTAGCATCATATAATTAAGAGCTCAGTTTCACCAGCACCTAGGTCACAGTGGCTGGCTGTTGGCTGTAGCAAACACATCACGAAGGGTTATTACAGAAATATAAAAGTGATTCTTCAAAAGAAGAAATCACAGTTGAGGGAGCTAACATATTGGTGTACCACTAGATGGCAGCCTGCCACTTAAAATATATCTTGCCACACAGACTTCTATACACACACATATATATAAATATATATATATATATATATATATATATATATGGGCGGTGGCCTTTCTGTGTGGAGTTTGCATGTTCTCCCCGTGTATGCGTGGGTTCTCTCCGGGTACTCCGGCTTCCTCCCACCGTCCAAAGACATGCATGATAGGTTAATTGGACACTCTAAATTCTCCCTAGGAGAGAGTGTGTGTGTGTGAATGGTTGTTTGTCTATCTGTGTTGGCCCTGCGACAGACTGGTGACCTGTCCAGGGTGTACCCTGCCTCTCACCTGTTAAAATGCTGGGATAGGCTCCAGCTCACCCGCAACCCGAAATGGAATAAGCGGTCAAGATAATGGATGGATGGATATATATATATATATATATATATAAAATTAAAAAAAATATACATAATTCAGTCCCACCAGAGGGCAGCATAGCATTGACAAAGCCAATATTGTGTTTCAAGTACAACTTCTATCTTGTGGACATCTGTTTTCCTAGTGGTTTCTTATGAGCCCAAGTTTTTTTTAACAGTCTTCAGTCAGCTGGTGTGTATGTGTGTGTCCTTGTGTTTTAATTTTGAAAATAAATACATAGATACAATGATCTACCTTTTGGAAATGTTTGAGTTCGTGGTAAGATGAGGCAGACAGCATGTAGCCTGTGATCATAGTGCTGGATAAAAACAGACACAATATCAGAGAGAAGTAAAACAAAGATAAAAAAGAATGTATTTGTTCCATATTTGATGCTTCAGAAGTTAGCATCGGTGCAGGTCTGCTAACTAAAGAAGCATTTATACTCCTTGGACTTTTTATTACCAACAAGCCTGACATTTATAGCCAGCAACTGGTGACCTTTTACAGTGTTTGGTATGAAACAACATTTTCATAGCTGAAGGATAAACATTTATGCTGAGGAGTAAAGGTAGCAGGACAGACCCAATATAAATGATGTAGCATACTGACCATGTTTGACACTAATTTGCTTGCATAAGTATTTACACACATACACACAGATTTTCAGAAGAATTTTCAGATAATTTCATAGTCTTTGTCCATATTTGTTGTTCATACAAACGCATCATTGCAGGCGATTGTTACAAGCTTGAATGGAGACATGTTTTACTGACTGGCAATGTGAGGTAAGATGGGCTGAGGAGGGGGTGTCTAGAGTCCACAAGCGTGTTCAACATGTAAAAAATAGGAGGTAAGGGTCCTTATCACATTAATATGAGCACTGTTTGTATATGTGTTTATCCACAACAGTGAGGAGTGTGCAGAAAACATACATGTCAGTAGAAAAGAAAAACTCCCCTGAAAAGCTGCAGTAAATGCTCTGGAATATTTGCTGACACATTTATGCATTGTCTCATCAGCTGATTATTTAGAGATTTTAATAGGGAGTTGAGTGGAAAAACTCTGCATTTGCTTTCACACATGCCACATCTCTGGAACATGCCTAGAACAGGACTCTAGAACATTTGCGAAAGTTAGTAAATAGACTTTATACGTGCGGGCGTTAGGACAGATTTTGCAAAGAATGTTCCACCTAATGCACACTGAAATGTGAAAGGTAGTGAGACTAGTTAAATTTATAATTTAAAATCATTTAATTTCTGACATAAAGTGCTGGTATTAGAGAGTGTTTTTCTGCAGTGCTTACCAGATGGATGCAGAGACAAGAGATGGTGGTGTGAAGGGATTCATACTTCAGGATGTTTTTGGCTCTGCGGATATAGTCTGTGCAAAATATTTCCTCCTGAGTGGGCAGTGACCCTTTGACATATTTTGACAGCTTTCTGGATGCTCTTCCTGTCTGAATCAGAGCAGTTTGCATACCAAGCTGTTGAGCAGTATGGTCTCAAAAGGCTTTTAAGTGACCTTAAAAAGTATAGCTGCCTTTTTAACCACAGCAAGTATTGGATGTCTGCCCAAAATCAACACCATCATCTTAATTAGCACAATAATAAGAGCATTTAAATTTTATACATTGGTTTTTCTTAGTGTGTCAGATCCACAACTCTAGACCTGAGTCTAACAGTGGATTAACAATCAGCTGACATGATCAACTAGGGACATGCACAATATTGAATTAAGACCATAACATTCATTTATTGACATGGTCCATGTAATTTACCTAATTTCCAACAATCAGAGGAGTCCATACTCTGTCTCTTTAAGTCTTTAATAAGTAATTTGGTCTTTTAAATGTTGAATATAAGGCTGTTGCCATTGCACCAACCTGCTGATTTGAAGATAATACTTCTGTTATGACTCAGTCTCTTTACAGTTGTGTGCATTTACAAATTTTCTTTTTTGCATTCAAAACCAACATTTACTGATTAGCATCTTGGGGGATCTGATTAGGAAGAAATCTGATTCACATCTGAGACTGCAAAGCATCTCAAGTGAAAACCTCTGCTCATAACTCTGCATGTACATAACTAAGACTGCTCAGCTCTACATCTAAACATCATTTATTTGTATACAATAACAAAATTAAATATGCAGGTTAAATAAAATTAGAAGCACCTACATCAAGCCATTGTAATTTATTAGTTTTGCATTTAAAAAATTCTGGATCCAGGCGGTGATCCCCAAATCTAATCACTTGTTCTTTATTCCATTTCTGAGATTTCCTGAAAATTTTAATCAAAATCCTTTGAAAACGTTTTGAGTTATGTTGCTAACCGACAGACGGACAAACCAACACTGCAGAGCTCATTATCTCACTGTTTTGTTTTAGGATGGGTGTTCACTCCCATCCTTCCCTACACTCAAATCCCTATGGCCTCGCATGCACATGCTTATCAACACCTTTGATTAGCATCAATTCTCACAAAAGCACATACAAAAAACTGATAATAGGCTTTAGAAAAGTTGTACAAAATCACCCATTTGTAAAATAAGACCTAAAATAAAAACATACAGATTAACAGATGTATGTTTAATAAAAAGGAAAAGATCCGAGTTCTTTTAAAATATAGTCCAAGTGGGATACAAAATGTTTAAAGAGGAGGCATTTTTAACTTCCCTTTCATTCTTGAAGATATCGTCCCTCATTAAATACATCAAAGTTAAATATATATATATATACATACATATATTCAGACCACAGATGTGAAAACATGAAAGCTCCTGACCATGCATTGAGGGTTCAAATCCAGCACCCTGAGACTGTACACTAAGTGCAAGGAAGAGGAGGCAGAAGACTAGTGAATGTCAGAACCATTATCCAGGATGAAACATCCAACATCCTTGAATACATCAAGAAGATGGCCTCAACGGCTGAAGTGCTCAGTGAATATCTCAGGCAGTGGAAAACAGATCATGTGGTGATGGAGGAACCATCATGGGAGGAAAAGCCCCTCCATGGGATGTACCACTGACAGATAACTGAAGTGGCTGATACTGAAAGACAGCACAGAGGCACTGATCATAGCTGCACAGGAGCAGGCCCTGAGCACCAGAGCAATAGAGGCCCAGGTCTGCCATACAAGACAAGACCCCAGGTGCAGACTGTGCAAAGAGTCCACTAATACAATCCAGCACATAACTGCAGGGTGTATGATGCTGGCAGAGAAAGCTTACAAGGAGCGTCATAACCAAGTGGCTGGTATAGTGTACAGGAACATCTGTGCGGAGTACAGACTGGAAGCCCCGAGGTCAAGGTGGGAAATACCTCCAAAAGTGGTAGAGAATAACCAAGCTAAGATCTTGTGGGACTTCCAGATCCAGACTGACAAAATAGTAATGGTAAACCAGCCGGACATTGTGGTGATGGAAAAAGAGCAGGGGAAAGTCGTTGTGGTTGACTTCGCAATACCAAGCGATTGCAACATCAGGAAAAAGGAACATGAGAAACTGGAGAACTACCAAGGCCTGAAAGAAGAACTTGAGAAGGCCTGGAAAGCGAAAGCAACAGTGGTGCTTGTGGTCATCGGAGCACTCGGGGCAGTAACCCCCAAACTGGAAGAGTGGCTACAGCAGATCCCAGGACAAACCTCAAACATCTCAGTCCTAGGAACAGCAAAGATACTGCACAGAACTCTCAAGCTCCCAGGCCTCTGGTAGAGCTTGGATGGATGAGAGACCGCCCACGGAGGGCGAGGGGACAATTTTATATATACAGTGAGAGTAAAAAGTATTTGATCCCTTGCTGATTTTGTTGGTTTGCCTACTAATAAAGACATGATCATTCCATACTTTTAATGGTAGATGTATTCTAACATGGAGAGACAGAATATCAAAACGAAAATCCGGAAAATAACTTTAAAGAATATATATTAATTGATTTGTATTTGTTTGAGGGAAATAAGTATTTGATCCCTCTAGCCAAAAGCACTTAATACTTGGTGGCAAAGCCATTGTTTGCAAGCACAGCGGACAGATGTTTGTTGTAGTTAACCACAAGGTTAGCACACATATCAGGGGGAATTTTGGCCCACTCTTCTTTGCAGATCCTCTCTAAATCATTAAGGTTGGTGGGCTGTCACTTGGCAACTCGGACCTTCAGCTCCCTCCATAGATTTTTGATTGGATTGAGGTCCGGAGACTGGCTGGGCCACTCCATGACCTTAATGTGGTTCTCCTTGAGCCACTCCTTTGTTGCCTTTGCTGTATGCTTCGGGTCGTTGTCATGTTGGAAGACCCAACCACGGCCCATTTTCAACTTCCTGGCAGAGGGGAGGAGGTTGTCCCTCAGGACTGCACGGTACATGGCTCCATCCATCTTCCCACTGATACAGTGAAGTAGCCCTGTGCCCTTGGCAGAGAAACACCCCCAAAACATAATGCTTCCACCTCCATGCTTGACGGTGGGCACAGTGTTCCTGGGGTCATAGGCAGCATTTTTCTTCCTCCACACATGACGAGTAGAGTTTAGGCCAAATAGTTCAATTTTGGTCTCGTCTGACCACAGAACCTTCTCCCAATCACTTTGTACATCTTTGAGGTGATCATTGGCATACTTTAGGCGGGCCTCCACATGTGCCTTCTTAAGCAGGGGTACCTTTCGGGCACTGCAGGATTTTAATCCATTGCGGCGCAAAGTGTTGCCAATTGTTTTCCTGGTGACTGTGGTCCCAGCTGCCTTGAGGTCATTCACTAACTCCCGCTGTGTGGTTGCAGGCCGATTTCTCACAGCTCTCATGATCACTGCCATCCCACGAGGTGAAATCTTCTGTGGAGCACCAGACCATGGTCTACTGATGGTCATGTTATACTTCTTAAATTTTCTCACAGTTGCACCAATGGTTGTTACTTTAATACCCAGCATCTTGCTAATGTTTTTGTAGCCCATTCCAGATTTGTGCAGGTCAACAATCCTGTCTCTGAGGTCCTGAGAGAGTTCTTTGGTCTTACCCATGTTGGAGAGTTTGGAATCTGTCTGATTCTGTGAACAGGTGTCTTTCATACAGGTGATTAGTTATAACAGGTGTCTTCAATTCAGGTAACAAGTTGATTGGGAGTGTCTAACTGGTCTGTGAAAGCCAGAACTCCTAATGCATGCTAGGGGATCAAATACTTATTTCCCTCAATGAAATACAAACCAATTAATATATATTCTTTAAAGTTATTTTCTGGATTTTCTTTTTGATATTCTGTCTCTCCATGTTAGAATACATTTACCATTAAAAGTATGGAATGATCATATCTTTATTAGTGGGCAAACCAACAGAATCAGCAAGGGATCAAATACTTTTTACTCTCACTGTATGTATATATGTATATATATATATATATGTATATATATATATAATTAAATTAAAAACTATTCATGTGAACAATTAACTGGTTTTGCTTTCAAGAAATATTTTATTTCATTATATTTAGTTTTATTTCCAGTTACTTCTCTGTTTCCACAGCCATGCCCCATGTAGCCAGTTGTGCCACCTCATAATTACACCATGCAACCCAGTTTATTCACTCCAAACTTCACTGAATCATGCCTGAGGCACATTTTCATTCAAGTAAAACTGTAAAAGTTCACTGGAAATTTTCTTGACAATTGGTTGAAGTCACAGTTACTGATGGGTGGGGAGTTCCAAGCATTAAAACACTACTGGGATCATTCAAACAGCTTATAATGCAGCCTTCTCACCTCTCCCCAGTTCACTCTATCACAATTTGCACACTGATTCTTATAACTGCAACAATTTGCATGAGAGTTGAATGAAAAAAGTCATAGGTGACAATAACCTGAATGGCCTGCGGGATGGCCCACTGGGTTAACGACCCCAGAGAAGTGTAAATCCCCCAAGGCACTCTCATCTTATTGTTTTGTTGCTGAACCCAGATAGGTTTAATTCTTATTAAACTACAGTTGTAACAATGACACATTTACATAAAAATAAAAGGAAGTGTGTTTCCCATGTCACTGGCCTTCCAAAGTGTTATTATTGTTCAGTTTGGTTATTACGTTTACAAAGCATCTTTTCTCTTATTTGCTTTACAAAAAAGAAAAGTTAGGGGTGCAGTTATTTTAATGACAATTTTTGCCTAATTTTAATTTTGTTAAATTTTGATTTCATAATCAAATTTAAACTAAAAGCAACCCAATTTCAGTTTAATTTGACTATGCATCAACAACAGTCAGAAGAAGTCTGGATTTTCTGTGCAGGCTGTTTACTTAAATGGTTAAAATATGCTGTAAAACGTTACCCAGGGTACACAATACACCTGGCTCCTTGTTTTGTTTTCTTCTTCCATTTTTTTAAATATGTATTTTGACTTCAAGAGATAATCAAAGTTGTGTGCAGCAGAAGTCGTTAACGGATTCCTATAAAATTTCTTCTGGTTAAAAAAAAAATCCTACCAGTCTTTAATTCAGGAAGTCTGAATAAATTAAGGCAAGGCAAGTTTATCTGTCTAGCACATTTCTTAGACAAGACAATTGAACGTGCTTTACATAAAATATTAAAAGCATTAGTGATGCAGGAAGCAATAAAAAGCGCATTTAAAAACTAACTTTAAAAAGAAATTAAATAAAAAGCTCAAATAAAACAGATAAAATGCAAGAAATAAAAGTTCCAGTGTGAGGAATTAACAGTTGTTTTGATAAATGGCTGCAAATGGAAAACTGCTGAGAGCTTCAGCAGACCTGCAGTTTTCTGGGAGTTCGTTCCACATGTGAGCAGCAGCTGCAGCTGATCCTGTGCTCGGTGGAAAAAAGCCAGAAGACAAATCTCCCTCTCAGGGATTTGCAGATTATATTTCTCTGAGTGTCCACAACATAGCCCTTACTTCCTTCTAAACTCTCATTCCCCTTTGGTACCTCAAAACTGAATATCGGATTAAACTTTAGATAAGTTGCCTTTTTGCTCATTTTCAAAATGCAGTTCAAGGGTCAGTTGCTTGTTACACTACTCAGTTATGTGCACATAAAAACATCTTGTAGGCAACGTTTTAGAATACAGACGTCTTTTTCTTGTATCTTTCTTTCCTTTCTGCTCCCATTTTACTTTCTTTGATGATTTGAAGTTCCTCAATAGGAGATTTACTTGTAATCTTAATGTTGTTTTAGGCTTGTTTAAGAATTAGAAAGATAATATCTACACTGGCTACATGGGTTTACATAAGGGAGCTAAAACTGCTGGAACAGGCCATTCTCTGTTTTCTATCAACACTCTTGCAGTCTCAATTGTTTGGAGTCACTTTGTAATTTTTTTTAAGTGCTGACTAATCTCAGTGAAGTAATACTGACAGTTTCAATCATTTATGGTCAAAATAAGTTGTGTTTATCTGTTTGATCAGCTTTGTGGAGAAGTTTCCTCTCTTGGTGGGTTCACATGAACATTTTTGTCCTGAAACAGTTGTAATTTTTAGAGTACAGGGATAAATATTGCCATGTGTTGAGCGCGTACTTGAATCATGGATGCATTCAAGGAACTGCGTACTATTGTGACTTATGACTTTACCCTATGCTTCCTTATGAGGATTTTATGGTTTGAGAACAAGTGGCAACCTACACCGTAAAAATGTGAAGCCTATGCAGAAGTGCAAAAAATTGTAGTTCACCCCTCATCTGCTAGAGGCTGACTCCAAAACAGAGTCAATCCCCATAGACTCCCAAGTTAAAAAGACCAACTTCACAGCTGAAATAAACACGTTTAAAGCCTGGTACAAAAACATTTTAGGATTAATTGGTCAAGTTTACCTTCATGACAACTGTGAGGGGGGTGAATAATGTTCTAACTCATCCATTTGGATGTTATTTAATCGTGAAATTCAGCATAATTAGGGGCGTGCCCTTTTATTGACAGGTATCCAATATCCATGGTAGGAAGGGAACGTGCACCACAACTGTGGTTTATAGCCGTATAACAGCTAGCCGCCTTAGCTTTAGCCCGCCTACCTCCGTTAGCTGGTTAGCTACCATTAGCTACGGGTTAGCTTGGTTAGCTCTTAGCTACATGCAGTTCGGAGTTTGATGGGTGTCAATCATCCACCCCCACCTTTATAGTCCCCTTCTCAGCTCCACCTCTTTGCCCATTTTTGGATTTTCCGGGAATGACAACTTGCGTGATGCTGCCAAGATGGTGACGGTGGGATCCGCCCAATGACCTTCAATTCAGTTCTTCAGAAACCTACGGATGACGTAACAGAGGCTACGTCCATCTTTTATATACAGTCTATGCATGAGAATAATCTCTACTTTGATGTCTACCTTTAGGGAGCAGTATGGAAAATATCAGCAGTATGAGGCCCATTTAAAGGCCCACCACTAATATTCTGAGCTCTCTCCAGTAAGTAGAAGTCAGTCCGATGTTGACACTTGTCTTTTTTCTTGCCCTGTCCTTGTCTGTCTTGATTTTCCTTGCTTTCTCTGATATTGTCTTCTTGAATTTTGTCGCTAAATCAGCCACAGTACAAGTTCAAAACAATGAGTGTATTGATATCCAGTTGCTAGCATGTGACGGGGTGCCACAAAGCAAAATGCTGCTGCAAGTGATGCGCTAGTATGGAAAGAAAAATTGTTAAGTGATTATTAAGTGTTTGATAAATGTCTCTGTGCCAGCATGGAGTTTTAAAGTTGGAAAGTTATTGGTGCTACTTTAAGAGTATGAAATGTGAAGGCACATTATATTGTGTTATATGCTGGGACGGAGCATCATCTTGAAAGGAATGTTCTGCTGTTAACTCCATTTAGGACAATTGTTGCCTGGTTAAGTTTTTTTTTTTGTATGGAGAGAGAAGCTGGACTTTATCATGTGTATCTGAATTATATAATGAAATGTGGCTTAAAAGGATCCGGTAATTAACTAGTCAGCACTGTGCAGAAATTCAGTCACTTGTAAAATCTGTCTTCCATTTTTCATTTCTCTTTCTTTCTTGTTTTTAAGCTAATTCATTAAAATGAACAAATTCTTATACTTCCTAATACATTCAGCAATGGGTCATTGGGACTTTATGCAGTGGACAGATGTGCTTGAAATTTAGTTATAAGGATTAGAAATGGACCGGGATATAATTTTGGGGGTTGTTCCTGTAGTTTGAACACAGACACACCATTTCACAATTATAATTCAGGATCTGTGCAAGTAAAAGACAGCCTCAGAGCACATGATAATACACGATGGATGCATCCAAACAAAACACTTTGCATTCTCTATATGACTCAGGGGCTGTTGCATAAAACATTTATTTTACAGCATCGTTGGTGATGCAAAATGCTTAGGATGACCTCCTTTCTGCAAATGTATGACACAAAGAAAGCAGAAAATTTCTTATAGACAGACTTTGATTTCACACAGCAGATGCTACTAGTGCAGTCTTTAAGCGAGAATTTGTGTAACTTCGAGTGTTACATCAGTAGTGCAGTTATGAGGGAATTTGAATGTGAATAATCTCATCACAGCTGACTCAGCGCATTTTTCCCTCTAAATTGCAAATCCAGCCAAAAGAATGGTTAAAACACATTATTATCATTGTTTTATTGTAATGAACCACCCAAATCATAAGAATATTTGGTGAAAAGTAAAATAAATCTTTCTGCTAAAATAAAATCTGTTCAATAAACAAAGATTTTTTTTGAGATAAAACACGTTAGCTGAAAATTTGACAGGAGCTACAAAGTTCTAGGTTTATAGGATGCATGTAGGCCTGTGTGTGCGTGTGTGTATGTGTGTAGTACTGTGTGTGAGTGATATTTACAGGAACTGGGCACGGTTCAAGTTTCCTCCGCAGTGCAGTGGCTTTCTGGAGGGCGAAGTAGAAGCAGATTAAATGAATGGCCCAATACACACTGTGTTCCCACTGTTTCATTTCAGCTGCAAGCCTGTATCTGCCCTAGGTTAACAGTAGATGCCCTAAACTTGACACACATTTAGATCTTGATTTTACCTTTATGTCCTTGCAGAGCAACTGTTACACAAGGAAAATGCCACCATTTAAATCTGGTCCCTCTGTATTTCATTTTCATTTCATTTATTGGCAAGTTCTGAATGTGGATTTTATTTCTATCTGCGCATAAGCCTCCATCATGCCCACAAACCTCTTGCTTTCATTTTGAAGATAAATCTCCTTTCTCATTAGCCTCAAGTAGCCTATATCTGCACACAAGAAAGGTCATCTGGTAATCACAATGATGCAGCCTGGCAGAATACATCAGAATCTTTCACAATTTTCATTTCTTACTGCTGCAACTGACTTAGTGATATGTAGTGTTCAAGAACAGCATAAGCTTGTGTTTATATTTCAATGTTTGTGCATTACATAGAAGAAGAAAGAGTATGTTTTTAATTAATGAACATGTTGAACTTAAAAGTCTGAATATTGAGATAATCAATTTGAATTTGTTTTACATTTGTTGTGGAGCTAATTCTTAGTACTTTGATGGTCCTCAGTCTTCTGCTCTAGTTCAAATTTACACTGTTTTAAAGCAATACTACACAAGTTTCTGACCTTAAAACTCTGTGCTTTCAACTTGTTTTGATGGCACGCTGTCATCAGCATGCACATTCCTGGCACTGACCTTGCCCTGAACCATTCTGGGGATGAGAAACTGAACTTCACAAATTTGTGTTCCAGCTGATGCATCACATCACAGCTGTATTTTGCTGTACGGCACCACGTCACACATCAGCAACTGGATATCAATACACTGAGCATTCTGAGAGCACACCATGATTCATCAAAGAAATGCAAAATGACATTATTGTAGGAAGAGAGGAAAAGAAAAAGAAAGTGACAGAGTAAGATGTAAGTCAAAAGTCAAGATTGGATTGACTTCTACTGGCTGGAGAGACCTCAGAGAACAGATGGGATGCAAAACAGATGGCAAGTAGGCTTTTGTCATGGGCTGCCAAAGTGCAAAAATCTGTCAAAGTTTAGAAGTGTTGCTTTAAAGGTCCCATATTATGCAAAATTCACTTTTTAATGGTTTTGGAACAGTCATACTGGTCCCCCCGCATGTGTAGGAGACCCGTAAGTGTGAAACTCTTTCAGGCGCTCTCTCTCCCCCCTGCTCCACCTCTAGGGAAGTAAGCGCTGAAATGAGCTTGTTTGAAAGCGTGTACGTTATGACGTCATAAGGGACAATAACCACTCCCCACAGAGCGATGGACCCGTCTACCGGCTCTCAAAGCCCGCCCTCTAAAAATCACCTAGCGCCCAGTGTTTTTCCCTCTTCGGCAACCCTCGTTAGCGGACATGGCTAAGCGACAGAAGCACTGTTCTGTTTGTGGCTGCATAAATGAACACGAAAACGTTTTTTTACTTCCATCCACTGAACCCACGAGGACTGAGTGGATTAATTTTATTTTTGGAGGAAATGTACCCGGAAAACTTCCAAAGGTTTTGCATGTCTGTGGCCAGCATTTCAAAGAGGACTGTTTCCACAACATGGGGGCATGGAAAGCAGGCTTCGCCAACCGTTTGAAGCTGAAGCCAGGTTCAATACCAACTGTCCGTGACACAGCTGGAGAGGTAAGAGCTGGCAGTTATTTTATCGTTTCGGCCTTATTAGTCTGATAGCTTGAAAATATATTAACCTGTCAATCACCTCATGACGGGCGATGCGATGGGCGGAGCCAACAGCTGAGCTGCTCCACCAGGGTTCCCCCCACCATAAACGGCACATTTCTGAAGCTGCTAAAAAGAGGGAGGTGAAGAGAAGCCGCTGCACTCAAACTGAGGGTCGATTTGTCCATACCATGGCGGAAATATTTCATTTAGATATTAATGAATGGTCTCAGATTGGGAATAAAGTGTATAATATGGGACCTTTAACATATAAATTGGTGCAAAATTTCCGATAGAAGTTTTAGTGTAATGCATTACATTTGATGTGACAAAGTCCCAAACTTCTGTTTGAAAAGGTGAGTTAGAGATCCCTTGTTATGCTTATTTAAAAGTTGTTCATTTAATTTTGGGATCTACAGAAAGTCGTTAAGCTTTAACAGTATGATTACATGACAAAAATGCAAAATGAAAAATACTTTACAAATCCCAAAGGGAAACTGCAATAAATGTAATACAACTGCAAATTGCACTTTTACAATTAAAAAATATTCATCTTGAGAAAAGTGAGGGGAAATAATGTAGGTTGCAATTTTTGCTACTGTTCTTTGATAAACTTAACTCTCATCTTTGAGGCAACAGTCATCCAGAATATTTGCAAAAAGGAAGTAAGAAAAAAGGAAAAAAGGTAAGCGTATTCATAAAGTTGTCGTCTTCATTATCTTTCTTTCAGATTTCTTTACACAGACTTGACTTGGTGTTTTATATATATATATATATATAACCGTATCATTAACAGCATGCAATGATTTTTCCTCGGATTTGGTACTGGTTGCCATGCTAGCAGACTGAACAGCACAAAATATCTCCATCCTTCAGTCGAGAGGCAGAGGGATCTCATCAGCACTCTTTGTGTCATTTTCATGGAGGATTAACTCCACTACATCCTGTGTGTGTCCACCCTTCAGTTTAGTTCCCTCCAGTTTACAGTGTCTTTTTGGTCCTAACAGGCTCCAGTCCCATACGCCCACTGACCACCTGCTGCACCAGTACATGCTGTGATCTATCAACCAGACAGACTAAACAGATGATAAGCACAGACAGTGGGTTTCAGTATGTGTGCTGACATGCAATTTGGGATCAAAATGGGTGTAAATAGCAATTTTGGGGATTTTGTTGTTTGAGATCAATGCTAACAGTGTTCAAGGGTACATTCTGTTACTGTGTCTGCAGCAAGCTCTAATCAAGTTGCGCTGTATGCAAAGCAATGCAGAGTGTGTGCGCTTTCCTGGAGTGAGACGAATGTAGTCTGTCTTGGTTCACCTCACTGTACTGTGACCCTGGCTCTAGCGGGATGTGGCTAATGAGAGCTATAAATACCTCAAAGCAGACCTAGCTGGTGTTCAAAAGACCACTACCTCTGTACAGACACACACACACATACACACACACACACACACACACATACATGGACAAACACATGCATGAGTCTGCTCTAATTCCCACAGCTCCTCCCACAGAAACTGACAAGAGAGGAAGAGAGGAAGAAAACAGTAAATTATGAAGAAAGCTGCTCACCAGTCAGATGCAGACCCCTGCTTGTACCCCCCACCCCTCCCCCCACACACTCGCCTTTCCACCCACTTGTCATTATTCTCCAAACGCTGCCTGGAGGCCTTCCAGCTCCAACATGAGTCACAGAATTGTGTGGGAGGGAGTAAAGCGTTCTCTCTCAGTAACTGTGTTTGCATTTTCGACATCAGTAATTCAGAGAGGGATGAAACAGCTTGGTGGGTGGAGCAGAGAGGAAAAGAAAAGTGTTGAGGCATTAATCGATCAGGCAAACAGCACCCAGGCTGGTTATTTATATTACTGCATGTGCACATCTGAGCACGCGCAAAAGTATACTTACAAAGAGGGTCAGTCTAAACAGAATGAAGAGGTTTTACTCCCTCAGTGTGTTTGCTAAGCAACAGGGAAGCTGGCTTCAGAAGCCCCACTTCTTACTTGTCCAAAAGAATACAGAGCCTTTAGCCACACAAAGTTTTAATCTTAAATTGAAGGGTTAGGTCTTTTTGGGTTTCTGGTTTTTCCAGTTTTATATACCTTCACATTTATAGACATCCCTTTAATTCTGTAATGGATGCATATGAAAACATCACATGAAGAGCAAAGGAATGCATTAGCTGAAATAGGATGTAAATATCTGTCAATTATAAACTAAAGACAATATGATGATGATGATGATGACGATTAATCCAAATACTATTATCTTTTTGTACTCAGGCATTATGGGCACATAAACAGGAAGTCTTGCGGAAATATATCTGTTTCTGCATCTTTACTGGGAGGCCTGTAATCTCTGCCATGGCTCCCAAAGTAAATATCATTAGTTTGAAGTTAATGGGTCCACAGACTAGACATCATTATACATCACAGTGGTTGTAGCACAGATAAATCAAGTATAATTAAGCTTCATCGTCTGATAAAAAAGCTGCTCCTTCTTTGTCCCACACCCTCTGACCAAGTCTGTGAACCTAACTGCTCCTTGACAATATGTGGAAGTTTTTTTTTTTTGTATATATCTATGCATTAAAAAAATATATAATTCAAAATTGTCCATTTTAAATGAGAAAAACATGAACCAAAAGTAAGGAAATTTGCTTTAGGTGGAGTATTTCCATGTCGCAACAATGCTTTTTGGTAATAAATCTTATATTTTGGAAAGACAGTTTATTTCCCTTTTAAATGGTCCCACTTTTGGAAGGAAAATGCATTTATGGGATGAGCAGATGAGTTGAGTATATGGGTTGTGCCCGTAAAAAACTTGTCAAATCTTCTCTGCCAAACAGCAAAATATTTAACTGAAAGTGAAAAAAACAACAAAAAACTTTATTTATCCTTAAGAGAAATTCTAAATTCTATTTATAAGTATTCAGAGAAACTACTGAAATATCTATTTTTTAATTTTACTGCAGATTTAAATGTTTAAAAATGCTTGAGTGCTGTATTTTGTTGAATATGTGTTTGATCTCATGCGTGCAGCTCAGTTTGATGGGTGTCAATCATCCATCCCCAGCTTCACAGTCCCCCTCTCAGCTCCACCTCTTTGTCCATTTTTGGACTTTCCCGGAATGACGACTCGCGTGACGCTGCCAAGATGGCGACAGTGGCAAACGCCCAATGAGCTTCAACTCAGCTCTTCAGAAACCTACCGATGAGTCACGAAAGCTCCATCCATCTTTAGTTTTCTATGTTGGCACCGATGTTGAAGTTTGTTTTTTTGAGCTCTTTTATGGGCCCAAAGTTATTATTGTGGAAAATTATGTTTTTTTTCTTGCTTTTTGTAATTAAACCCTTTCTGGTTTTTTGGCACAAACCCTCACAATCATTAAAAAAATTCAATAAAATCAGCTATCATGTATGCATGTAGTTGCTATGCCTCAGTGACAACTCCTGTGTCAGAAAAATGTCAGAAGAAAGAAATAATTTCTGTCACTTATAATTGTGACTTAAGAGTTAAAGCATCATCAGCCTTGAAGTCAGGATTTTTTCCATAGCAAAGCTGAATTTACATCATTCTCTCACAAATTAAAGCCAAACAAAACGCCATAACAAATCTTGTATTTTACACCCACCTGATTTTCCACAGCTGTTCTTTGAAGATAACAATCTTTGTCTTTGTGTCATTCACTGGAAAACCAGAGAAGATAGTCTGGCTGTAAGAAAGACAGCATGTGACTAAACCAAGAATATTGTGGTTACTTGCTGGTTACACAGGGCATACTTTCCCCAGCTGACCCATCAACTCGCTCTTGTGACCCATTTATAATTCATCCATACGCTGACACTGGGATACTTGAGAAGAAAAAGAATATGCTGTTTATATTCCATGTTTCACATGAGAAGAAAATTATGTGTTTTCTACAAACACACGCCAAGTATGGAGAGTGTAATTCCATCTTAAATAAACAACTACCTAAATTATAGTTAAGCTTTGAATAATTTGGTGTTATTTGTTGGAGAAACTAAAACCACAAAATGACTTCTTTGAATTGCTTTGTTCTGGGTCTTGATTTGAAATGAATGTTATCCACTTTACGTCACATAAAAAAGTCCAAAAATCCATCTACAAACAAATAATTCTTCAATCACTTTACAAAGATGCCTTTTTGGGTCTTTCCCATGTTTCTCCCTAAAACGTTTTCTGGTTCTTTTCCAAGTAAGAGAGGAAAAAATAGATGTTGCTTGCTGTGAAGACACTCATGAGCGAGCACTAACATTAAAATAACATATGTTGGAGCCAAGAAATGAGCATAGCAGTTAAATGTAACATGGCTAGTTTGCTCTGGTCTGAAAGAGCTTTATTTTATCCAGCAAACCATTATTTAAAGCTCAGCATCAATTTCCTTTGCCTTGACAAATCCCTGTAGCATTGGAGCATAACTGTTTCTCCTCAAGGGAGTGGTGAGTTTCACCAAAATATGTGTGATATTCCACCATAAATATCTGGGAATAGAATACTGTACATATCTATGTTTTTGCTTTTTACGACCCTTCTTAGTTTATTTTTCCCCCTCTTTGTGACTTAGAGAACTGCACATTGATTAACCATTAGATTAGACTAGATTAACCAGATTCAGATGAATGGCTGGATTTATATCAGCGAGTGCATTTTGTCAACCACCTCCCCGTTACCAAAGCTTTTAACGTCATTGATATAGGTCAGCATGCCCCGGAGAAAACTATTTTGGACTGCTCTTGAATTTGCACATCTCATTCCCCTGTCTGGAGTCAGCGCCCAACTGGCAGTAGGCCAGTTACCTTATTCAGAATCTGATTTGGCTCAGAAAGAACAAGACAACTCGACTGGTCTTAAAGCAGTTTCCTTGTTGTGGCTTTTTGTTCTCTGACTCCTCATTTGTCCCTGACTGACTCCAACCAGTTAACCTGCTGTTTCTCACTTGCTAAGAACAGTGTCAATACATCTTCACCTTCAGAACTGAAGAGGGAGGCAGAAACCTACTTTTAAAATAGGTTTGGTCAGACAGATAAAGTTAGTAAGTGAAAGATAAAAAAGTTTTGGAAATGTGAGCTTAGGAATGCACAGTGATGTGGTGGCTTCTTCCCACAGTCCAAAAACATGCTAAGTTAAGTGATGTTTTTAAATTCCCCCTAAGGATGAGTGGGAGTGTGAGTGGTTGTTTGTCTCTCTGATGGACTGTCCAGGGCAAATCCTGTCTCTCGAATAGGCGATGGGATAGGCTCCAGCCCTGACCTGCATTGAAATAAGTAGGGTATAGAAAATGGACAGACCGAAATGAGATGGGAAAGTGAAACTACTACTTAGCAAAACATTTTTGGTTTGTGTTTTGTTTGCTGACTTTCTTTTGTATGAGCGGACCCAAATTCTCACTTCAGGATTGTCTTTTTTTTTTACACTCCATCTGTAGGATCAGGCTATAGACTCACAGTAGACTCAAGACCAGGACTGCCTCTAAAGGGGACTGTCAAATTTCCCACAGAAGAACTTTTGGACAAAATAAACTATCTATGAAGGGTGGTACGTTATGGAAGCTCTAACAGTCATAAGAGAGTGTCCCATATTTCTAGCTTTTAAAGTTCAACTCAACATTTTTGTGGTCATTTTTTTAATATATACAATATTTTAAAATCTTAATGCCAGATTTTTTTACATTATTCTTTTACTGTATTAACATTTCATTGTCTTATTGTATTGTGTAGCTTCATTGTACCTGCCTTTGTACTATGTATGCAAATTAGCTTGGTAGCTATAACCTGGCATGTTTACATGTGTTGTTTATATATGTTCATTAACATACACTGTCCCTATCAAACCAATAAAATGAATAAAAATAAATTCAGTAAACAGGAAAGTAATATTTAAAAGTTGACAGAGAAGCAAAAGTTTGACTGTTGAGCTGGAGGGTGTGGTTAAGTTTTACTCAGTCATCCTGGACACCAAAGCACATTTTTTCCCAACTAAACAAAAACTTTCCTACTTTTTTTTTAATTTAAAACCCAAACCCACTTGGTTAGCTTAAAATAAATGTCTTGTTTTTTTTAAAAGAACTATTTCCAGCATTTTACAAGTCTGTCAATTTGCAACAGAGACAAATATGAAGCAGTGTTGAAATAAAGTAAAAAGCATGTGACTTTAACAGTCATGTTGGGTGTAACAAAACACTACAAAATAGTGGTGGGTGGGTCAGTCCAAATATGTATAATAGCAATACCAACACTGGTGTTGCTATTGATTGATACCAGTGTAAAGAGATTGATACCTGTTTAAGTGAAAAATCCATAAAAATGTTTTTCATTAAGTATAAAGAAAGCGGACATATGTGAATTTATCAATTTACTGTTATGTGTATGTATATGTATATAGGGGTATTAGACTATGTATGTATGAATATGTATTTTTGTGTACGGATATGTTTATGTGCATGTATATGTGTAGAAAATGTAAAGTATAAATATGTATAGGCATAGGTAGGGCGGTGGATATGCACAAAAATGTGCAAAATCTCTATGTGAAAGGACCTATATTTTCTCTTTTTTTGCACTTATTTTGATTTCTTGAAGACTAATGTGATTTGACACAGTGTCTAAATAGAGTATGATTGATAAGGGGGGCAGGAATATATTAGGGTTGTCATTTTGCGTTATCATATTTCTTATTTAAATATGACATCAACTGAAAGGTTGGTGGTCCCAAAATTTCCCTGAGGACTCTCTAAAGGGATTAATAAAGTATTTCTATTCTATTCTACATCGCTGTTATAATATTACAGCAAACACATGGCGTGTGCTAAAGCAAAAGAAATCGCCATCACTACTGTTAATGTTATCAATACAAGTAAGTAGCTCACTACTGAGACAGAAACTGGATCATCCACAATGTGCTTCCTTTTAAGATGTTTGTGCATCGCCGTCATACTGCCATGGAAGACATGTTCTACCTTGCAGATTTTGCACATGTTTTTCTTGAATTTTTCATAAAATGTTCCCAAACTCTCAAGCTCCATTACCAGCTCACAATGATACTGTTGTTTTGGACATAACTTTTCCAGTGACGTCACTGCTTACCAGAGTTGCCCCTACTGTGCATTTGTGTCAAGGACAGAAAAAGTAGACAATGCAGTGGAAGGTACAGAAACAGTTTTAAAAGAAAAAAAAAAAAGCTTAAAAAAATAAACGATTACGTCAGTTATTAAATTAGTCGACATAATCATGACTAATCGACTAATCTTGGAAGCCCTAGAATATATCTGTTTACTTCCTCCTGCTCCTTTTTGAGCTTGATAAACAGTATTTTTTTCTTAAATTGAATTTATTTAATATATTTAGTTGTATTATTTAATTTTCTTCTATTTTTTCAAATATATATGTCTTCTCTAATGGAACATAATTTTGTTTTGTCTGCTTGAAATAAAGTGCATCAATCAATCAAACAAATACTTTAGTTTTGGTCCAGCATGCAGTATGAACTGCCGCCCTGCTGCAGACCTGGCTGTCTGTGTAAGTGCTGCTGATTTTAGGTGCTGCTCCTGTCACAGGGTGGGGCTAGCACACTTTGCTTGTCTACCCCTTTTCATGTTTTAATGTTGCACCATCATGTGACTCAGTAGTGCCATAGACCAGAGAGGAAGAGGAGCACTGGGTGGCCATATTTTCAGGCTAAAAATTAAACAATGGCAAGCTGTATAAATTGCATACTTTGATTTAGTAATTTACCTTAATTATTAAAAAGCATTAGTATCAGCATCTATATTGGTTTTGGCAATACTGGCCCTGTATTAAATTGATGCCAAATCTTGCAGCAAAATCCTGCACATTAAAAATTTTGTTTCATAAATAAAGATTTACATGAACATATTTCCTGTGTACACAAATCTTTTTTTGGGGGGCATTCCTGGTTTGAAGTATTTCCCCACAGTTGCAATTTGCTAAATAAGCAAATTTCAAAAGTGGCTCAAGTTGTAGTAAATCTCATCTCCATTTAGTTAATTTAGACTGAGCACATGGGCCATCTCCAAATTACCCTGCATCCTTTGGAAAGCAGCCCAGAGGCTTTCTGCTTTCCCCCTCATGTCGGCTTGGCAATGTGATACATTATAGATTGAATGTAGGGAAAATGGCATTACACCAGGGATAAATCAAGAACAAAGAGCAAGTGATGACTGCTTTTCCTCTCTCTCTCTCTTTCTCCATTTGTTTCTGTTAACAGAAACATGCATTTCACTACAAACT
This sequence comes from Melanotaenia boesemani, assembly GCF_017639745.1. Lineage (NCBI taxonomy): Eukaryota > Metazoa > Chordata > Actinopteri > Atheriniformes > Melanotaeniidae > Melanotaenia > Melanotaenia boesemani. Next base: position 22,190,624 of record NC_055704.1, read on the forward strand.
TCCTTTAGTTTGTCATGTGGATGACCCAACAGTAAAAAAAAAAAAACACTCTAAGTCACATACTTAAATTAATTATGCATTTTATACAATTTAAGCAATAATCAACTATTCCAACTGCTCATTCAACTGCTCATTTTTGTGTATACTTAACACAGGTTTTTTAAGATACTAAAATACGATCAAATTTCACTTTTTTTCCACAAAGTAAAAAAGCACATGAGAAAGCTCTCTGTGGTTGACTAATTGAAAATGTGCACAGCTCACCTACTAGTCTGCCTCATTATTTGCCCCTAATGTCTTCACTGGGGACAGCGTTACAAGTGACGGGCCAACCCCACTGCTTTTAGCAGTGCGGCTCCATACTCTAATTTGCTGTGGGGGCCGGCTTTCGGATGTAATAAGAGCTGACATCAGGCACCGATGGGTAAGCATGTTAGTGTTTTCATGTTTCAGAGGCCTCTCAGTGGGTTTGTGTCTCCCATGTTGTCTTCCCCTGTGCAATTATAGAAGGCAGAGAGCTCCAGCAAGGATACTGTGCATGTACAGTGCATGTGCACTGGCCTATATCAACTGAGAAGATTAAATATAAATGAGGGAGGATATTAAAACGGAAAAACAGAAAAGCATTTTCAAAACAAAGTCTTGCAGACTTCCTTGATAATCCATATTAGGGTTTTTGGGTCAATTCTCATAGTCTTTATCTGGGGTTTTAAAAATAGATTAATGACTCGTCATTATTTACTCATACTTGAAGCGATAGCCAGTGTTTACAAAGCGAATTATCTTCTTTCTTGCTTTTTGAAACAACCACTTATTAAGAATCAAGTGCAGCAGTCCTTATGTACGGAAGCGTGGAGCTGTCACCCAAATAAAAAAAAAATCGGACCTTATCACGTTATAACGTGATTTTATTTGGGTGACAGCTCCACGCTTCCGTACTTATGTGATCTAATGTAGCTTTGTTGATATTACCAATATGCTGAGTCAGAAACTACAAAGTAGTACTATCTGGCATAACGAAAAAAATTCCCGCCATCCTTATCAAACCATGCAGTGGAAAAAAGGCGTAATTGCAGTTCATCTGTATGGTTGAGATTACTTAATCTGCAAAGCAGTCTTTGCTGCGTTGTTACTGCCCTACTAGAAGAAATCTTTACTTTCTAAGGACAAATAATGCCTTTGGCAGCCCTATAAAGGTCCTGACCAGGACATTGCAGGTGAGGTTTTCAGTCAATATGCTGATATTGTGATGATAGCAGAATATTTTCATTCAAGAGGACAAAGAAGTGACAGGAGGTGTGTAGATGTACATGTAGTGCATCAGATGGCAGGTAAAGAATAGCCACTAAACAGACTTAAAATACAACACAAAATGGCATAAACGCCACAACCAAACAGTTTGGACACACTTTACCATTAAATCTAAAAGGATAGTGTCAAAACCTTTGACTGGTGCTGTAAAAACAATACAAAACTAAAAAAACGGGTCATTACTAAACAAAGTGGACTCTAACATGTTGTGGGACAAAACAAAAAAAAAAAAAAACAAACACTGGAATGTATTTGGAGTTCTGGAGAAGATTAGAAGGAAGTGAAAGAGTGGTATTTCATCCCACTGAGTGTTCAGAGGAAGTCCAGAAGCTCATTTAGCTCACTTTACTGTTTTAGTGCTCATAAGTCTGTGTGGGATGTAATTATGTTTTCAATTATGTCTCTCTCTCAAATGTAAGTCGCTTTGGATAAAAGCGTCTGCTAAATGACTGTAGAATAGAATAGAATGTATACTTCTGGGTATGTGTTGGTACAACACAACACTATCATCCTTCACATTAGGGGCTGCAAAAAGGGGGCACTGAACCTCTGATCAGCTGTAGAGACTTCTTACAGAGCACCTCAAATCAGTTGGAGCTGGTGGTATTTAAAAGCATCACACCGCAGCACTAAAAAGCACAATCTCCATTATCATCACAATAATTTGTTGATCTTGGAGAATGGTAAACAGAAATATTTACATACTCTCATTACACAAGCTTATTTTTCACATTATTTTTTAAAAGCTTAAAATATTGTAATCTGACTTTAAAGCTATTTTAAGATACATTCTCTCAATTTCTCTTATATAAGGTATTTATGCTTAAACAGTGTTCAGCTATTTCGCTAGTTCACACATTACCACTGGCATTATCTAAACATATAACAGAGGACCATTTTGTTTGTTTGTTTAATCTGAATATTTCTTGGCATCTGAGACAAGACTTAAAGACTACAGAAAAGAATATCTAGACTTATTATCTTTTTCATATCTACAATGTTATACTTGTCTCACATTTTATACTATAATTTAGTGTAGGACTGGAAATAGGTCTGGGTTTTTCCTGTTTACCCCTAATTTTGCAGTGTAAAATACACATGCAGGCCAAGACAATATTATTTTGGGCTGTCCATGGCCTCTACTTGACAAAGAATCACTATATCTCTGCCAGTTTTAAACTCTGCTTTTGACTTAAAAGTAGTGTGGATATCACTGTGGACTTGCCAAAGTACCAGAGTAAACTATCGTCTGCTTCCCAAAGCGAAGGAGACTGACAGAGTAATGAAAGATTGAGAACTACATTCAACTGGTTTTCACCTGAAGTAGTTATGCTACTTGGCTAATAAATCTGCTCTCCACTAGAACCATCTTCCATTCAAGCTCTTTTTTCTAACCCGTTATTTAGCATAAATAATAAATAATAAACTAATGTGGTTTATCAGCAACAACATACCAGCTGCCAACATTTATCCATGGGATAAAGTGAATTTATTAAACTGTAGGATAGCATATTGTCTTATTGTATCTTGTAATACTGTTTATATTGTGAGAAACCAAATTTCAAAACTTTTGCTTCAGGGATGTTGTGTGCTGTTGCAGTTGAGCTTCGCTTTATGCACTGCATCACACATCAGCTACCAGATATAAACACAGTGTCTATTTTGAATGTGCACTGTGGCTTATTCAGACATAAAAAAACACAAGAGGACATTATCAAAAGTAGAGAAGAAAAGAAAGAGACAGAGCAAAAGAAAAGAGCCAAGATAAATGTCTTTTCTGTCTTGTTTCTTTCTGTGTGCCCTTAAATGGCACATAGAAGACAGTACATACATATGTACACAGTTATGAAGTAGTTACCTGCAGTGCAGTCATTGCTGCACCTGAGGCCACTGGATCCACTCACAGATGAAAACATGTTTGTCTGGAAGGATTTTGACCACTAATGGCCACCGTCCTTTCCCAGCTGTGGTTGGAATTTCGATTAATTTTTATGCCCATCTTCACCACTAGTTGTTAGTAATTTTTAAATCCTTTACACACTGTTTGAGAGGATTTAGTCACTTACTGTGTGGAACATTTACTCTGATGTCGATGAATGACGATTAATATGAGTCGCGTTTCCCTCCTGCCATTTGTGGTGGTGGTAAATATTATGGTCCACATTTAAGGGTATGAACAATTAACATATTTGGTGGCTTTGACTGGAGGACTTGTCTTTTTAAATAAATGCTAGTTTTGGTATAATCTCTTTAAAATACAATTCCTTTAAAAATTTGTTTTTCTTCTTAAAGAAAGCATTTCCTGTAATAAACCTATTCGAAAGCAAAATGGTAAAACGGTAAATGGTTTGTATTTACGATACCCAAAGCACTTTTATACTACACATCAGATTCACCCATTCACACACACAGCTGCCATGCAAGGCGCTAACCACGACCCATCAGGAGCAATTTGTAGTTTGGAGTCTTGCTCAGGGACATGAGCTCTCCAGGCCAGGATCGAACCCTCAACCCTCGGGCTACAAGAGGACCACTCTATGGAAAATGCCATCAAATCATTAACAAAACATATTTTTTAGGCATATCCATAAACAATGTCCTTAACTGCACCAACCCTGCATTAAAGGAGTCCTGCAGGGTTTCCCGGCACACGTCTAATTATTGTTTATGTTTCATCTGACATTTGCCAGAATTGTTGATTGACAGACATTGCTTAACCCAAATTAGATAAATTGAATTAGATTTACTGTTTAAAATGTAAGACTGAACAAAGACATGGAGCTGCATCTGGCAGACAGCTTCGGCCCTGCTATAAGCACATAAAGACTACATTTAACCAGACAGCCTCTCAGTGGTGTTTAGTCTGTCATTATGGACTTTAAGGAGGTGATGTGACCATTGAAAATGATATTTAGCTAGTCAGTGCTCACACCAGGGCTCTGTTAGGCTGAAGGTCCATGACTACATGTATTTTATGAAATGAGAAAAAAAATATATATATATATTCTGATTGAAAAAAACTACTTAGAAATCCAAAGTAGCCAAAAACAAACACTAAATCACTGATGCTAATAAATGTTAGAATGGTTAGGCATATAAAAAATTACTCCCAGAAGTCTGTAGTGTATGTTTTGCGGTTTTTGAGACAGAGTGGAACTGAAATAATTCTTGAAGATTACTCATACAACCCCAATTCCAAAAATGGTGGGATGCTGTATAAAACATAACTGAAAACAGAACCTTGGTTGTACTTCTGTGTATCTGTGAACCTCCTTAAACCTTACTTCTCCTATGCTTCTCTGAAATGCTCCTTTTAGGCCCAGTCATGCTACTGACCTTTTGCCATTTAACGTAATATTTTTTTATCCCTATATATATATATATATATATGTATATTATCTGCGCCAATTACTTTTCCAGACTTTTGTTGCCCTGTTACATCATTTTTGTGTTGCCTTGCTGCCAAATTTAAAATGATATTTTCCATGAATTGGTAAGATGTCTGGTATGTTGTTTGCATTCAACTGGGAATAAAATATAGGTTATTGAGATTTCCAAATCATTGAATTAAGTTTTATTTAAATTTTACACAGTGTTCCAGCTTTTTTTTGGGAAGTGTTGTACTTCCCTGTTGCTGGAAATATAAACATATAAAACAGAATAAAAAAAGATGCAAGACATTCATGTTCATTGCTTACCTGATAAATCACTTCAGAAAAAAAATGTAAAGGTACTACTTTCAATTGAGTGTATTAACTGCTAGAAATAGGTAAAATCACATAAAATCACTGCTGCATTTAATGCCAGTTTAGCTTCCTTAAAGTATTTTGTTTTATTTTTCAACATGAATACGCTCGCACTTTGCTAACATTCATATTTCACCTTTAACCAGATTAGGTGTGTCCCAGTTCAGGGGTTTGCAGTGCAAGTTTGACACTGTTTCCAAATGCATAAAAAAGTCAAGCAGAGAGAAAAAAATACAATAAAACTGACCCAAAACAGAAGACAAAGCAAATCTCAAACTAAAGGCAACAACAAAAAAAGAGAACAAAGTTAAAGTGAGGAAATACACAGAAACTAGAACAGGAAATCACAAGACATATAAGAAGAAGCAAAACTTTATACACACACACACAAACACACACACACCCAGTCCAACACAGGCATAAGTGAACACAATCAAACAAACTAGGAGGTAAACCCACAAGGAAATTAAGTAAAAACATTCAAGACTTACAAAGGAGAATTTTTCTAAAACAAAACAAACAAACAAACAAACAAACAAATAAATAAACACAAACTAAGAAGTACACCACAGCTGAAAGATAAAGAATGTGCCTTTCAAAGTTGCTTTAAAAAGATGTTGATTCATTTCTTCTGTGACTCATTCATCACATTGTGATGAGCAGTGAGGTTCATGGCTGGTGAGGCACGGACTCCTTTAGAGTCTGATTTACAATAATTCATTATCTGTTCATCTGGCAGCATATTGACGGCTGGAAATGTGTCTTAACACACACACGGGAAGACATTTGGCCTAGAAAGAACTTTTATAGCAGCAAGAGACGATGAATAGAGAAATTTGAAGGTTCCAAACAATTCATATTCATTCTAAACAAAGTAAAGTATCGAGATGTGAACACTAATTCAGTTTAGACCATCAGTTAAATTCTTAGTTGTTTTTAAAAACTTGAAATTTAGGTGATTAAACAATATTAATACAGGTTGCTCATCAATGGGATAACAACAACAACAAAAAAATAATAAAAAAATTCACTTTTGTTTTCAAACATTTATTTTTATGTATTTATTTATTTTTAGATTAATCTACTTTTTAAAAAGAAAACATCCATTTGTGGTCTTACCTTTATTTGTATATAAAGTCCAAGCGTCCATCCTGCTCCACAAAAAGATCTCTCTAAAGAGAAAAAGGCCCAAGAAGAAAATCTTTTGTGATCTGTCTTATTCCACCTGTATGTTTGTTTCATTCTTTTCATTTTAGTTTAGATATATAATCCTCTATCTGGGGAGTCAGATGAAGCAGAGCATAAAATAAACAAACCGCTGCACCACATGACCTGCTGACTTTAGCTAACACTCTAGCATGGCAGCAACCAGCACACGCCAGCTCACATACGACCCATTAAGGTGCAGCAAAGTTCTGTCTCCCTCACTTTATTACGTTTCTGTGCAGTTTATTGTCAGATAAGTGAGAATAATGTCACACATTTACATTAAAGAGACAATGTGTAAGAATTACTGCCATCTAATGTTGGAATAGCGTATAGTGCATTCTAGCATCTCACTTTCTCAAACACGTTGCAACTAAAGCAGAAATGGTTCCTCTGTGTTTAGAAGGAAGAATGGTTCTCACAAAGTAAATGGATCTCGACGGGAAAACGGTCCACGACACAACACTGGCTTTTTGTCAAACTAAAAGTCATCTTGTAAAGCTTTCCCACAGGCTTGAAAGCCAGCATTTACTATGAAAGAGACTCAAAACCACGTAAACATACACTTCTGTACCAATGAGGTGTATTGGTGTATTTTAGCAGAAACTACTTATGCTGCCCATGGTAGCGGGCAACAATGTCTAACAAAACCAAATGAAAAAAGTTAGTTTTAGGCTAATTTAGGCATTACAGCTGACTTACTTGTCGAGGAGAAAGCTGTCAACTTCAACATCTCTTTTAAAATCTTTCTAGCTCATTCTACCTGGGGATGGCTAGCTAGCACAACATTGATCCTTTTTGTTGCATAGTCTGATCACGTTGCCTTTTAAGCCCCCTTGTGAATAACAATTTAACAGATTTTCAAACTTGCTGGGGTAGTACACCACTCTCGTCTCATCTCCTCCCACTGTGTGCTGGCTTGCAGGGAAAATGCGTAGTTTTTCCTTTGTAGTTTCAAGATGGCAGATTATACATGCAGACATCGATTATGACAGAAAATGTTACACAATGTCCCTTTGAACATTGAACAGACATTGAACAGACTGTAGAAATCATGGTATATAATAAATCTTTCTGCGAACTTTATATTGACGTCATGTTTAGAAACAGAAACAGGCACGCACCATACAAGCCAGTGTGCATGGGATCACATTTAGAGGTGAGGCTTGGCTAGCCGCTGCCTCGTCTTGGGTTTCTGCCCTGTATTTTTATCAGAAAAGGAGTCATACAGAAAAACAATTGTAACACAGATCAGTGGACAAATATTAAAATTCTATTATGTAATAATTATTAGTTTGACAGGTGCCAGGTCAGGTTCTGCCTCACCTGCCTCCCCTAACCGCATCACATAGATTTTAAATGACCGATGGTGTTGCCAAAGTGAGAGGATTGATGTGTGTGGGACTGATACTCATGGGAAAATTTAGTACAACTCCAAATAAATGTAGACATCTTTCAGTATAAGTAGCAAATGTCAGTGGATGATCAAAGTTATTGGATTTATCTTATAGGAACTGACAGACAGCACCATGCCACCATGCAAGTTTTGTTAGAAAATCATATAATTTACTAAAGATGGACCTGTTTCTTTATGTGTCATTTGAGATCTAACGTGCCTCAACATTCACATGTTTTAAAAACCTGTGAAATTAAATCTAAATCATCCTCATCCTCTCAGTTCTCTCTCCACACCAGATAAACAAATTAGGACCTTGATCTTAAATGCAGCACATGAGAGGTTGAAGAGTCCAGCAGGGAACAGAGGTCTGAGACACAGCTGTGCAGCTTTTGCTGACACGTCTTTAAAAATTCATGGACCATAAAAACAGGTCATGCAGACAGGGCTATGGCAAGCAGGGAGGATTTCACTGACGCTACTCACCAGGAACAGAAACATTCAGAAGCACTGTACAAAACACACTGGCAGCCAAATACTTGTGCAACCACACAAAAGAAATAATATGACAGAGCAAGCAATTTGTGACAATTTCAAAGGTTTCTAAGATAAAAAAGTAAGCTTTACTTGTTGTGCTCAACTGATCTGGACTTGTCCTCCTCACTATGACCATGGTATGAGCATGTTAGAAAGCAATATACAGTACAGCGCTACTCTAATATCAATACAATCATGAAAGAACCCACACATTTTAAGAATGATTTTATTGTTTTATATATCTATATATATATATATATATATATATATATATATATATATATATATGGATTCCTGTTTTTGATTTGTACATCAATATGGTTGTTCCCATTGCCTTTTTTCCTTATTTCTCCTTCACATTTAAATCTAGGTGGCACATACAACTGGTTTAGGCCTTCTTTAAACACATCTTCTGGTTTATTTTTAAATGCTCAGGCAGGGTTGTTCACATCCAGTAACTTTTTTCTTTCATATATCTGTATCAAATACAGTTGCTGAAGGCAAATAATGTACACTTGCATGTTTAAATTAAAAAGCAACACATTAAATACTTAAATATGTATAGCTGAGGCCTCTAAACTGACTCATAAAATTTGGGTCAAACCATATTTACATGTGATTTATTGTTTGTCTAACTTCATTTACTGCAGCACCATGACAAAAATTTACCAGGTTATTACCATGTTAGTCAGAGGATTAGTTAATACAAGACAATTCACAGTATGCTTGATTATTAACTGCTGGGACATTTGAGACATTTTAATATTTAAAGCTACCATGAGCAATTTGACACTATCATGAGATGCGACAAGGTTACAGAATTAATAGCTTGACACATTCTGTACAAAGAGGCAGGTTTCATTCTGAATTGCAATCTTTCCATGACCAGACTTGGTTGCCCCGAACCCACATGCTGTAGCTTGATATATGTAAGCAGTTGGCTTGAGACAGGAAAAACCAGACAATGCTACAGTTGTCTTGACATCCTCATGCTGATTTCTCCTTTTCCACTTTCAACTTTCACAAACTTCATGCTGGAAGCTTTAAAGGAATTTTTTGATGTTTTAAAAATCACATGTACGTGTTCACGATCATAGCCTAAATGTAAAACCTAATGTCTACATGGGTTTGTTAGACATAGACATAGTTAGACTTTTTCTTTTCAGATCAAATTTAAATGTAGTTCAACTGCTTGGTAAAGTTGTCTTTTCTACATATTTTAAGGACAGACTATGACCTATTATTGTAGCTTAGCCTAGCATTAAAAACTGGCAGGATTGCTGAAGCATATGAGACAGTCTCCTCCTCATGCTACTGATTTAACTGTTAGTATTTAACGTGCCAGTATAAAACATTCCTCTACTGTCTTTGTGTACACGACAAGACTCCTATGCAGATCTGTTGGAGGCAGAGCCGAAGCAGAGACGAAGGTGGATGAAGCTCCAAATTGTCTTTATTATTCTTTCCAAGTCCACCATTTTTCACAAAGTTAACAAGTTATGCTTTAATGTAAATGCATAAAAAGCAGAAATCAAATAGGCATATTTAAGTCAGTCTTATTGTAATTTTTTTAAGACAGTTATATACCATGGTTCTAATATTTGTGTTTGTGCAAACAAATGAACCTAAAAATGGTCTTTACCAACACAGATTTTAACTCACAATACTGGCCAAAAATTCAGCCTACCTTCATTTCACCCATTGGTTTGTGGGTTCGTGTCTGGCAGCCTTTGGCTGCAGCTGCTTTGCTCTTTTGAAACCAGAAATTTAAGGTAGTTGTGGGTCCGTCTGGAAGCCAATGGGAGGCTGAGATGAATACTGTCTGAAACCGCAGATTGAGTTCCTAGTAAAGTCATTGTTTTCTTTGCAGTCAGAATCCTTCCCTGCTGGCTATCATATAAAATGCAGACTTTAGACTCTACTGTGCAAATTTTTCAAGCTTCATTCAGTCTGTTTTTACATGTTAGGAAAAGAAGTGTGCCTGCTTTGCTCTGACAAGTAACTGAGGAATACTGAGTGGCAGGGATCTTAAGACACAACTAGAGCTATGATTTCTTTTGTTTAACAGACATTAATGCTAATCCTTGTTAACTAGCTAATAGTAAATAAAGGTTTAAGAGCATTCAACAAAACTCAATCAGTTCCTCAGGGTCATATATTGACTGTGTGTGGCCACTACATGCAAGGGGAAAAAGGCAAAGGTATCATAATTTAAGGCTTCTAGCACTGCAATTATGAAGTTGTTCTAAAGCACAAAATGTTAGTCATGTCTGTTAGTAATTTAACTGTTTCTATTTACACTGGGGACAAAATCTGTGACAGTAAAGTTAAAAAACATTGTTTATACACTACCTGCATTGTAATTGCTGCTGATATTGTTCATTAGTGTCCTGCAGCAACCTGTCAGTAATAGGTTGAGTTATCTTCAATCACTAACGTGATAGAAAGCTGTGCAGGATGCAGAATAGCACACCTGGTTTCTATTTGGACTTGAGCACACTGAAATAAAATCTGTATTTTTTTTCTTTTAAACTAAAGGTCTAAAACTAATTGGTAATTTTGCCAACAGACCAAAATTTACTTTACACATCCACTTCACTTTCCACAAGAAATCTCAGCTTTACAGTGCTTCTTTTGACTTGCTCTGATCACTCAGACAGCATGGAACGGGAGTAAAAACATAGTTAAAATAGATTTTTAAAACTCTAACAAAAGTACATACACATTTAAAAATCTTCATGCTTATTCAAAATTCACACTATCACATGTCATTCATTCACAATACTGGGTAGAAGACAACAAAAGGTGCAAATAAGACACATGACAACAAAAAGTTGAGTGAGTAGCAAGACATATTGGTTGAATTGCTCATTAAGTAAATTTCCCAGTCTTTTCCCAGCAACATGTGTATTTGGACTGGGCGTATTTTCAATTCTGTGACATAACTTGGTGTAACTCACATTGAGATTAATTTTACATAATGACATGGCTTATTAATATATCACATATTGTCCAACACAGATGATGAGGTAATCCACTTGACTGAATCTATTCACTTTAAAACAGAAATTTATTTCCCACATATCTGGCTATTAAAGCTTTATGGGGCAACTTTGTACTCTTCAGTTCCATTTGCACAGATCTTGGAAAATAAATTAATAAAACAGCATGTGAACAGCTAGAAATCCATTCAGTATCAGAAACATAGCAGATTTTTACGTGAACAGTTTTCATCTAAAGTCTGGGCAGAGTGTGTGTCTGTGGACCGGATACTGTTAAGGGCCCTTTTTGTTTGCAGATAAAATGAAAATGTTCCAGCTTGATAAATAATGTTGATGTTTGGCCTTTATTTAAGTTCAGAAGATAACTTTGCAATAATATGATTCCTCTGCTGATTTTATGATTCTTTTCAGCTCTAGACAGCAAAGTTCTGTTCCAATACAACTAATTGTCCTCATTTGTTAACAGACCTCCAATTGACACTTTTTAGACTACGATCTGAAGGAAATGCATACAAAATTGTGGCTTTATTATTAAATTTTTTAATTTTTTTATGATTTATTTTGTCCTGAAAGATCCATGCTTCTTTTGTTTGCCCTTTGCTACTTCTCATTACTTCTCCCTAGGTCACCGCCCGGCTGATGGTAAAGGAGCGGACCTCGTCTGTCTTGTTTGTTTATCATTCAGCTCATGTTGAGGAGGAAGAAACATGCAGGATGTTGGCATGAAACGGTGGCACGTTTTAATTAGATAGCCTTTTGTTTGCATTTATTTTATGACATTATTTTCAATATTAGTTGAGGTTTGCAGGCACCACAGCTGTGAAATCTGCTGGTGAAATACAGCCAGATGGATTAGATTCACATCTGAGAGTGAAATAGCAAGATGAAACGTGTGTTTGTTACAACCAACATAATCTAAACAGTATACAGCAAAGGTTATTGTGGAATTTCTCTAATATGACTGCATCAACAATTTCCAAGTTTGGGATCTACAGGTCCCACTCTTCTGTTGTAGTAGTGTTTCTCTTTGATGTGCAATAAGTAAAGAAGAGCCATCAGGTTCCAAAAGGCCCGTTAGATAGTCGTTTAGTTTTTCCAGTCACTTTCCTTCAAGTCTCACCTTGTACTTGGGTGTTTTATTCATCTATGTACCTAAACGTGAAATGACCTAACACTTTGCTAAATGTCATGAAAGTCTGATTTAAAGATGCAAACAAACTAAAGTGCATGAACGTACAGAACCAGAAAATAAACCACATGGAAAAACCAAATGCTGATAAAACATTTGTATTATGTTTGGCCTTACTAAAATGGATTTCTATTTAGATCATATTGTTTTCATGAGTGCTGCTAGCATGCTGATTCCCCACAACAAAGGTGAAGAGTACAAAGTTAGCATTGCCCATTGAGCCACAATAGTCACATTAATGGGAAATCTAAGTTTAAATAACCCAGAATTCTACTTTAACATATGTGAAAGGCACTGGAGCTCTTTCAGTTAAACAAAGTGGATAAATACATAAAGCACTAACATATTAACATGTTTCATACTTTGAATTTATCCCACAATTTCCACTGGGTCCGTGTACGTCTCGTTCTGGCTGTGCCGTGGATTCGTTCCGACCTCCGCAGTGGGTCAAATCACACTGGGAGCGTGTCAAACGCTGAAGTGCAGCCCGCCTAGCTGGGTCCGCAAGATCACAAAACCACAAGAGATAAACGTCTCGACGTCCATGATGAAAAAAAAACAAAACAAAACAAAACACTGAGACACTGTGACCGATTAATGATGTAATGTTTACATAGTTCAGGGAGCGCAAATCTGCAAGGGAGGTTTTATTTGAAATTTACCAACCACTGACTAAAATGGCCGCGAATAGCTGCGGAGGCCGTGGCGCACACGCACCCGGTGGGAATTGGCCTTAAGGATTGCGGTACAATCCATGCAGTTCCCATGCAGAGCCATCTTTATGGAATGATGACATTTCTCACTCTCAAACAGCATTTCTAAGAAAGAACATCTTCAAATAATTTGTTGATTCCCATCAGCAAGGCTTACAAGTACAAAAACAAAAAACAACAACAAAAAAAAACATTGTCGGTTATCTTTTCTTCTGCATGAGAAAGTTATTTTCCCCTTGTGCAAACAAACAGTGAATAAAAACAGAACACACAATAGTAAATGGAGTGCAGGACAGAGGCTCAGTTATTACTGTGTTCTGATGCAAAGAAATATCAATAACTGCACAGAAAAAAAGAAAATCCTAAATAAAGGGTCCAGAACCTAATAAAAAAAAGTGATTGAAATGCCACTTTGTGGCATGGAGTCCTCTCAGTCTGTCACTACTCCTCTTTCTATCAGTATCTCTTCATTTCAGAGCACAAGAAGCACAAGCATGGCGCAGACTGTATCAAAGAGACCACTGTTCTCTTGGCTTGGCACTTGACAACTATAGTACAGTTACAATGAGATGACTTCCCGCAAGCTCTCTAAAGAAGTGGGTTAGGGTGTGTTTTAAACTAAGAAACTAAATCATGTGCTCCGGTTTTAGTCGATGAGGAGAGTTGATTAAAAAGTGAGGTACCTCTGTGCAGCAAGTGTTCATCTCTAATTCTTTTGTCCAACAAAGCTTCCTCCCTTGGCGATGAACCGAAAACAGAATTCACATTAAGCCTGAACAACAATCACATTTGGCAAACAAAAAACAAACAAAACATATAGACACTGGAGTGTACTCGTTTTCCCTTTCAGTAAAGGGTTAAAATGCAACTTGGCTAAACATTCTAAGAGATGTAGTTCTTAAGACTCCATTTGTAATGGCTCCTGCTTTGAGCTAAAGCTCTGTTTGGCATCACAAAGAATGCCCATCAAGCGCTGGGTTGAAAGAAAATAAAAGCGGGGAAAGATCTTTTCATATGCATACCGGCCATCTTTCACTCATTCTGCCCCCTGCAATTCTTTTTTTTTTCCTCTCTCTCCATTAAATCCTGCTTCTGTTCAACCAGCTAGATACTAGGACACCATTATCTCGCCTTTGTTCCTCACATTTGACAGTCTTTCAGTGCATTTTATTATTCCCCCTCAGTCCTCCGTTCCCTCTGTCTCTGTTTGACAAAGCCCCAGAGGGGGAGTTTGGTCCAGCGGCTCCATATGTCTGCCAGATATGGTATCCATCCCCCACACCCTTACACAGCTGACGTTTTCTGTAAAAATACATACGGTACATGCACACTCGGTATCAAGATTTATGGCAAGTTTTGGGAATGTATGAATACATTATGTTATGTGTGTGTGCATGTCTGCATGTACTGAGGTTTTCTGTGGAGGACATTCGTAAGACTACAAGGAATTAACTTAAGAGAACAGTAGAAAAGTGTGTGGACAAAGATGAATCCTCAGAGGAAAAAATGTGCATTATTTCATGCTGCTTCACCACCCAAATGTCTTTATGTGAATCCTGTAACCTACTAAATATTAGCAAACCATTCTCATATCACTGCTTGAGGTGTTTTAACTCCCTCCATTATGAGGGGGGCATTGCCCCACCCTCATGCGAAGTGTGCCGCTTTTGTGCAGGTGCCAAAGCTGGACAAACTCCTCGGGCATGGCGTGGAACCATTTATATGGCAGGATGTTGTCATAGTAATGGTGGCTGACGGGCTGCTTGTCCAGGCCGTCGGAGAACGGCCAGAAGCCGTAGGCTGTCACTTCGTCACACAGCCCCAGCGCTAAGCTGACCAGGAAGAGTCCTGTGGAGAGGCGTTTGGCGTGCACGCCACGGGATTTCCAGAATTTGCCCACCATGCGCAGGAACTCTGGGTTGGCAAAGAGCATGGTGAGGCTGGAGTTAGTATCTGCAAGTGCATAATAAGCCCGCAGTGAAGGGTCAGTGCCAGGTTTCATGGAAAATGCTGGCATGTAGATGTAGCTCGAGCCATAGACCTTCACACTGTCCACAAAAGCTTTTCTCGACCACAGCAGGTTCTGAAATCTGAATGACAAAGCAGGTGAAGAAAAGTGAGTTAATTTAAATATTGTGCAGCAGCAAAATTTAACAAGATTTTACTTTGGAGTCAATCATGCACTGATACAAGGTCTGTAGACTCCTCTGAAGAGTTCACTGCTTTAGTTTCTTCTATGTGGCAAATGTGTTACTTGACTGGTTGCTAAAAAGATTGTTAGGATGATTGTCAAAGGAAATTAAGATTTCACGTGAAATGAATCAAAAGCCTGTGGGAACTTTTAGGACTAATTCCATAACATAATCCTATAGATTTTTCTGCCTGACAATGCTTGGATGCCCAGTACTTCATGCACTTTTGTGGTACAATATAAGTTGTGTCCATGTGGACTTGTTCTATTTAAGAGTAAATATGAGACCTTTTCTCTATGATGCTGGGGTTGGCAGTGACCAGATGTGTCCTGGTTCCTACATCCTCCACATATTCCTTTGAGAGCGGTGGAAGGTTACACCTAAAAGAACAAAAGATACATGATATGTGCAGTATAAGCATAATTTCACATACACATGCATTCAGAAGTTGACCATCGAAGTCAGCGGCAACTTCTCTGTTGGCCTAGATAGCTACAATAAATTTAATTTAAACATTTGCATGTTTAATAAAGTTAAGTTCATTCAATCTGTTGATGGCATTTTGATGAATTCAACTGCTTTGGGTACAAAAATCTTCCCTAAGGCCTTCAGAAGCTCATCTGAATGCTCGATGCTACGAATAGAAACGGAGACAATAACATCAAATATCCTAGTTTTTAAATAATCATAATTTTGAAATTTGTTTTATCAGGCATATTCTTTGACAAATCAAAGCCTTCAAGCTGTCTTGCTGCTTAGGCTGGTGATTTGGCTGAGCAAAGAAGCTAGCAAATTACAGAGCATTAGTTCTGTGGATTGTTTTTGCTTTTACTTTGAACACACACAAGCTGAAGAAAGAGAAGGAGTGGATATTCATGCAGATATATTGGCTAAGCTTCTTTACACTTCTCAATATGAGGAAAGGTCAACTAGCGGCTAGAAGCTAGCCCTGTGTCAGAAAGGATTTGTGTGTATTCCACACAATCTGTCAACAAGTGACACCAAAGATGCTATTTATTATACCTCCATCATCATATCTCCTCACTTCCCTCACAACATTGAGACTTAGCTACTTCTAGCAAAGATATTATAAAGGAATTTAAATAAATTCATATCAGCTTCATTTGTTTGGCATCTATTTGTGACAACGCTCTCTAAAAAATACAACACTATTTAATGTAATCCCGTCATAATCAAATTAAATCATATTTATTATATATTTTACATTAGATCAATTCATAATAGTTCATATATAGTAAGTTCATTAAAAAATGGATTGCATTTATTCTTCCCTTTAAATACCCTGGAGACAAATTAATGGCTACTTTAAAATTGAGAAAAAAAAAAAGATATTGGATAACATTATATTGAGTCATGCAACATTAAGCGCAGAGGGTTTAGCGATGATGCAGAGTCTGTGGCAACTTCTCTTGAAAGGTTTCTATCAATCTTGTAGTCATCGCAAAGAGTGCAAAGTGATGGCTAGAATGGCTGGCATCTCTTCAATTCTGTGTGGTAGAGTGCCACACTGGGAATGTTTTTAAGCTTTGCAAGCAGGTCAAAGGTAATACTCACAATAATTATATATATGCAAATTAGAGAATTTAATATGTGCCAGACTCGGTCACTCAATGGCAAAAACAGGGCTCAGAGCTACTTTGATTGACACCTGTTTCAAGCTTTCACTCTTCTGTAGGCATCCTTCCTATTTTTTCTGAACATGAACATGATCCCCGTCATGTTTGCTGCTCTGCTGGGCCTCCAGTCCCTCATCTAGCTCATCTGCTCCACCTGTGGCACCCCTGATTATCACACTACCTGCACCTTTGCTCTGCCCTACTTAAACCCTCTCTTGTTCATGCTTCCCTGCCAGATGGTCATTTACCTTCCTTGTGAGATATCCTGCAGTAAATCCTCGTCTTGTTCTAGATCTCTGTTGCTGACCTTGCTACCACGGCTGGATTCCCCGTTGCCTGATCCCTGCCGGACTTTCCTGATCTCTGCCTAGCCCCACTTCCTGAACCTGGTTGCTGTGCCTGCCGTCAGCCTGCTCCCTTCCTGCCTCTACTCTTCCAGCACCAAATAAACTGTTCAAACTCATCACCATGTGTGGGCTGAATTTCCGGGTCATCCTGAGACGATCATTACAATCCCAAAATTTAACTTATGGTGACCCATTGGCTACTCTTTGGATGCCATCTATAAAAAAGGGCTTTGATTAATTTTGCTTTTCCTGGATGCTTGAGTCACTGCAGAAGAATGACACATAAACAGGGTCTCACACCAGATGCTTTTTTAATCCATCTGATGAAATGAGAAAGTTTATTTGACGATTAAATCTTCCATGAAATCATAAAACATGTGTTCAGTGTTTTAATATGATCTATCCTGCGCAATATTATTACGCAATTGTTAGTAGTTTAGTAGATTTTCTTAATTGTATTTTGGAGTCTTGTAAAACAAAAATGTAATTTTTCTTTTCTTGGGTGATATATGGTGATAATGTGGTTTGCCTGATCAGGTCACTAGAGATGACCAATCAGAGGAGACTATTTGAAAAGTGAGCAGGCCTCTCTGGCTGTGTTCACAGGAAATCCAAAAAAAAACAAAATTAACATGGCAACTTTAAGGCATATTTGCAAGCAGATATGTGTCATCACAACTAGCCTGGAAGCTAAGTCCCATCGGCACTTAATTCTATGTTTCCTTAGATATGTTTTGCATCCATCATAGCATCATAGTTCTAACTATTTCTGAGTCAGGGACAACCTTCTCTTTTTCACCTCCTGAAAATGAGAATATGTTGAGAAAGTATCTTGTGATTGGTCGAATTTCTAAATGGGCAGGCAAAGGGCTAAGGGTTCCTTGTGAATGCAGACTGCTGGTGTGGAAAATATAGAGATTAGAGCCAGTTAGATCCAGAATATGAAGGTGAAGGACATGACAGAGTCTCTGTTTGGTAAATACTGTATGTTAAATTCCTGCAGTTGTGCAACATTATGGATTATGTCAGTCTCATAGCATATTTCTATGTATATTTTTGTCAACAGGTTCAGAATTTAGAGGTTTGGTAAAATGTAAACTGAGGCAGAAAACACCTGCTTTTAAGATTTTGAAAGCCAGTGCTGCATACACACTCCTCAGTTACCACCGAAAGCTAAGAAGCTAATAGCTTTTGTTTGTAGAGTGTCTAAACTGCTTGGGGATTGGTAAATGCAAACTATAGCTGCTTGTGTGAGAAACTCCATGTTTCTGAGCAGTTGTAGTAGCTACAAACTGATACTTTGTCCAGTTAACAAGTGTATCAATACAGAATACTTTTGGCCTCCATAAGTCTGTTCCCAGATACCAAAAATGTTTGGCCCAACTATGGACCACAGCTGCAGTTTGGTTTGCCTTGACCTAATGGTGTTGACTCCATGGAAGTATGGCTGCCAAAACTTTACCGCATGACCACCATGTGTGGTCTACAAGGAAAATGCTGTAATCTACAGTATATCCAGCCCTGCTCCTCATATTTGGGCCACTTCTGGCCCACACAACACTGGCTATAATCCACGGCCAATTAAAAAAAATGACAGTTGGACCACATGCGGCCTGTACAACACATACCAGGTTGGTAACTGAGCCATAAGAGCCAAAAGTAAGTTAGGCCCAAACTTGTCTGAGATCTGGGTTTACACAGCCTAAATTGCTTATTAGCATGAAATGATAGGCAAGAACAGAGTGTGGGAAGAGGATGGCGTTCACACTGGTTCATGGTTGCTGTCGGTCACTTGGACCTGTCCAGCTAACGTCCAGTATCTTCTAGAATGGGAAATCTGGCAACTATGATGTTATAGAAGCCATGTTGCTAAATAAAAAAAATTGTGATGAAGCATTTGAGACAACAGGATAAACCAAGTTCCTCTTGCATTTTTATTTTAGCAATAGCTTTTATTTAAGGCGATAATACAGATAAGACAGAAAACATGGCAAAATGTGTCTTGGGCCCTTTGACCAAAAGTGATGGACATTTAAATTGCAGGTGCACATTCTCTGAGAACCTGAAACCGTTTGTTTTATTGTGGTGTCACATGCTATAACATTTAACAGGAGCTTTGGCAAACCAGTCGGGTCCAAGTTTATTTAAGTGAAAATGTTTCTGGTAACTACTCCTGCTGTGCTTCCACTGAACCTGGAGAATACAGATCGCTGAATTAGCCTTCCATATAAAATGAAATTACTATCATTCTGAATTTCTAGGTGCTTATCATGGTCCTTTATAATAAGTCAACATTCATACTTAAAGGGGACATATAATGTACAAATACAAAAAAAAATCTGCTCTTGAATGCATACATTTTGTGATATATACCCTCTGGCAGGAGGGTCAGCAGGTCCATCAGTCAGCCTCATTAACAAAGACAGAGGAAAACGCTGATTCTGGTTTTGAATGTCTAAAAGTCACTAACAACTCAAAAATTCCAAAACAGTATGCACAAAACAGGAACATGGCATTTATTTTTTATTTTCAGTGGCAAAAAAAAACTCCCCTAGCCCAGAGTAAAAATGTTTGCCCCCACTCTTACTTTATCTCCACCCATCTTCGCATTCAAATTATGTTGCAATAGCTATACTTCAGAACTAGGAAGTCAAGTTTATCTTGACTTGCCTTTTTCTTCGCTATTATTAGCAAATTCTTATCAGTAGTTGTAAAGTTGCCTTAATTTAAGTAAGACGGGAGTTAATAAATCTTTATCAGGACTTGGTTTAATGTTTTATATCCTGACATGGATATCAAACTTTGAAAAGCTGGAAATACAGATTTCACTGTCAATGCACAACTCCTCTGCCATTACTGAGACAAAACATGGTGCTAAATGTTAAAAAAGAAACATGCTTCAAGCTTTATTGTGTACAGTTAGTGCACAATTTATATTTGCATGGTGGCTATAAGCTGGTGGACATCTTAGGATGCACCCTACAGGACAAAAGGGGGGCGGTGGAGTAGAATTTCTCCCTCCACATCCTAAAAACCAGCTGAAATGAAAAGAACTGTTAGTTTGAAGTTTTAAAAAAGGAAGAGTTGCAATGTCTCTGTTGATATTTAACTAAAGTATATTATAATCACTTCATTAAGACCTTAAGAAATCAGGTTCATTTGTGAAAAAAAGGACATAAAATGTTTCCTTTTAATGCAATTTTCTTCACAAGCTCTGTATCTTTAACATATTCCCAGTGCTCCATCAGATGGTTTTAGCCTGCTCATTGCATCTTCCTCTCTTCCTATTTAGCTTTTTCACTTGTTGCCTCAAATAATTTTGTAAACTCTTTCTTTGACTCTTAGCTACAGTCAACCTCATTATCGTTATAATAGGCTTCTCCTTTGGGTACAGCTGATTCATCTTTGGAGGATCTGCAAAGGCGTTACCCCCAGGCATGCATTCACAGACCCCCACCAGTGTCCGCCTCTCACCTCATAACAAAGTCGGCCTGGTCGATGTTCTGTCCACACTTGCTGTGTCTGAGGATACCACCGTTCCCCACCACTGCACACTTCTTCAGGGGCAGTTGCAGAGGGTTGTCCTAGATTGGAGACAAGCATGCAGCATTGTTAGCACAAAGTGCCTGCACATAGATGACTCAAATGGGCTGCACAGATACCCAGAAACAAGGATTCACTTAGACTTGAACTAGATTCTAACACTGAAGCCTGTGTCATCTAAGGTTTAGTGCTAATTTTATTCCACAGCCTGAGGTGCTGACAGAAAAACCAGCAAGGAGCTATGAAGCAAGAAGGTTTCCAAAAGTAAGCCGGGGTCATACAACTCATGAATCAGACTCTTTTTCTGGCTTATCCTCCTGAAACAAAGACTGTATTATGTGTGGTGACTTTATCTAACAAGCAGACACAGTATAACAATATTTACATTGACTCCACACATGTAAACAATCCAAATTGTCAGTTTCCCCCTTGCTGAGAGCAATTAAGTAAATGTATACGTTGAGTTAAACATGCCCACGATATTTGTCATGCAACAACTGTCAAAGATGGAAACATACGTTTTCTAAAATTAGGTAGTTTCTTTTCCTTAAATTATAATCAAATTTTGTGACTTGGAAAATGTATTTTCTAAAGTTCTCAGATAGTGTTTGATAGTAATTATAAGCACTTCGTTACACTATAGAAAATGAGGTTTGATTAACAAGTTATTGAAATGTGCAAACTGAAAATGGTTTGACAGTAATAAATTATCATTAAACTTAAGTAAAACTAAATTCATGTTATTTAGTAATAGCAACATGAACACACAAGTACAGATACGAGTAGACGGAGTGGACATTGAAAGATTACAAATAAACTAGAAGTCAAATATAAAACATGTACAAAGCAAACTGTCAAAAAGTATCTCTGTTCCAAGAAACGTGAAACACAGGCTGGACCACAAATCACTCCACATTCTCTACTGCTGACTGATTTTACCATATTTACATGACTGTGCAAAAGTTTGGGGGCAATACTTATAACTGTACAATATAACCACTATCCATAGTAGAGAAAAGAGCTATAAGAATAATTCATAATGCTGGTTACAGAGATCACACAAATTCACTGTTCATAAAATCTGAAATATTAATATTTACAGATCTGGTTCATTTTCAAACAGCTTAGATCACGTACAAAGCCACACACAATCTACTTCCTGGAAATATTCAAATATTGTTTTTTTAACAGAGATGGGGTTGTAATCTGAGGGGAGAACTTAATTTAAAACATCAGTGTTCATTAACATTAAATAAATGTGGACTGAGGTTGTGGAACAGGTTGGGGGTGGAGCTCAAGCGGTGTCCAAGCGTGATCCAGTTTAAAAGGTGGTACAAATACATGACAAAGGACAAAGGGTTTTAACAGACAATGTCCTAATAAATAATTCATGTAGGGTATTTTTTGCTTAAATTATTTATTTTCTAATTTTTGTAAATACCTTTATGTAAATATGTGTGTTTCTGAAAGATTGGGGTAGGTGTAAATAAGTTTATGCTTCAGCATACTCCATTTCATACAAGCTGGGTTTATATATTACTGTTTGTTGTATTGTTTTCATTTAGTTATGTATATATTTATTTATTTTTTGTCCTGTTTTTGTTTCTTTTCAGTTTACTCTTTTGTGTTACTTGCACATGTTCGAAATAAAAAGCAGAGAGAAAGAAAGAAAAGAGAAGGCAGATGGTCACCTACCTAATTTTGATCCACTAGAGGTTTGTTCCTGTTAAACATGTTTTTTTTTCCCTTTCTATCGTCATTTTGTGCATGCATGGGATGTGGGATTGAATCAAGGAGAAGATTTGATGCGCTCCATTAGTTTCCTTAGCAAGAAAACCTTTTATGAATTTGAGTTAACACATTTATAATACATTTGGCTCATTTAGGTTATAATAGATTTTACTGAATCAGAATAACTGAATTGAAGTGGGCCTACACTGTATTATACTATTTAATTCAAGTTTGAGATGTGACATAGCACGCATCCACAGCAAATACACAATGCAGCACAATCATATTAAGACTAACTTGATTAAAAAAATCCCACACCCATTAAAAGCAGCCAACTCAAGTGAGATAAAAGGTTGTGACTGACTCAGCCTTAGTAATGTTATTAGAAAAAGAATAAAGACAAGACACACCCTGTCAGAGCAAATGTAACACATAAGCTCTCAGATTCATCATGGCTTAAAGCATCTCAACCACCGTTTTATCATCATCAACCATGATGTTATGAATGTTTTAATCTGAACTGATATGACATACTTAATAACTATGTCTCTGCATGTCTTTGTTGGTTTTATTGTCTTTAAACCCTATTTTCTCTTCATAAGATAGCAGCGATGTGTAATCTCTTCTATTATAAAAAGCAGATTGCAACTTTAAGTTATAAAAAAAAATAATTCACAGAATTGTGTACTGTATGTTAAGGAGGTTTTTATTTCTACCAGCGAAAATGGCAGAAGTTAATTTTTGTCCTTTACTTTCAAATAGTCCAACCAATAAACTGATATATATAATAATATTTTAAAATTGAACTTGCATTTCATACATTTCTTTACTTCAAGGATTGGTACTTTTCCTTTACTCTAAAGGCAACCACTGCAAGGGCTCGTAAATATGCATACACATATGGATGGAGCAGCATTTTGTCTGTCCTCTGCATTCATTTTGTATGTATTTCTGTCTGTGTTTAGGGAGCTAGCGGATGTGTACCCAAACGCATCACACAGAGCAGTACCACTGGATATCGTGGGGGGCAGTGTTGTGCAGTATAGCTCATGTGGAACCAGTGAAAGACAGAAAGAAGAAAAGGCAGAAATCGTAAGGCTGTGCGAATGTCTCAGAATCTATAACGTTTCCTCGCCTGGGCGTAGGAACAACGCACTGTCACCATCACCATGTTAGCTATTGTCTGAAACTGATGTCTCCACTTGGACGTGATTGTTAAATTCTGCACTTCCCTACTAGTGGAAATGTTGCATAACAACCATGCCAATGCAAAGCACACATGTTGGCAGTGATGTCTGATAACGTTTGGAATGTAGATAAAATTTTACAACATAAAGTTAGCATAAATTAGCATTATTGACGTGAAGAACTAGTACTAATCAAGAAGCCTTCAGATTGGTCTCTTCACATTGTCAACATCTGAAGAAACAAAGGCGCCTACATTTCAAGCTGTTCCATATTCTAAGTGCTGCCCCATGTGGTGGAAGAACACTAAAACAGGTAGTCACGCTTTTGTAGGGGCTGTTGAAAAGCACAGAGGTCTAGCCCTCATAAATTTTATTAGCTTGCACACAATGGACAAAGAGAGAGTGATCAAAGTCAAGGTTTGTATTATCTGTTTGTGAACCCTGTGCCTAATAAAACTGTTAGAACTGACTGTGGCTGAACTGACCAGGTCTTCTTTCATAACCTGAATAATAATTACTGACAAACTACCAGCAGCCTTGATTATGAATCACAGCTTTATCATCGCTACAGAAGCCTTTTTTAGGACAAAATTAGAAAACTGTTGCAGAGGACACTGAAACACCACATTTTATGAGGCAAAGGCCAGAAATGTCCTCTCTCTTTACCTCGGCAGCATTTAAGTCTGAGGGATGGATTAAGCGAGACGGCGGAAACAATTGTGCTCATTATTCCCCTTGGAGTGCACACGCTTGAGAATACACAAACACACACACTTCTCTTTGCCTTAGGATCTCTTTTGGACCATGACAGAGGGGGCTGAGTCATAGAACAATATCCTGGACACAACTTATCAACAAAAAGGACAGGAAGTTTGGATAAAACTTAAGAGGGGACATTCAGAGAGAAGTTCAGACATCTATTGAACATTATTCATCCGGAACATTTCTCGGTATCTTTGACAGACTTGGTAAAGAGTAAGTCTCACAGTTTTTGTTTTTTAATATTGTTGAATACCAAAATATATCATCTTTAAAATGATAGAAAACTGAGAAAAGCTGCACGTCTCACATTTGAGGTGTTTGACTAAAAGATGTGCACAAAAAGCACAACCATCCGAGGATGGTGCTGCAGTTCAGTCCATTTATCTGTAAGTTTATTTGCTGTTTGAATCACAGTGTTAACCAGCAATTAACCATTGTTAGCACATTCCCTGGCAGATGCCCAGGCTCTGTAGATGCTGCCAGCTTGATGGTGCATGGCTGGTTTTCTTCATCCAGACCTAAAATCACAGCAGTGCTAGTTCACAAAGCAGGACCCTCAAACATGTCATGGCACAGTTTGTGCTTTTTATCTATTTTATTTAGGCTTTTTTTTCTGTTTTTATTTAATTTCTTTTAAAGTCTGTTTTTAATGCACCTGTTATTGCTTCTTGCACCCCGCTGTCATGCTTTTAATGTTTTATGTAAAGCACTTTGAATTGTCTTGTAAATGAAATGTGCTATACAAATAAATTTGCCTTGTCATATAACCACCGCTTATCTTTCTTCTGAGACACTCATAACCAGTCATAACACAAGTTTGTGTTGGCAGTTCTGTGGTGCTACTAAAAATAGACCATGCATGTCTTATATGCACACAAGTTGTATGGTAAAGCAACTGGATATTGCTGGCAAAGGGGCCTTGACAATGCATACTGCATGGACAAAACGGTATGCTAACATTTGCTCCAAGGCTGTTAACTTTCATGCTTTAAGTGTGAGACTCATGGACATGGCATTCATCACTCACACTGTGCATCGCTACTCGAATAAACTAACTTATCATTTATTTCATGGGATGCACATGTGGTTATTTACAAAGTAAAGGGAAAGCAGGCAGCGCCGTGCATCAGCGAGTTATTCAAATGGTATAAACACATTCCTCTGAACACCACTGTGCATTTCAATTATTTACCAAGCTGAATTTTCAAAAAAGCCAACCAGTGATGAACCTCAGTCATTTACTCCGCCAGCCAAGCCGAAGCCTCCAGGAGTGCTTTGTCAAGACAACTTCAAGATACTGTCCAGTTTATGCATCAAACCCAGTATATATGAAGATTACCACATCCTGAATCAATTCTGTAAATATTTCTTTATAGTTCCCTGGTAAAATATCAATTCCTGCAACCGCTGCTGTCATGGTAACCCGATGCTGCAACGTGTGCTATCAACGACAGATGATCTACAATGATGTTAAAACACTTGCCTGCCAATTTCAAGTCTTAAATCAAGCACTGATGCTGATTCTGCGGGTCAGGAAAAGGGATGTGCAGCCAACACTGGTTAAATGAATCCTTACAGATGAGTTCCAGGTTTCTCATTTCTAAAAACACAAGTTAATTTTTTCTCCCTCCTGATATAATTACACAGCTGCGTTATGGCTATAAGATGTTTAAATAATTAAAGCAGAAAAATAAATTAGCAGTCTGCCCCTTTTGAGAAAGTTAATTAAGGAACAAAGATTTTGCTGCAGACTTTTAAAATCTTACATCTCAGTTAAGATTTTTCTCCAGAAAATAACTAATACCTCCAAAGAAACCGGTTACTTTTCTAACAATAATTAAAAATTAACATGTATTAACAAAACTCTAAAACAAAAACAAAGAAAAACAATAAAACGGTGTTAATTCTACTATACATTAACAGTGTAGACTGAAATCCATAACACATTTCTTTTCTGTATACCTGCACCTCCCCCATCCTTTATTAACGAACATGCACAGCAAATGCCTGCAAATTAGGGTCAGATATTCATCACAGTCACCAACACGGATACCAGACTGCAGATATGCAGCCTCAGAGGCTTGATTCTGTCTCAATTAATATTGAGATCTGCTTCCCATGGAAACAAAAACCACGGCAACGGCTCTTTACCCCATGGTTTTGCATTTGATCCTGTTTCCAGGCACAAACACCCTCATCCAGATGCACCAGCACACACCCACACATGTACCGGAGGATGCACCTAAAATTAGACCTACAGTTCTTATCTGGGTACACATAACCATGGAAAGAGGCATGGATATACACACTGAGTCCATTTTTAAACCAGGTACATTCTCAACATTGGAAGGAGATGGGAATAACTTTGTACCTGTTTAAAGAGCGACTGAACACATCCTCGTGAACTGTAAACTAAAAAAAGATGCTCGAGCAAGAAGCCCCTACCTGTACCTCACCTGCTGCTCACTCACATCTTTTGTAAATCAAAGAACAGAGGATGGAGATGTTTTTCGTGTTGTTCTTGCCGATGCTTGCAGCATCTTGAGCAGCTCGATAGCTCACTTGGCAGGGCATCCGTCTCCCAGGTGGGAGACCCAAGGTCGAATCTTAACACGCAAAAAATAACCCCTTTCAGTTGGTACCTTAGGCAAGACCCTTAACGCTACTGCCTAACCACCTTCAGATGTAAGTTGCTTTGGAGAAAAGTGTCTGCTAAATGACTGCAGACAATTCTTTAAAATGTGACTTCCCTTAAACATTCCCCTTCCTCGGCAGGCTCCAAATCTTAATATTGACTCCTTTCATACTGAGAGCAGTGCACTCGTAATCCCATCTCTCTTAGAGGATGGCTGCCTGCTCTAGTTTACCCTCCTACCCACCACAATGGCTCACCACGGAAAGCTGTTTTAAGTACGCTCCTCACAAAAGAGTCATGTTGCGCTGAGTGGGAAAAGAAATCGTATTCCATCATCTGCACTTGGTTACTTCTCAAGAAGGCAGCTGCATGTTCTAAAGTTTTGTGCAAACTTGTTTTGCATGTGAGGCCAAAAACACACACACTGCCACTGCAACGCAAATGTGTATGTTTCAATCGTAATGAACATGAAATCCTGTTGTGTAGGTATACCTGGACAAAGAGGGGGTATGTGTCGTTGTTGACAGTGCGCGAGTGGTAAAACTCGCCATCGTACCACAGGACTTTGCCCATTGGTGAGTTCTCCTTGGTCACTGCAAACATCCTCTTCGGATTGCAGCATTCTGTCAGCATTTTCCTGTTCACAGAAAAAGAAGTCTGGTGTCAGGCGATCTCTGGCCTGTTTGATATAAATTAGGTTCAACATGACGACATTAATAATAAGAGAATTTTGTTTTAACAGGACAAAAACCAAAAGGTCAAATCATAGAGTGTTTATTTATGTGATGATTAATATCAAGCTGGAATTACTTGCATGTAAAACTGTCCTCAGCTTCATTATTGATTTATTTTTTAACTTGCAAAGTAGCAAAGCCCAGCTCAGGGTGAGCATCCTCCTGCAGGCCTGCATTGCTGCTCTGCAGGTGTCATTTTCTATGATTATCCTAATCGGCTTTGCTTCCGAGTATAACCACAACTGAATGTGGTTTAAATAAGACAGCCGTGGTGTAATTAACATGCTTTGATGATCTGGTTTGTGTTAAAGACACTGGCCCAAAATAAGGACATTGACCATTTATATGTTATATTCCTAAAAATATGCTTTAGGACATCTTCAAGGGTTGTGGATGTGTCAAACCTTTAATAATGTTAACCTATGAAACTTTTAAAAGCCTTTCCCGTTAATTGTTGGTTATAATCTCACTGTCATCCATATGTTTAGAGGCTTAGGGAACAAACAAAGGAGGTCACAACCCATAAGGACAATTCGCCAATGGCTCCCAACTGAGGGTGAAAATGGGATCAAGGAGGCCTCGCACTGGAAAATCAACAGACAGAAATCTGAGCCTAGAGTCGAACCTGTACAAATCGATGCCAGTCTGGTTCTTCTGCCACACATCCCCCTGTCTCAGCACCTCCTCCACAATTACTTTGTCGCGGGGGAGTCTATAATCGGGGAAAACGTAGATCCAGCAGAGCACCAGCACGCACAGAGCGGCCCACACCGACAGTTTGGCCCGGTAGCATCGCGCCAGCATCTTTCCTCCGTCTTGTCCTGTCGCACAGATCAAAACAACCGGCGCATGCACGTAGACACCGGTGTTGTATATCTCAATCTCGGTTCAAGGCTGTTTTGTTTTGTGCCAAATTCACGTCGCATTCCCCGTGTGAGGTGGAGAATGAATGGCGGGAAGGGGTCGAAGGTGGTCGGTTATCCGTTTGTTGCGTCCAAGCATCGGTCTGGAAATCCGGTTTTATGTTGAGGGGGGTTTGACAGGGAGAAGCGGAGGCGTCTGTCCCTGCAGCTGCTCGCGCTCGGTTGCGGGGCTGTGGTGCAGTGTGTCGAGCTCTGCAGGAATCCGCTGCTCTGCTCGCGGTGCATCACCACCATCGTTACAGCCTGCTTATTGTGAGGAATCATGCGGACTCCCACCAAGCCCGGTGCTCCGATACATCCCAGTCCAAAAAGGGCTGCCCGCGTGCCCCCAATTCCTTTCACCTGGATCCTTCTTCTCCAATGGCTCTCGTCGAGCCTCTGGTATCTAATTTAAAATCTATACCGATAAATGAACGGGACAAGCCCAAATTAGTGTCCCTCAGCCTTCCCCCTCTTTCTCCTGTCATCAACACCCCTCCACAGAGACAAAGTACTTCTTGTGCTGCTGAAGGCGCATGAAGTCAGCAAAGATTTCTCAGACCAGACAGGAAGTCGGCTTTCAGAACAAAAGAACACTGATCTCGCTCTTCTCCTCGCTTACAGCCTCTACACCCATCAGCTGTTCACCAGCTACAATCCAGACATTTGGAGAGTAGACCTAACTGACAGAGGTCTCAGGGGCCCCCCAAGAGCTTGAGGAGTCTCACAGAAAAGAGAAGAAAAGTGAAAAGCCATGCAAAAACAACTAAAATAAGACTAATCAAACATTAGCAATAAATTGTTAAATAAGAAGCAATGACAAAGAAATAAAAGTGATGCAAAGCAATCATGAAGAGATGAATATTTTTAGTTATCATATAGAAATTTGAGAATAACAGAAAAATAATATATGAATCATTTCTAAAATCCAACAAAAGAAAAAAATGGCCACAGAGTTGCAAATGATTGAAGACAAGATGAACAACTAGAGAAAGAGAGAGAGAGAGAAAAAAACAAAAACCATCTGGATGCCATCTGTGATTATTTTGTCTAAAGGAGTTTGTTTTATTTTGCCCGCATAATTGAATTAACTTTACTTTGTTGTAGTTAATAATAAATCTATTTATTTTATCTGCTTGTTATTTAATACATTAATACATCACGACTCTTGGGTGTGTTTCTCTCAGTGTCTATAATATATATATATATATATATATATATATATATATATATATATATATATATATATATATATATTTATAGGTAACACAATACAGACTTAGTGATATATAGCCTACATACTTTGAAACACACACTTTTACTAGAGAAACAGCTCAAATCCATTTCTATTCGAAGTATGACTGAAGCTGCTAGTATTTCTCCATGAAGCAGACCTGTTATCATTAAACGAAAGTGCTGTAAAATCTCAGGGTCGTTTAGTGTCATCCCCACTAGCATTTGCCAGATAACACTGAGTAACTGCTGAGTAAATAAAAAGAAGAGGAACTAAACGGCTCCTCCTCCGACTAAAAATTCAACTAAACAGTAACGTTTAATCATGTGTTTCTGTTTTCACTAAAAATAGACAAAACTAAAAATAAATAAATAAATAAATAAAAAATCACTAGTTTCTTTTCTTTCTTGTTAGACTTTGCATTATGGGTAGTTTAAACTTTTATCTTTCACACTCAACATAATTTTAACTTTTAATTTTCTTTTCCTGACCAACTTATCTGGTATGTGCAGTTTATGAAGTCCCTACTCTTTAAGTCGTGTTCCATTCCTGCAGACTTTTTTTTTGGTGCTACAGAACAAAGCCTTCCTCCGTCTGCTCCGTGTGACATGAGCTTCTACTGCCCCCTGCTGGACGTTTACTGCAACGTTGACAAAAGGATGTGAGATAATTGAGATGCTCTTGCTGCTACCACACCCTAACTCTGAATTGAATCCCTGCATCCTTAGCCAATTCTTCTTCAAATCATCTATTGTTTTCCTGCTTTTCTTTCTTTCTTTTGTTTTGTTTTTTGTTTACTTAGTAAAACAAGGCCTCACTGACCTCCTATGGACATACCACTGCCCATTCTTTATTTAGCTGCTTTATTCCAAATAAAATAAATCATTGTGGGTGTGTAAGCACCCAGTGCTTTCTCAACTGGATATGCATTGATACTTTCAGTATTGTCTTTCATGTGTTAGTAAGGGCACACACAGCCATTAGAACAGAAACACAGAAAATATAGAGCACTCACAAAGCTCCTAATCCCTTTCACAGCCAATATAAATATACTGCTGGCTTATCAAAGTAAGGTGTTGAGAAATGTGGGCTACTCGGGGCACTCGCTGCACCCTGCTGGGGATAGTCAAGGTTGGAGCAGCAGCCACAGGGATGTCATGGTAGGCTACTTGGCCTTAAATCATGTGTCAGCTGTTCTCTGTGGCCTGTGTGCAAACAGGGGTGTTAGTATGAGGGTCAGTAACAAACCCAAATTGTGTGTAGTGTTTACTTAAGCGCTGATTATAACAACAGTGTGCAATGCAGTGGAATATAAAATTTCTATTGAAAGCATGTGAAATAAAGAGGCTAAAGTAAAGTAACGTAAAATTGTCTTGAGGAAAAACAGTTATTTTTAATTTTTCCAGTAGTAAAAATATGTTTTTAATCTTTCTAAATAAACCTGTATGTACATAATAAAGATGATTATTTAATGTGATTAAATAAAACAAAAAAAACATGCAAATTAAGCCACAATTAGTATAAGAAAAAGTGTAAATTAATAGGAAATGTATACTTTAAAAAGGTAAACCATCATGACAGACCTCTTCAATAATGTAATTCATTGCAATTGTGAATAACAGCAAGAAGGTTCTGGTTTTAAGCCTGCTTATATTAAAACAACATTTGTTTGATTTATTAGATTAATTAGTGATTGGAAAGCCATGAGTGTAAGCCGATGCGCTCTTGGTAAGAATTATTTATCTTGAATATGAAAAACAAACAAAACAATCACTAAAATAAATTAAAAGCCATCAGATTGACTCGGTAAATAATGACATTAACAGCTTACATCATTACTTATACATTAAATTAAACCTGTTGAAGTCACTCTGTCAACATTGAGAATATTTAACACTGTGCCTGTTACGCTGACTGCATTATAAGTGTTTTCTTTCAATTATTTTTAAACCTGTTTGTAATTGTACATTTTTTTTTCCTCATTTCTGTCTCTGTCTTGATGTGTGCTGCACTGGAAACTTTTAGCAAACAATCGAACTCCAGCATGTGTAGTAGAGACAGACTGCTGTAGGTGAAATGATTAAATTCAATAATAATAATAATAATAATAATAATAAATAAAAAGGTCCCAGAGTTGTTTTGTATTACGTAAAAGTCCCATAAATACTGTGAGGGAGATTAAAGGGGCCAACTGTGGCAATGATGGATCCAAGTTTAAGAAATCTGACTTAATTTTTTCTAAAGTTTTATAACTTTCTAATTTCCCTGCTACTTGCGTTTGGTTAAGTTTAGGTGTCAAAATAGTTTGGAACTATGAAATGAAATAAAAATACTTTATTTGTCCACTGAAGGAATTATGTTGTACAGGAGTGATCTCTTGTACGTTTCTGTCTTGCGGCATAACTGAAGAAGCCTCTGACTGAACACATTCTGTTGTTTCCACCCTGTGTTAAGCAGTAAATGTAAAGAATTGTCCATCATGTTCAAAAGCTTGTGCACAGGGTTTAAAATACCCAGGGACTTTTGAGAGCACTTTGTTAATGGACATGCATCACAGCTTTGCAAATCATGTGCACGCACCTACATATCAGCGCATGGCAGCCTGGTTCTTTGAACAACCACAGAAAGCAGCAAATGAAGTGGTCGCTACTTGGGTGGCTCACAGCACTCAAACAAACAATTCTGCTGTTACTGAAAGAAACTAAATGCATCACCTGCGTCATTCATAAAATTTAATTTACCTATGACATGAAACACACAATGCTGAAAAATGAATGCTATTATTTTAATTAAAGAAACACAAAGAACCTTTTTGAAAATAAAACTAAATATAACCGGACAGTAGACTTTTTTAAAGCTTCCCCTTAGTAACTCAGGTGTGTTTTCATTGGAAATGATCTGTTTTCAGGAGAGTCAAGTTCCCCTTACCTCCCGCATAATCTGACCCCTGCTTGTCCAACATTCTTCATCATACAAATGAACAGTTATAAGTTCAGTATCTCGTGACATGTCCAGGATCACAATAGGTCAACCCTTTAACTTTCTGCTAACTTCGTCTTTATCTGCTCATACAGTCTTAAAGCAGCATAACAGACACACTAGAGTATGGGATATATTCCTGCAGCCATGTCTCAGTGAAACACATAATACTACATTCTCTGCATCCCTTCTGTGTCCTTGTTAGTGCAAAGAGTTAGTTTTACATTGTAAAGAGTAGGTAAGGCACCATCATGTCCTGTTTAACACTAAAGGTTGAACTTGGTCTTCTTGCGTGCAACACAGCCTGGATTTAAGTTGTAACATATCTAAAAGTCAACATTCCCTGAAGTTTACACATCATCCCCAAATGCTTCCTATTTAAAGCTGCATCAATAAAAAGTTCATAACAAGTAGCCCTCCCAATACCAAGGCCTTCCTATTTTTTCTTTTTGGGTGTCCGTGTCTGTGTAAAGACAGAGGGGAGTTAGGTTGCATCAGAAATAGCACTCCCACCTGCTGAGGATCACTGAAAAAAAAGAGACAGAACATTTGTTCTCCCCCACGTCTTTCCTGCTTTTATTGGTTCTCATTGCTCACTGAGGTAATGAGTCTGTATCGGCCACTGCATGTCTGCTGTAAAGAAGCATTGCGCATGTACATGCATGTGATGCAAAAGCCTACTGAGAATGTTTAGGTAAGGAAGTGTGCTATAACTTATGGTTATTTTTTTCACTACTTTAGAGTAGTGAGGGGAAAATTTCAACACCCTCCACTCATGTCTTCATCTGAAAATAGCAAGCTAACACTACAGTTTGCAGCTGTTTGATTCCTTTTTATAAACCTGAATCATGCTAAGACAGGCTGGACTTAGGGGGGAAAAAATTAGGTTTCTTCCTCCAAACAATTTTGGCCAACCTTTTATTACTAAAATAACATTTCACAGTCTTTCTCACTTTGATGCTCTTTTCATTTCAAATAACTTTCAAAAAACCCTAATTTATGAGACGGATTTCTAGACCAGGGACAGCGAGAAACCATAACTTCAGCATGCTCGTCTTGTAGCAGATACAATTTTGTGTTCATTCTCACTAGTGTCCCTAATCTCTGAGAAGCCCTGGCAGCTCTGGAGACCAAAGGTTCACTGCAGAACCTCATGTGGCTTCAGCGAAGACGTCCTTGCAGCTAATGCTCAGTTTACCAAAAACATCTTAGTGGGGGCATCAGCTTTATTCCAGTATGAGCTGCTGGAAATATTAGAAACTTGATACGTAAAGGTTAAGTGATTTGCAAGAAGTGTCAGAGCTCAGGTCAAGATTAGCCGTCATGCTTTGAAATCTTTAAAAAGTCATGGTAAAGAATTGTTGACAGCAGATGTAAATAGAAAACACACACAAGAGAACAAAGACGTTTGCAGTGGGGAGGAGGTCAGAGAGTGCACAAACAATGCAGGTCAGTGAACTAAACTGACAGCCGGGAAGATTAAGGTGAATCTTAAAAAGTTGTGTTACACTGCACTAAAAAGAGATTTGATGATTTTTATCTGATTAACATAATACAAGGCTGAAAAACAAAGTGTGTTGCTACTTAATTTCTTATCAATGCATGTACAAAATATCATTATTCTGCAGAGACTATCCACCACAGTTGTTGTTGTCAGGGTAATTGGTGTTAGGCATTTGCTTATCAGTATATGGAATTACACTGTCAACAAAGCGGCATAAATAACATGTTTCCCAATTCACTGCACGAGGATGCGTTATATTCTGCCATGGTTAAGTATGAAAACAGATTTTTAAACAAAAAAAGACAAATGTGAATGTTGGAAAATTCACAAAAACATGTTTTCATACAGAAAATTTGGACACAAATCCTACATGAGATCATTTATTGTTACCATTTTTTGTTTGCTGTCACTTTACATTTTGGAGTTGAACTAGTGTTTTAATTGTTTAGATAAAAGCACTTCATGGTTCGATTTAGGAAATATATAATGGCTTGTTTATATGAAACCCCGTGAAACAAAGTCCTATTGTTGCTTTAACACCGACTGAAGTGAGCTGAAGGAAAATGTGACACTGATGCCTTATAATACACAGGTTAGTCCATTGCTTGCCAAACAATAACATTATCAGATTGTTATGTACTTCAAATTGAGCAAAAATCTAATTTGAATGCAAAAAGTCGGATTTGAGTCACCAAAGAAAGTTGTAACTGAATGACCAGCTTCCTGTAACCATTTTGCATCTTGTTGTTGATAAAATTGCTTCTGTTGTGCTGGAGACAACACTGCAGATTAAAAATGGATAACAAGTAAACTTTAAGACATGTACACTCTTTGCATGTCTCTACATACTTCTGGTAACTGAGAGAAAATCCGAGAGCAAAAACCTTAATTAAATTGTTCATCATTATTGCAGCAGCTAGTTAAGTCATCTCTTTCACATTTTTAATTGAATTCAGAGTCACATGACATATATTTATCTTTAGTTATTTAGTTACAATGAACAATAAAAGGACACCAGCCTGACAATCTTCATCAAGTCATGAAAAGTTATTGGATAGCTCAGTTAGTTACAGATCAATAATATGTTGTTTAATTATGTTTGATTAAAGATAAAACTACAGAGAAAACATACAATGAACATTTTACTTGGATAATTTCCTTCAGTCTTGTCATAAGTACTGACTGCGTTACCAGTTAACAGCAGGTTATAAGAGAAGATTCAGATCTATTCTTAGAGTATGATTGTAGGCTTTTGTTATTCATGAGGGATTTAGGTGTGTGTTATACTCATCCAGTGCATCATCATTACTTAGGCAATGGGCTCTCTTTAGCTCCTTCTTGTTGTAATGCTTTCATTATAGTGAAGGTGAAAGAAATGATAATGATCCAGATTTAACAAAGTTACAGTTAATGCTACTAACATGAGGCTAAATGTGTTTGTTAGCATCCTAAGCTCAACATTTGCCCAGTCTTAACTCTTGTTGCACAAACCTGACCATCTGTACGAATCTGGACATTAAACTTTCTGCTACACTTCTAAAGGCCTGTAGATTCTCTGCTCGAACAAAGAAATTTGTTTGTTTGCTCAAGGTGGAAAGAAGAAGAACAAAGGTCTTTTTGGCCTGGACATTTCATGCTTCATGAGAAACCTTTTCTGCAGCGCGTCACCAGGGTGGCGTCCACGTCTTTATATGCTTTACATCAGGAGTGCCCAAGTCCAGTCCAAGGACCCAAAGAGACGAATGACTGGATGTGGATGACGGAATACAGCCATGTGATTCAGGAGTGTTGGAGAAGGATATATCTAAAAGTTGCAGGATAGTAGCTCTCAAGGACTGGACTTGGGGACCCTTTGCCTTACATAATGTGTTGTATCTTCATACTTACTCACCATCTCAGCCAGCTGTTCCTCAAAAGAATTCAAGACAACTATTGCATGAGTGGTCAGAAACCTGAACTAGACGTGGACAAAAAGTATAAAAAGTGCTAGCCTGAAGAAACTTTACTTTTGTTCTTGTCACCCCAAGAAAACAAACATTTCTCTGTTTTTGCTAAGTATGTACAAGCATTAATTTGGTTCATAAAGCGACGCTTGGCATGGTGGACCTTTTAAAATTCTCTATATTTCTGCTTAAGACAAGAAACAAGGAGATTTAATCTTGGATTTTAAGAGTTTACTAAAATTATTCATTTGAACAAATTAAACAAATTGGAAATGTAAATGTAGAGCTAACTTATTCAACTCTCCTGAAAAAAGAAGTTGTCACTACAAACTCTTGAGAGCTGGTAATTTTACATTCATCCTTCATGAAAACAAAACCACACATATAAACTCAAAAACAGGAGATTATAGTAGCAAAGATGCTATTATTTGTGAAATAATCTCATAAAAAACTAAGAATTTAGCCTGTTTGTAGCATAAATGTTAAATAATTATAATATAGTATTAAAATAATTAAAACATTAGTTAAATATTGTCTTTGAAAAGGTTGGTAGTGACTGAAGTTTCTCTTATAAAGAACCAGTTCAGAAGTTTGTTCCAGTTCTAAGTTCATTGCTATGCTAAAGGCAGCTAAACTAAGCTAAGAGAAGTCAGGTTAAGCTAAGTTAGCCTCTAGCTTCAAGTGCACATGCTAACTAAGATTTTGCAATATCTCAGGTTTTTTGGATAGGAAGATCTGTTAGACACAGTTATATATTTATAAATTTGAAGAAGATGATATGATTGCATGTGTTAAAAGACCATATCTAGACAATGCCATTTATCCTCATGATGTATTATTACACTTCCCTGGTGTTGTCACACTGTCAGGGGAGGTGATCTTTCATGCTTGGTCTAATGCCAGCACATTCTTGGGACCAGACGTTATATTTGCTGTCCACTAGCCACCGACCTCACATAAAAAGCTGCCCATTGTCTGCAGCAGCTGCTGTTTGTCTCCACAACTCTGCAAATATTCATTCACAGGTAAGACTGGTTTGGGATGAAATTCACAGTTATTTGTCTAACTTTTAAATATGATGTTTAAAGTGGAAAATTATCATTTTTTTCATCTGGTTTAAGTGATGAATGGATTTTTAAAATTAATATCTTTGTACTACTACTTCTTTGAACAATTGCTCAAAAATGACTGCTATTACAAAGATGAGTAGATATTCACCAAGGTTTACTGTGGTTAAAATGATATATTTATCCATATTTACATTGTTTTACTTTGTATTTATAAATTATTTTAACCAAGTGAAAATATCTAATCTACCATCTCTGCTTGTTTTATGTTTTTTATGCTAACTTATATGTCAAAGTAGAAGTAATCTTACATCAACCCGTGTCAACAAGCTCTGAGCTGTAATTAGTGAAACTCCACAAAAAGCTGATGCTGAATATACTGCAGGAAACTGCTCTTGCCATGTCCTTGCTTTAATCCTTCTATCAAAAGGATGTCAATGACTGTGTGCTATGCAGCGCTTCAGCGGGTCAGATTACATTGTGGACTGATGGAATGATTCAAAGTACCCTAAAAATCCATTAATACACACTCTTCTATCTCTCCTAAGTGTTTGATTTTGTGATTATAGCTGCAGTGAGGTAAAAGAAAAAAAACGGTCGTCTTATTTGTATAATTGTACCCATGTAAACCTAACTGTGTTTGTTTATAACATCAGTCTCATCTGTCTTCTGTTGCAGGAGTACCACACACCCAGAGCGATGAATCCCAAAGGGGATAAGGTGAGTCAGCTATGTTCCACTGTGTTAATCCAGCCTGCATAGAGAGAGGACACATCGTCCTTACAGACATGGCAAAGATGTGGCAGTGGTTATCGGTCAGAATTGTTATCAGCATCCCTGAGAGCTTTCCGCTTGACTTCATACTAATAATAAAGCGTTATCTTTTCACATGTGGGTGCAGTAAGTGGTATTGAATTTGACACTTACAGGTCATTCCTTACAATTTTACTGTACATGGCACAGCCACACATGGTCATGTTAGAGTTATTTATAGGGATTCATTGCTAGCTGGAGGACAAAATTTTAATATACAGACATATAACTGTAATTGTTTTAGGTCTGATAATCGTGTGTATCATAAAACCAAAATGATCTCAGTAACTATTTGATTTAAGATTTTTTTATTAATTTATTGAGCTTTGAAATTGTGTTGACGAAATAATTTTCTTGCAGCCGAAGTCAAAGATTTCAGCTTCTCGCAAGCTCTCCCTCAAAGTGAGTTGTTATTATCTACATTTTTGTTTTTTGCTTTATGTACCCCCACAGTCCTTCAGTCCTTTTAACACAGTCCTAAAAGTGCTCGTTTCATTGGTTCATAACAGATATTTTCTTGCACATTTCTAAAAAGCCATTATAACTATATGTTTATGTAACACAGTTTCTTGGCTTTTGCACATGTAGTACTGCATGCCATATTAAGTTTACAACTTTTCCAAATGATTATTGAAATAAACAGTATGTTGTGATCTTCATGTGCAAAATATACTGTACACGTGGAAATCCTGCAATCTTACATGTTGATTTCAAAGGGAACATAACGTGTATGTCAGATGAGGACTTTTCAATGACCACACCCAGCTACCTTTAATTGACACCTGTTGTGTCCAACCAGATGTTGCTCCTCACAAGAGCCTGTGAGGATTTAGAGAGGGAAAATCAGGAGCGGGAAGAGGAGAAAGTACGTTATTTAGGGGAGAAGTTGCCTCCTTTGCAGCTGTCTGGATTGTCATTGGACGACCTCCAAGTAAGGCCCGTTGGAGAGCTGCCTTTTTAAACAGCAGAAAACATTTTCACATACTTCATGTGTATTTTAAAAATGCCCTTTTCAGAATCTGTGCAAACAACTTCATGAAAAAATTGATGTTGTGGACGAAGAGAGGTATGACTGCGAACACAAAGTGAGCAAGCACAACAAAGATGTAAGTCTCTATCACCCACATCCTACAAACATTTCTGAACAGATCTGTTAAAAATGTTCCAAAGGCTTAAAAGGTATTTAAAAAGCAGAACTTATGTCACATATTTTTTTTAATGCTTTAGATCCATGAGCTGAAACTGAAAGTACAGGACCTTGGAGGCAAGTTCAAAAAGCCTGCCCTGAGGAAAGTGAGAGTATCAGCAGATGAGATGATGAGAGCTCTTCTGGGCTCCAAACACAAGGGCTCAATGGATCTCAGAGCTAACCTCAAGTCTGTGAAGAAGGAGGATGTCAAACAAGATAAGGTACCAGAGCTCACATTTATTATCTGTCTGTCTGCGATGTTTTCTAGAGAACAAGCAGTCGTAAATTCCCTGTTTCCTCAGGTGCTTACCTCTGAAGTGGGTGACTGGCGTAAGAACGTTGAGGCCATGTCAGGCATGGAGGGCCGCAAGAAGATGTTTGATACAGGCGGCGGAGCACAGTGAAATGCTGCAAACAATGAAGATGATCATTGAAAAGCAGGGAAAATTGAACAGTTTCAGCATAAATATGGAATTCTAATCCAGAAACTAGCTGAAACTTGCTTACCAACTGTTTTCAGTGCAATGTCTCAAAGTGCATAAAGTGTAGGATGAATACAGACCCACTGTGTTCTTTTTTTTAATAAAAAAAATCATATTTTGTTTTGTTATGTCACCTTAAGGCAAAGAAAATGGAACAAATAAATATTTTTTCTTCCAGTCTTTAAAGTTCAGTACTTGACTTTATCATGTTTCACTTTATTGGCACCATTTGGTTTATGTGTGGCATGTATAAAGGCTTAGCTGATGATGGATTAAAAAAAGATGAAAACTCCAGGGAGGGAGCAACAGGTGCTACATGGATTCCACCTCATACTGCTGGAATAGATCTTGGAGACATGTTACAAGTGAAAGCAAACTAAAAACACATGAATTTCCAAGGCTCAGAGTGGAAGAATTTATGTTTATAATAGAGATAAAGCTTTAGGACTTAAGTATAATGGAAATCTTTGAGTTGAATATTAAATTATGCTACAATGAAAATAAAACCAAACGAGAAATTTCAGGTTCTTTATCTAAATTTTGAGCCATTTTAAGCTTTCACAACTTGAAGCCAACAAAAGCTTAACTTGAGTTGGATGAAAAAAATCCACAGACACAGCTGCCCTGCACATCGTATGCATTCCTGTGCTTACTCTGTGTGTTTGTCACTGGGCTGACTGGCTTCTGACTCCCAGCCACTGTCATTTAAAGTATGACAGTAGCACCAACAATAGCTTCAAGTTCTCTGTAAAGTGAACCTCAGAAGGTGTATTGTATGCTTTTATGGGCGAGTTATGGAAAAGCCTGTGTGTTTAAACAGCTGATGCTTGTCTCTCTAGGAGGATAACAAGTCCAAGTGCTGTGTGAAAGATAGATGAGGAAAAGTTGTCTGCATTTCAATCAGCAGCTGCAGAGTGTATGAGTGTGTGTCATGCTTAGATTTGTGTCCATGCCGAAAGGCTGTTACATAACCTCTTGTGCCCTTGGAATCAGCCTTTGCAAGCTGATAATGAAAAGCAATTCAGATTTCAAT
Source organism: Melanotaenia boesemani (assembly GCF_017639745.1). Classification (NCBI taxonomy): domain Eukaryota; kingdom Metazoa; phylum Chordata; class Actinopteri; order Atheriniformes; family Melanotaeniidae; genus Melanotaenia; species Melanotaenia boesemani. Next base: position 22,231,638 of record NC_055704.1, read on the forward strand.
GTGCATTCTGTACCTAAAGATAAACACAAATGGGAGCACATTCATGCAGAACAAATGGTCCAGATATGACATGCAGAACACCTTCATGTCAACACCTCATGCTGGAGGCTGTTCAGCACAAAGGCCATGACACCAGAGCCTTCAGTGAAACTCGCTGAGATGACAAACATTAAGATGTGGCTTGACATGCCAAGACCAGCGTCTCTGCAGTGCACTTCAGTGAATGTGCCACATGGTGGTAGCACACAGATGCAAAAGAATGAACATAAATGTATATCTTCAGCTTCAGTAGTGGAAGTTAAAGCAACTTAAACATATGCATGAAAGCACTGGCCAAACCACAAGAATATGAAGCTTTATCTCTGCTTAGAGGGAAAAAAGCATTGCATTGAAAATAATCAGTATGCAGCCTGAAATGTAAATGTTAGAGTCCTTTTTTGGAAATAAGAACAATAAATGTTGTTTCATTTTAAGCCATTAATAATTTAATAGGTTAATAGACAATCATGTAGGAGTTACATAGGCAATTTCATTGTTGGCCAAAAAGAGAAGCTATGTAGCTCCTGCAGCTCCTTTGGGTCCTGCAGTTTGGACTGATTGATTAATTTTATCTGTGATTTGGGGCTACACAAATGAAAACAGAATGCCTTAAGTAAAGTTAAGTTGACATCCTCCCTCTGTTCCTTTCTGTTTTATGACTAACAGGAAAAGAGAAACCATATTTCCACAAGTTGTAAGATGGAAGTAGCGGCTGACAGTAAATAATTACTGCTGTGGCTGTTAGCAGTGCCAGTTCATTTCACTCATTGAATTACCTCAAAGGAGAAGAGGAATGAGATTTAGTCTGCAAAGAAAATGCTGAAGCAGATTACAGTGTTTGCAGTGTGTATGTGTGCGGCCTGATGAGGGAGTGTGATTGATGTCATTAATCTTCAACACGCAACACGAGCAGCGTATTTATTGCCAGAGGGACCAGCAATAGAAGACTTTTCAACAACCGGGAGCTTCGTGCTTGTATCTTAATGTTGTGCACATGCAAGCGGGCATGCACCCTGAAAAATGTTTTTTGGTGACAGTGTTAATTTAGCCTGCTCATGCTTGTCAAAGTTATGGGGTTTTGAATGCATTTAGTAACTGCAAAGTAAACAAATATATTCCCAGTTCAAGTTCAGTTGAGTCTAAGCGGCTTTGGCTCGGGGCAATGTTAATTATGTTACCCATGTAATGAGAGTTTTGCATAAATATGACCTTTTGCTATTTAACCTGCAGCGTTCAACACCGCTGACTTATGTTCTCACGGTTTAACGACTGCACTTTTTCATCAGTTTCATTTATTCAAACCATATTGCTCATTTTACATGTAGCCACAATTTAGTAATTTTCTATTAGATCTAGACAAAGCATACTCATGACACATGTGTGACTGAACGTACTATCCATATGCTTATTCACAAGACTGGCCGGGTCACTTGATTCTTCTCATAACAGGAAAATTGTTTACATTTACTGTAGTAGTGTTAGTTAATTTACATTATGATTATTTTCATATACATCTGTCTTCATAGTACTGCAATGATTCATATTAATGCTTAGATTAAGTTTAATCTGAGAGTAGTGCTAGACAGATAGCACTAAAGACTCTGCAGAACCCAGTTTGACTCCAGGCAAAGGTTAGTTCAGGTTATAGACTGACTCCAGCTTCAGACTTACTGAGGTGGGTGTTAGTTCAGTATACATGCTCAGCACTAGCAGGGATTGGCTGAGAGGGGTGTAAGTGCTGAGACCTTGAATAGAGTAAAAACGCTCTTGGAGGAAGAATAAATGGTAAACAACTTCTGCAGACTCTTGTACTCTGTTAAATGTGTGGCGGTATAATAAATGACATAAATGATTAATTATTAATGCATTATTATTATTTGCACTGCATTATCAATGATTTGACGGAGTTGGACAGATAGTGTACAGAAGTTTTAGTTCTTTAAAGACCTTTGTAAAATTTTTTTGCAAATGGTGAACTCCACAAAATTAAGATTTTTTTTGTCAAGCTTTAATAAGTGTTAAAGATGTCAGTAAATCAGCAAGAGCAACAAAAGCATACAGTACCTTAAAAATAAAACAAGTAATACTAGTATTGCTATTTTTATCATCAACATTATTATTACTTTTAGAAGATTAATTACAATAATTTACATCCACATTTCCCTGTTGGTTGGGCCAACAAATTTTTCTTTTTTTTTTTTTTGTTCTTTCTTTTATGTCAAGCCCATTTCCATGACCTCTGAGCTTCAGCTGCTTTTAAACACCATGTGTGAAATCATGGCGTGCTGCCATGATGTGACAGCAGCTTGAGTCGAATCTTGTTTATTTTCTAAATGATGGTCTTTATTTGAGGGTAATGACACAGAAAAGGAGCTTTAAGATTGCATTAGACTGGTGGATTCAGGGGTTTAAACAGTCAGGAAATTAAATTAAATTAAATTTTTTAACATACACAGACAACATCATAGAAATAATACAGACAATCCTGTCTACACCCACCTGGACCAGGTGATGAGCGCTGTGAGGGTTATGTTTTTTGACTTTTCCAGTGCATTCAGTACCATCAGGCGGACCCTCCTGGGTGAAAAGCTGACAGCGATGCAGGTGGATGATTCTCTTGTGTCCTGGTTTGTGGACTACCTGACCAGAAGACCACAGAGTGTCGGACACGGTGGTCAGCAACACTGGAGCACCACAAGGGACTGTCCTCTCCCCCTTTCTTTTCACCCGCTACACAGCTGACTGCAGCTACCTGCCACCTTCAGAAGTTTTCTGATGACTCTGCTATATTTGGATGTATCAGTGGAGGAGATGAGGTGAAATATCAAGCTACTGTGGACTCCTTTGTCACATGATGTTAGCAGAATCATCTGTAGCTTAATGTGACAAAGACTAAGGAATTGATGAGATCCAAAACACAAGCGACACCTGTTTCAATACAGGGCGTCAATGTGGAAATGGTGAAGGATTATAAATACCTTGGAGTGCATATTGACAATAAACTGGACTGGGTTTGAACACTGCTGCACTTTACAAGAAGGACCAGAGCCGTCTCTATGTTTTGAGGTGGCTAAGGTCGTTTAACATCTGCCAAACACTGCTTAGGATGTTATATGACTCTGTGGTGGCCAGTGCTATCCTCTAAGGTGTTGCATGCTGGGGCAGCAGGCTGAGGGTTGCAGACACAAACAAACGGAACAAACTGATCCACAAAGCCAGTAACATGGTGGGGATGGAGCTGGACTCTCTGACGGTGGTGTCGGAGAGGAGAATGTTGTCCATAATAAAGACAATGCCTCCCACTGGATTCACAACCTGCTGATCAGTCACAGGAGAACATTCAGTAAGAGACTGATACCACCTAAATGCTCCACTGAACCACACAAGAAATCATTCTTACCTGTGGCCATCCAACTGTACAACTCCTCCATACAGCAACAACATCCACGGTTATACATTTAGACTTTGCACTGAATTTACATTTTACTGTCTATCATATTAATAATACTGTACATAGTATTCACTGGCAGGATTTATTCTGTATCTGTTCATATAGATAACGAATAGGTAATGAATTTGTAGATTTAGTTTTCAGCTGTGCTGAAGTCTCAAATGATATTTAGACTTTTGCCATGTTTGTCTTTTTTCCAACCAGAAATATCACTAATTGGACAAGATAATGGAACTGGAGAGGAGCACTTGAAAATATATGCATCTTTGAGGTTTGATATTAAATTGTAGGTTTAGTATAAAAGGCGTGGGCCACTGGTACAATGATCAGGAGTGAGTTTAGCTAATGACATAGTAACCATAATGCATTTCATGAAAGTAATTGATGCTTATTGTGAAGCTATTGGAGCCTTTGAAATAGCATTACATAAAGTATGTTTTAGGGTAAAATTCCATCTTTCCATATCGAGCTCAAAGGAGTTCGTCCGTCCGTCCATCCATCCGTCCATCCATCCATCCATCCATCCATCCATCCATCCATCCATCCATCCATCCATCCATCCATCCATCCATCCATCCATCCATCCATCCATCCATCCATCCATGTCCAGGTAACAGTGGCAACAGTCACCAGTTACCTTCTGACCTCCCTCTTGACAACCATTTTCTCCAGCTCTTCCCAAGACACCCCTTCACTTTCTCAAGCCAGCTAAGGGCTCCAATCAATATTATGACTGCGGTGGTGTGGTTTGATCAGTTATGCAAATTTGAGTGCGCGGGTGCCAGCACAGGATTGGTATGCCCTCCAGCACCAGGACTGAGGGCACAAGACTTACTCATCTCCCAAGCAGCCCCACCTCAGCTTCACCTCCTCCTCAGAAGGACTACTCGTTACCCACCAGGGCTAAAACTGCATTGTTCCTGGTTTACCAGAGTGGAGTTGTTTAACCACGTCAGTGGCCTCAGCCCCAGTGATAGGGAGTCTCACCTGAACTCCCCAGCCTCTGTTTTCATTAAGCTGTATTAGTTCGATTCAGATAATGCTCAAAGTAATTCTACCTCTAGACTTTATTTCCAGTTGAGGTCAGCAGCATTCCACTTACATCATAAACAGTTGGTGAAGTACCAAGACCAATTCTGAGTCATCTAACAGTTTGCCAGAATTTCTTCAAGGCTTCCATAGTATAGCTGAACATCCCACAGCTGAGTTTTTCCCCTCTGTAACTGCCTCACCCATGTTCTACTTGGCCTGTTGGTTGATGTAAACTGCCTCTGAGGTGTCACATCCCCCTGGCCTGTGGCCTGGTTCTGTGTTAATGCAAATCCAACTGTGTGATTGCAACTCTGCGATTGGCTGTGGATCTGAGCGACCTCCCTGCTCTTCTGACTCCCTGATTGGACGACTGCCATCCAGCCAAACCAACCAACGGAACACCTTTAAAAGGGAGGAAGCGCCAACATTTGGGGCAGCTGGTCATTAAGCCCTCAGCTTGCCATCTGGGATTGTTAGTGAAGCGTTGGTTGATTGATTGTAGGAGCATTTAGTTTTCCCAATAGTTACATGATTGTGTTTGAGTTAAGATAAATTGAGATAGTTTGCTCTCATCGTTTGTGAATAGCCTTTTGTTTTTGGTAAGTTTTGTAGCTGTATTTGGTTTATAGTTTAAATAGCTTTCTGATTTATTTTGTGGTATTGATTTTGGTTTGTTTTTCAAAAGAAGCTTGAAGTATGTTTAAGATTTTGGTTTGTATAAGGGTTTAAGATTTGTATAGGTTGTTAAAGTTAAAAATAAGTAAAGAGAACTATTTATTTTGTATTTGTTAATTGTTACCTCAATTGAGGACACCTTCAGTTAATTGGTTTTCATTTTTTCCTTTAACCGTACAAGATATTCCGTACCCTGGACACCTTTGGTTGTTTTGTTTTGTGTTTGAATTGGAACCTGGGTTTGTAAGAAAACAGTGTATATATCTTTAAGTTTGGTCCGGCCCTTGATCCCCTGGATTTCGAGGTGGAGTTGTAACAGAGGTCCAACAAACCAGCCAAGTCCTGCAAGCACGTAATGCTGGACACCTGACATGACATTAAACTGGATTCATGTCAGGTGTCCAAAATGGGTTAACAAGTTGCCATTACAACTTTCACCAACCACTTAATGGCAGCTCTGTACAGTTGCATCATCAGTGGTTGCCCTGAACACAGCCCATTCAGAAAAATTATTTCCAGCTGCTCTTGAAATGTCAGATAAACTTTGGAGCTGAAGATCTCCTCCACCCATCATGACCCCACGCACCATGAAGAGATGATTAAGTGATAGCTCAGCTCTTTTGTCGTGTACAGAAAATCACTGCGCTGTAAAGACAAAAGGGTTCAGAGGTGGTAAATTTTGACACTGACCAACCCCCAGTGGGCTTTGGTCTATCCTTGTTGATGTCCCATTCACTGCACAATGCTAAAATAGGAAGGAACTGCAGAAGTTCTGCACAGATACAACATGAAGTATTTATAAACCTATTAATAAAACATGTGAATTGCTCAGTATTGCTTCTTGCTCTAGAAAGAGGAGCATTATCTGCCTGATGACTAGTTATTATTGCCTCAATCAAAAACATCAATTTTTTTTATCTACTGATAAATTAATTATTCAGTCGTTGTGTCTTCAGCCTTTCATCATCCACAACTTTCCTTCCATCAGCTCGATTAGCCTTACTCTCCTTTTCATTATGATCTCCCCTGAGCTAATAGACAGGAAGATGGGTCTGATGACTATTGGTTTTAGACACCAAAGCTGGCTAAGGATCAAGAAGATGTAACAACTGAACTCCTCCCATGTTAAAACCAGGTGGGAAGCTTTGTAAAGGCCATCAAATATAAACTATTAAATATTCAACTTGAGAAAGATACAGCTTTCCTGAAGTTTATTGTAACTGTATTTTTTTTTAAATAGTGAGTTTGAACTGAAAGTTTTCAACTTTCTGGGGAAATGTGCTTACAGTTCTAATAGAATCTAAACCCTTAACAAGACACACAAAGATAACACAGTTTGGCTGATCATGTGTTGCCTCAGGCCTGCTTGGAGCGACTGTGTAAACAGCCTGTCTCAAATTATTAATAGTGATGTTAGCATAGGGAGGGTTGCTGAAATGTACCTATGAAGGAGCGAGTTTGTTAAGACTTGCAGCTTCTTGCTTTTTCTTGGCAGAAACAACAAAAATTCTGTGACCTACTGTTCCAAACTTCAAAAGTTCTTTGTGGTTTTTAAAATAAGCTGTTCAACACTTGGAAAAAATGGATAAAAAAAAAAAAAAACTCTTTTCCACAACCCACATCTCATTAGTAGAACTCCCTCTGTTATCCATCGCCTTCTCTTTTATCTTCATCTTCTGTTAAGCTTTGAGACACAAAGAGAAATCAATGAAGAGTAATGGATTTTACCTGGACCTACCTCATCAGTGCACTGTACTAAAAGAGTTTGCAGTATTTTCTGTCTTCAATCTGCATCCCATCAGTGAAGCTCTGGGGATGGGAGTTGCTTGATTGGTCCATCTGTCTGATTTAAACTAAAAATATTGAAATATGGCATGAAATTTTACAGACATTTGTGTGCCCAAAGGACAAATCCTATGGGACTCTAAATTCATTTTGATATCATTTGGCTCATGTAGAGCAGCTTAATCCATGCACAGCACACACTCCATAGAGTTGCCATTTCTGAGTGGATCATAAAATAAAAAAATTCTCTTTCACTGCTTTTGATGAATTATGCCGACTTTGAACTGTGGGAAAAATTTTCACTTAAACTGAAATGCAGCCCTGGCCTGAATGATTGTCTAAGGATTGGATTGGAAATATAATCCCTCGAACATGTCCTGGGTCTTCCTTAGAGTCTCATCCTAGCTGGTTGCACTTCAAAAACCTCCAAATGGAGATGACCACAATGCATCAGATGCCCCTACAACCTCAGGTGACCCTTTTCAAATGTAAAGGAGCAGCAGCTCTACTCCAAACTCCCCCTGGAGCTCTTCCCAGAGTTTGGAGTAAAGCCATAGAGTAAGGATGCTTACCCTACCCCTAAGGCTGAGCCCTGCCACCATCAGAAGGTTGTATATTTCAGCCCTTTTGTATCCATCATCTTACTCTTTCAGTCATTACCCAAGTGTCATGAAATGAGGATTAGAGCGAAGATGGGTGAGTAACTTGGCGTGGCTCAGCTCCCTCTTCAGAATAATGGATCACTGTAATGCCCTCATTACCGCTGATGCTGCACCAATCTGACTGCTTGCTTTAACTTGCCATAACTGGTGAACAAAAGCCTGAGATACTCAAACTCCACCATTTAAGTTAACCAATTCTTAAAGGTTAAACTGCATAAAGGGAGACTATTCATTTCTAAATTCTTTCAAGCAATTGTTGAGGCAAGACTGTCTCACAGCATCAAAAATGATAATAAAACACCTCAGATGAAATGGTCATATTTGTCATTTGTTAAAACCCTTAAATATGTGGAGACTCATAAAGTGACCCTGTAAAGTAAAAAGTGTAAAGTAAAACCTGTCCAAGCAGCATGGGAGAAAGCCAACTCATATAAGTGCTTCCACATCAGAGCTGACGTCAAGTCAAGCCCGTTAACAGGCCATAAAATCCTCACGAGGAGGAAGGATGGGATTGGATGATAAGCACAGAGCTTTGAACCTTTGTGTCTGTGTGCAACTTGAGATTTAGAACAATGTTCCATTAGTAACACTGCAATGCTCTACTAAAGTCCTTTTCATTCCCTCCAAACCTTTTAACAAAATTTAAAATTAATTATCAAAAGCAAAATAAAAAAGAAATAAAAACCAGCAGCTTATAGGTGGTCCTTTTTTCATCCTCCTTCATTCCAATAATCAGGGGCTAAAATATATTTCGAGATTGCACTGCAACTTTGGGGCAGTTCTTTTGTAGCACTGTGCCAGAGCAGTAAAATACTCTCAGCTGTTTATTTCTATTTCAGTGACTAAATCATCTCAGATTTAACACAAAAACCCAAAGAAAATGGATAGATTTTGAATTAATACAGTTAAAAAACTTTTGGTTCAGGGGCAGGTTTGAAAAGCAGAGGAAAAGAAAGGAGAAAAGAGGAAGATGTGGGATTTAATAAAACATTAATATTTAACTGTTTACCCCCTTTTGGGGCAAAAAAAAAAAAAAAAAAAGTTTTGGTGCTGCTGGTTGAAATGCACCTAAAGATATTGAAATTTTCCTTTTTCAACTGTTTGTAAAGTTCTTAAAAATGTTCTATATAGTGTGAAGATGCCTCCAGAAAGTGGCAAAGAAACATACGTGTTACGTAGGTAGGAGAAACACAAGAAATGCAGAAGTTTAACTACTTCCCATTTAAGTGAGATGGTGTTTGTATTAATGACCTATGTTGCATTAAACACAAGGCATCACTCTTCTTTTCTACTGAATCTTCAGCTGTTCAGAGCCCCCTGCTGGCGAAGGCAATACAGTCCTTCATGTTGATCTGTAGCAGCCTCTAGTTTCAGTCTGTACACCCTGGCTTAAGACCAATAACAACATTTGAGAGCTAAAATTGGCCATTGTAATTTAAATTTCTGCAAACCTAAAAGTGATTGAACACATAACTGCCAACCAGCAAGAATTTTCAACAGGACCTCGTAAAACCTTTACAGAAGATATAAATAGCCCCAAAAATAATTTCCACCATGTTATAAGTCATTGATGCAATAATTTACTATGATGATATTCTGAATAGCGCTTAAAGGATATGTTTTTTAAACAGTACACCCAGAACAAAAGACCATAATCCCTTCAGGTTTAAATGAAATTGCTTTGTGCTCTTATCTCATGCACCATCAACAAGCCCAGTTTTTGTGTTCACTATTTTAAATGATGTCAAATAAATTAGCAGTTTTTTGCAGATTGCTGATTCTACACCAATCTTTCCTTCTGGGAGACTCTGCCTCCCTAAGGTGCTCTTTTTTTACCCTAATGTTACTTACTTGTTGCCAATTAACCTAATCAGCTGCAACATGTGCAATCAATTGTTTCTTTTTAGTACTATTTACTTTCTCAGCCTTTTGATGCGCCAACTGTTTTCAGATGTGTTTTTACCATTAAGTTAAAGATAGGTTGATCATCTTCATGGAGTATTAAAAAGTCTCACTTTAAACATCTGCTATGTGTTCCTTGTTCAACTATAAATTGAATATTGGTGTATTAGATTTGTTAAATAACTTCTTTTTTCAGCATTTTATGACAAAGTGATATGTAACAGCCATAACCAAAGACTCATTTTAGGGCATCATGTGCATTAATTTATGACTCCAGAATAGCATAATAAGCCTTTAATTAATATTAAAGAGAAACAGTCCCCCCAAAGAAATACAGAACATAGCATTTTCTTTGATGTTAGAGTTTGAACATTAGGGAGAAGTGAGGAATATTTTAAAAATGCTGTAGTGATGGAATGAAAGCTCCAACAAGAGAAAGCTTCTTATACTGCAGTCCAAAACAGAGAAGGTAGTTCTGGATTGTTTCAGACTTTTTTTGTGCATCTTTACAGACAAGTTTCCATTTCTCCCATCTTACTGTGGGATCACAATAGCAGGGTCTCTCAGACCTTCAGACACCAAATGCCACTGAGTAATGAGGGAAAAGCTGAGATTCAACAGCACTCAGGGGGTAAGCTGATACTCATTTCACACAGCTTTGAAATAAAAACTTATATCCAAAGAGGGGGTGAAACTTTAAGATTGGTAAACTTAACTTCTTCACAAAAAAGACATTTGAAACAGGAATTATAATTGTGTGATTTTTAAAGTTTGTTTAAAGATATTGAACAGTTAATTGTTATAGGAGACAACAAGATAAAATTCAAACATCACCCAAGTGACATAACAATGAAAGGTGCAACGAGCCAAAAGGGTGAAAAATATAAAAAAATATTTCAGGTTTTTTTCTCAACCATAACTGTGGCTTAGGGGTAACAAGCAATTACTAACCTTAAGTGTAAAGTAGCCTTTACTTAGGTAAAATTCAGGTGTCCGAAGTGTCATTAAATGCAGCATGTAATGCACTTTGATATGCTGTTCTACGTCAACACTCAAAAATGTCATTAGCAAATTTAATATTTGATGATGATGATGATAAAAAACTAGACCTAATATATATATATGTATATATATATAATTTTCTGATTATTACAACTTAGTGGTGATCATTGGCTGTTTGTAAAAACAAACAGCCAAAGATATTTTCAGTGATGGTGCATTATATGCTGCATTTACTGAATTGTGGGACATCTGAAGTTTACCTAAGTGAAGGTTAGTTTACACTTAATATTTCTAAGCAATTCATTACCCCAGCCATGCCTTTCTATGTAGTAAAAACAGTCATCTGATGGTAAAATAATTATTTTGTTAATTGGTTATTCCTAAGCCACAGTTACGATTCAGAAGAAATCCTGACTTTTTTCTGCAGTGTGATACTGGAAGTCGCTGGAAACATCAGGTTTGCTTGCTACCTCTGACACCATTGTGAGCAGTTTGTCAAACCCAGAGTCTGAATTCATACTGGTGAATTAAAGTCTGGAACGTGTAGTTTGGGTCCCAGTTTGTTCAGCAAGATTTCATTAAAAGGAGTCTTGCATCCTCTGTTGGCCTTTTGTGTCTGTATACAAATTGAAATGGGTTAAATGTAGGTGGCATTACCTTTCTGATGTGTGTCTTTGCCAGTCTCTCCAAACATAAGAAATATGACTGAGAAGCTATTTGCTTTTATGTTTAAGGTCACCTTTTTATCTGCAGATGCAGGAGACCTTGATCATTCATATCACACCGCACCTTGTTTTTGTCATTTCAGGTCAAAAAAGTGCAGCACTCTCAGTGCAAGGTAACTGGTGTTAAAGGTGAGTTGTACCTCTTCCACAAGACTACATCATAAACAAGGCCAGACCTTGCAGATGTCAGCTCAGCACCAAAGTCACTGCCTGCACCATTTCAGTTTTTACACTCCAGCTGTAAAAAGCTCATTTTTGGCTCCGTCCAGCCATGTGTTGTCGGTTGGCCCAGGAAGCCATTTTTCACTTCATGCTGCTTTTAAAGCAGCCATATGGAAAAAGGACCTGGCTGCCCCCAGCCTGGCTCACCACTGTTGTCCTAATATTTTATCATCTCAAGGACATAGGATATTCACAATTTCTCTGAGCTGTTTTAAGAATGTCTAATTAAACTTTAAATAATGTCACAAGAAAATTAATTTATAGGTCTGTTCCACTATAGCATCAGATCTCATGAAAATAAGGTTAATTACAACTATATGTTTATTTACTGATGCAATGTGGAAAAAGGACCAATAATTTGAATAATTTAGGTAGGTTTTTGTTTAGAAGAACATAATTAGTTAGGCTTAAGTCAAATAAAGCCCTTCAGCTGACAAAAAAAGAGTGAATTTGCACATTTAAAACACTACCGCTCAGGTTTCCTGCAGTCAAATCAGTTAAAACGTCAGGAAAGATCATCTGTGCAACCTTAAATCCATTCTCTTACTTTTTTTCTGCTTTCCTACTAACTGCTTAACTTTAGGAAACAATAAGGATAATGGTTTATTTTAACCCATGATTTATTTGGATAGGGGAAATGAATATGTGGACAAAGTTCCTGCAACCACCCTGTAAAATTTAGATCTAAGTTTCATCACATGATTTTCGTACTTTACTGCTAAGTGAGGAGCATTTGGAGGAATCAATAATGTTGTTAACTAACACTGCAGGTCAACAATCCCCCTATCAATCCTCTCTGAACTGAAAAGAATATTTAGAAGAAAAAAAAGAGAATAAACCGCTACTATCTAAAATACATAAATTACTTTTTGACCAGCACATCAACACAAGAGATGCTAATTACATCTGCCAGGTGAGCAGGGACTTCCTGAGCTTCAGCTCATTTAATTAATTCTCATACTGAAGTGAAAAGAGTCTCAATCTCCCTGATTTAACTGTGATAAAATAGTACCTGAATTCTTTAAAATGCACAGAGGATGCAAAACTAGAGGACTTTAATCCAAACTGGCAGAAGAGCTGGGAATTACCCATCTTGAGCACATAGAACCCTCTTTTACATGCAGGTGCTCACTGGACAAATTAACATAAATAAAAAGAAAAGTTGTTGAGAATCTTTTTCAGTTGACTTAAGTTGTCATCAAAGAGCAAAGTGTCCCTCTCTGTGATACCTTTTTTGTGTTTTTGTGCCAACAGTTTTGCCCTCACTTTATGAAATGCAGCTAAATTTTGCTGAAATCTAGTGACTGGCTTAGTCAAAGAATAATCCACTTCTTTACCTTAAAAATCTGGTTTGGCCTGGGAGTAGGGGAAGGTTTATTTTAGGCACAGACATGTTGTGATAGCTTTCATACCAGGTGATAAAAGACAATAAGGCTAGGAAAATTTGGCTGGATGGAGACAAATATCTATACCCTTTCAGTACTGTAATTAAAAGGACATAAATGCTTGCAAGCTAAAGATGTAAGAAAAGGAAACAAGTGACACTGAACTCTATGTGCAGAATCACATCTGTTTTGGTGGTACAGAGCATATACAGTATGCAGATTTTAGGTTGGCTCAAATCTCTGGCTGTTGCCATTGACATTACGTTAAATACCTAAAGCAAGTGCAACCATCTCAGTGTTGTAATATCACATCGTAGCGTCACACACAAAAGCAATGACTTGGCAGAGAAAATAACTTGGGCGATTAATATAATGGGGGTCTAATGAGAAATGGGCAACATGGGAGAATTGGCAGAAACCAGGGGTGACAAAGACAGGAGTAAACCTAACCAAAATGAACAAAAAGAAGGGACTACAACAAAAAACACGAAGTTGAATGATCTAAAAACACGTTACAAAAATAAGACAAAACCTAAAATGATAAAGTGATAAAAATACCAAAACCTAAATAACAAGACTTTAGAAACTAACATCTCAAAAGACATAGTTGAACATTGAACACAGAAACTCACACACTATGACAACTATACACCTTTTAAATGCAACTCTGATTAAGAAGTGATTATATAATCCACATCTGCTCAATGGAGCAGCTTTTGAAACAAGTAGTGAAATGAGGTCTTTTTTTTTAACCCTCTGAGATTGAGGTTTTTTTTTTTTACAGGATAGACCTCAACAGGTTGTGTTTTTTAAAGATTTTAAATCCAGAGCACCAGTTTTAAACTCCAAACTGCCCATACATGGCTGTGTTTTGTCTCCTTTTCTCTTCTCTGTCTACACCGGAGGAGGAACAAGACTTTTTAGGTACACGGGTGACATGGCCTGGGGTGGCCCACCGGAGAGACACTCAGGCTTTGTCTGAGTACCAGCAGACAGTCAGCTGTCTGGTCCAGACTTTTCTTCTGACATGTCACTGGAGCTCAATATTACTAAGACCAGGGAGCTGTGCTGTGGGGGCAGAGGCAACTCCCCATCATCTTTGTTCACACCACTCAGCTTCCAGGGCCAACAAGTGCAGCAGGTTCAGGTTTTTAAATTTCTTTGATCTGAAATTGACACCTGCCTGTCCTTCAAACCACATGATGACACAATCTCCAAAAAAGATCCGGCAGCACCTCCACCTGCTCAGGAAACTCAGGGCTTTCTGTGTCAGCAAGGACATTTTAACTGGGGTGTACAAATCACTGATCGATTCTTTATTCACCTTCAATATTTCCTCCTCAACCTCCTCACCATCATACATAAAACAAAACCCAACTGCAACTCAACTGTAAATGCATAAATTTGGGTAATTATACAATATTAATTAATAGGCAAGTATAAATGTACATCTAGAGCAGAGCGCTTCCTTGTCTCTCTGTTTGTTAAAAAGTTATGGTCGGATTTTGGTTAGAATTTCAGGAAATGTCAGAAAAAGGAATAAAATTAACACATTTTGGGGGTGATCTGCATCACCGCCTGGATTCAAGATTTTTTTTTTTTTATGATTCTTTACTATGGGGAGCTTATAGCTTCTAACCAAAAAGCAATGCCCACAAGCATTGGCTTAAAGATAATAAAATAAACAAATAAGTAAAAATAATTAAATAAAATATTTAAAATGGCTTGATGGAGGTCTGCGCTTTGTAGTGCTTCTAGAGGCTCAGCCCCCTTGTGAGCGCGTTCATGTTGGATTATTATTTTCGTGATGGCACGAGGGCATTTCATAGCTTCATGGTTCTGCAGTGCATTATTATTAACCTCGTTATTTCAGATGCAACCCTAGTGGACATAAACCGTCTTGAGAACAATTCAAAAACAAGCACAAAAACATTTTTCAAAGCGCTCAGTGACAATCAAAAGGATGCGTCTATGCCTAAAAAACTATTTCTTCCACAAGCGCTCCTCTCCTAAGCGCACCAACGTCGACTGGGTCTTCTAGAAATAGGCAGGTCATTTTCCAAGAGAACTTTGATCAGCAGGTGGTGCTTTTATACTCGTTGATCTCTTATTCAGAACGTTACCTGCTCCTGGAGCATGTTAACCGTTCGCATAAGTTGGTGACTGACCCCGGTAAGAAGTGTACCAGCTTCGTTGTACAGAAAACCCAGGGTTAACCCCAAAACACCTGGATACGCAGAAAAAAAAAAAAAAAAAAAAAAAAAAAAAATCCAGGCCTCAGGAAAGCCACCCTGATACCCAAGGACCCATACACGTTCTTACAGTTGCCACCTTCAGGTCGATGTTAAGTTCCACTGGTCCGGAAAACGGTCGATACAATGTTTTATTCTCTCTGCCATGACCATCCTGAACATGTGAAGTATAACCCTGTCAACTTCTGTTGTTTTTCTTTTATTTCCCCCCTTTTTTAGTACGTTTTAATTATGTTTTACTTGTTTTAAATGTGTGTTTTTAACGTTCTGTTAAGGCTCGAGGCTCAAGTAGAAAGTCAGAGTGAGAAAAGACGCTTAACTTAACTCCAAAATTTTCAATTAAAAGCAATTTTGGACGGATGCAAAAGTTAGAGAGACTCATTGTTAGGCGAAAAGGCTTGGAAACCATGGTAAAAAAAAGAATACTTATAAAATGCAAAACTTGCGAAAATAAATCGCAATTCTCCTTCATCATTTGCTCTGCGTGTTGACATCACTGTTTCACTACGGCCCCGCCTCCGCACTTTGCTGATGCTCATCCCCCTTGCATCAGCACCATTTCTGGTATCCTCATTAAGCACACAGAGAGAGGAAGAGAATCTACCCACCTCGCAGAAGCGTAGAGGCGTCAAACCGCCGCCACAGCATCCCGGATACACAAGTGTTTAGAGGCCCTATCGACGGATTCAAACGACAAAAACAGCTGAAGAAGAAGCCAACACAACCGGGCACACAGCCACTGCTGCACTTAGTAATGGAGAGCCTGCTTGATAATCCCATGAAAGCCGTTCTTTACCTGAAGGAACTCACCACCATCGTCCAGAACCAGCAAAGCCTGATCCAGACGCAGCGCCAACGCATCGACGAACTGGAGCGGAAGGTGGAGGATCTGATCGGAGAGAACCGACAGTTGCGGGACCCCCAGCTCTACGTCCAACAGCCCGCTCAGCATCATCACCACCACCATCACCATCCAAATCACCGCAGCGCTAGTCCCCAGGCGCCAGCCCACCTCCATCAGCACCCAGGGAGCAGCAACAAAGCCGCGGCTCATCTCGGCCAGCACGCGCAGCAGCAGCAGGCGCAGCAGCAACCGCCTCCTCCTCAGCAACATCAGCAGCAGATTACCGGTTTAGCGGCCCAGCCTCAGCAACACCCGACTCCCCCTGCGCCGACTTCCCACCACCCGCAGCAGCTCCAGCTTGTTCCCACCTCGCAGCAGTCGCCCAAAGTGAGCAAAGCCGGCACCGATTCCGCCGAGGAGGACAAGAGGAACGCCTGCTGCAAGTCACTGGTTCCGCAGACTCCCACCACCCTCTGCCGCTCAGTTGGACTGGCCAGGAAAGCGGAGTAAGTCGCATGTTGTATCCTGACGATGCAAATTAGAAGCTGCATCTTGTCAAATAAGTCAGACATCATGGTCTGCTTCATACAATTAAAATAAAAAGCTTCCACGATCCCAATAAGGTATTTTCCTGCAGCACACTGCCAGTGTTAGGAGTCTAAATATAGAAAATGTATTTATTCCAGGGCCATCAGATATACATGTAATGTCACAGATGGTAATCAACCAAGTTGTTACACATGTCCTGAATAAACCTTAAAATAATCTTTAAGAATGTATAACACCTGGAAAGAGACACGGCTGAAACTCTGCTGTATTGATTTGACCTTGATTAACTTCGCTGATGAGCTTAGGCTTAATTTCCCTCACAGGTAATTCAAGCCCCTCCTCTATATTCACATTATTGCTGCGTTGTTAAATCACCAGCAAGTACAGTATGTATTGATTTTAAGGACTCAAACTGGCACTCTAAGAGTCGGAGAATTATTCACTGAGATAGACTCTGTAGGACTAAACACTAAAGATTAAGTGTTTGTCAGCAGTACAGATTTTAACTTAAGTCATTCCTTTAGTAATGTTGCATATTTCAGATATTAGAGGTCTTTTGTTTTCTTTAGCAGCTCCTCGTTTTACTCTTTTTACTGTTTGAAGAATTTGAATGTGCTTGGTATTAAATCCGATCTGTTTTTGGACCGAGGCAGCAGTTTAGCAGGTGTTAGAGTGAGCCGAAATTGTAAACACACATTTTAAAACAAGTATACTCCTCAAGGCATATCACGGGACCTTGATGGTTGATTGTACAGAATATAATGGCTTATTTGCAGGATCTAAAATGTTCCAGAGAGAGGGAAAGATATTACTTGGGTGTAAATCACATCACAGCCATTTCAGAGCAACTAACAAGCTTGTTAATCAGGCTATATTGTATGAAGGTATTAAACCATTTTCACAATTTTCTGATAGATAAAATTAATGGGCTACCTGAATATCTAATAACCAATGAAAAAGAAGCATTACATTTTTAATGAGCTGCTTAGAGTCATACAGGGAATTCATAATAGCAACCAAGCAATTGTTACCAACTATTAGTGTTTCTACAATATTATCTCATATACCTGATGGGTATCACAAGTCAATATTCCTTCAAATGGAGGATAATACAGATTCATCCAAATATTTCCTCACTGACAATTATATAATTTCATTGCAAAGTTGATATTTCCGCAGTGGTAGGAGTCTGATTATTGTGCATCAGCAGTGCCTTTGCAAAAATGTTTTGAAAATGTGATGTAAATGAGCTAAATTCACACTCGTGCTCTTTTGATGCAGCAGTTTCCCCCTTTCGTTCTTTCAAAACTACAAATACATTTCAAATTTTTCAACAAACTGAGACTTGGATTTTAATTATCTGATCAAACCTTTACTGAAGGTTATTAAAACAACAGATAATAATAACATCTATACTTTTAAAGGCAATGCATCTGCTTCAGAGCTGTCCATGGTTCTGAATGTTCTTTGCCTCCATCAAGGTCACATGAATTGCCTCTGCCAGTGCTGCAAACACACCCGCGTGCACAAAACGCAGCGCACCGAGCCCCATCTGTTCCACTCGGCTGCATTTGCATTGTTTCTGTTAATCCAGATTGATATATCGTGCCATTAAGTCATAATTCCTAAAGAGTGTGGGTCAGGAACAGTGCACATTAGCATGCAAAAAAGGGGGAGAAAAATAGAACAGCTTTTAAATATATTCTGTGAGCGACAGACACAGACATGAACCCACACGACATAAGGAGTAGAAAATAAATGTCAGATCTGAATTCACAAGCTAGGTTTACTTGCTAAACACGGACCTCCGACAGTTTTGCAAATTGATGAACAATGAGAGAGGTGAAGAGTGAGAAACAACTCAAGAGAGCATATGCTTTTGTTTTAATGTAAAAGCAGTGATACGTGAAAGGCAGATGATGTGAAGCAGCTTTATAAATCCTACTTACATTATTGAGCATGATTTGATATTACAGACGTTGTAAATGTCCTAATAAGACATGTTCTTGTACTTATCCATGTAATTCATAAGAAAATTTGCAGGAGTAAAAGTGCCTCACTTATATCTGGGGGCCATGCATTGTTTAAGCAACAGACTTTTATTATATGCATGTGAGGTAAGAGCACTTAGTTTACA
Source organism: Melanotaenia boesemani (assembly GCF_017639745.1). NCBI lineage: Eukaryota > Metazoa > Chordata > Actinopteri > Atheriniformes > Melanotaeniidae > Melanotaenia > Melanotaenia boesemani. The sequence goes on from NC_055704.1 coordinate 22,250,300, forward strand.
GTGCAAGCATGTTAGCATGTTGTAGGTTCTTACACTAAGAAAACAAGAGGGCACCAAAGTAAACAAATAATCCTAAAATATTTAAATGTAATGGATTTCCAGCTTAACCACTGGTTTCCCATCCTCAAAATGTGTTTTTGTTTGATTAAAAGAGAGCAGAAAATCCATTTGTAAGCTCCAAATAAAAAATTAAATGCTTGCTCAGTCACATCACGCATTTCTCATCTCCAGCAGTGGTGTCATTTGAAGGATGCAAATCAAAGCCAGTTTCTGCTTCGAACAGTGAATGCTATTGAAAGGTCGTTTCCTGGTTTGTCCTTAAACTTCTCAGATGGACTGAAGTGTTGCAGTTGCATTACTCAGTCTGAGGAGGATTTTTAAAGGATCTGTGTGATTTGAAGGAAGCCTTCAGCAATCCTGTCTAGTCCTCTTTCTTCCTTCTGAGTCTGTCAACTGCACACCCCACTCTAAGCTTATTTTATTCTCATGCTTGTTTTCTTTAAATTTTTTTGGCTTCTTGCTTCACCTAGAAGTTACACCTTTGCCCACCTACTTCACTTCTCCTTCCTTTGCTGTCTTTCTCCTCTTCACCCAAGCTCACCGTGTCTGAATTTTCCCATTCTCCACATCCCCTCTTATCACCTTTCTATTTCCTACCACCTTCCTCTCCTTTTTTGAAATCAGCAGCTTATGCTATACAAGCTACCTCTGCAGTCTGAATCAGTATTCAGACCCATCCTCTAACCATCCTCTCCACCACTTAACCCATCCACCAACTGGACTGGAGCCCTTCTTCCTTTTCTTTTCTCTGTATATGCTTTGGAGCTGCCAAGTGTTAAAATGAACGTGTGAAAGCCGGGCCATGTGGTCAGGAGAGTGGTAACAATTGTGGGAGAGGTGGAGGCACGTCTGATAGGCAGCAATCTCGTTGCCTGAGGTGGAAATCCCAGCATTCTCATGCAGCTCCTGTGCTTTTCTGCTGCTACCTCCCACACACTCACGGATATGCTAAGTTCTTGCTCTGACATGTAAAACACTTAAAAATGCAAGCAAACCCCAACATGGCACATGCCACCTGGCAGAAAGCATGTTTTTCCACGTTGGCTTTGACTCCCCCCTCCCCTTCACCCACAATGCCCTCATTTTCCTCCTGCTGGCCTTTTACCAACTGGAGAGCAGTATGTGTGCCATCTCTTCTTTCATTTTCTGCATGTAACTGCACAAGCCCTAATAAATTTGGTCATTTGAAAAATGAAATAAACTCTCTTCCAATTTTACATGGCCGTATAACATCCCTTTATGTGAAACAAAATTATATATCATTTTTAAAAATTGAAGTTTTATGTATTTTCACAGTTATAGGTTTTTCATGTTATTTTACGATAGACATTTAAATTGGCAGTTTCTGCACTCTTATTGATTTTGCTACAGTTTGGTCCAGAAAATTATTCTCTGCTGTACAACAAATTTATTCCATTTCTTTTAACTTTAAAGTAAAGTTGGAAATGAATCAAACAGTGTTTATGAAATTTATCAGTCCTGATAGCATTAAGATTCCATTTTAATACTTCTTTGAGAATTACTGTATCAGCAAATGTTTAAAACTTTGACTGTCAACAATAAGGAGACAGTTATCCACAGTTTTTATCTTGATGGTTGTTCATCAACATTATAATTTAGCAAAATGACCAAACTCTGTGTCAGGATTGTTCTTGACGTCTGTGCTGGTGACACCAGATGAGAGTGATGCTGCAGAAACATTACATTTATCTAAGATTAAAGATTAATATTTGATACTGAGGGATAATGAAAAATGCTGGATTACATTTTTTCAAAGGCATTTTCAATAATTGTTAAAATTGAAAACAAAAATTTCCACATTTTGATTTTTTTTTACAGAAAAGGAAAAGCCCTATTTCATCCTTGAATTCAGGAAATGTTGCAGCAGTTTTTTCATACAATCACCTCCTCTGATGTCCTTCTCTATGACTTCCAACATCACAACTTTTGTTACTTGAGTCATCATGTCCTGTGTACATGTAATGTAGTGCCATTGCATAATCCACATTTGTCATCCTAATGGCATTTTTGTGCTCAGCAACACTATCAGTGAGTCTACTCCTATATGAAAACATCCACTATACCAATAAAAGCTTCCAACCTTCAGAACATCCAATTACCCTTGGTAATATCATCTCCTGTTACTTTAAAGACTAGAAGGGCTGTAACAGGGCAGTAGGATCAGAAGATATCCATGTTGGTCATTTTAAAGGGCATGCAGTTAAAGAAAAGCAAACTCAAGACTAACCTCAATCTAAGAGAATTCACTTTAACAGACATCCTTAAAAAGAGTTTTTTTCAGAGGGAACAATTTTCATCAGTGACTTGCTAAAGAGGTTAAAAGGCTGTTAAATTGCCCCATTTACCTCCAATTATGCAGCTACAGCACACGTTTTAGAGGCAAGTATCTTAAATTGGTCATGGTACAAAAATATATGTATTATGTTAGTGTTCTTTTATCTTAGAAGCCTGAATGAAATGTTGCCCAGCTTTTTCTCTGTAGGTTGTAGATGGGTGGATGATGAATTGAAGGAGTTTAATGACCTTCTGGAAGCGGACTCTCCTGTCCTGCAAGCTTGTGCTCTTTACTCAGCCTTCCCTCCCTCTGTCTGAGTAGAAATCACGACTGCTCGGTTATGACCGGGTGGCTGCTGCTGCAATCCAAATCATGAATATCACTTTTTGGGCATAGTGCTTTAAAACTGCTTCATTTCTCTGAGGATGTAGCTGCAGGGTGATTCCTGGCTCATTGGTAGAATATTAGCTGCTTTCATGCACAAGCTGAGCGCAGCCAAAGACAGTCCCAGGTGTCTGTTATACAACTGTGTGCGCTCATGCATATGTGTTTGTTCAGGATTGTGTTTATTTTTGGGATGTTAGAAAGACATGAACATTTCTGTTCTTGTGGAACATATGAGATAATTTGGGGGCCTTTTAAATCTGTGTGTGGTAATATGGAGTATAATTTGCTTCAAGGTTTTGGCTCACTGTACATGTGTTTGTACGAGGTGCTGGTGGGATCAAATTATGGTTTAAAGCGGCCATGATGTGCAAAGCAATACAACTTTTAAGAAAACAGCACATTTTCAGAATAAAGAGTAATGAAAAAATACCTAAAAGAAAATACACAAATAATTGCTTAACCTTTAAAGCCCAACCCAAGAATTAATGGGGAGAAAAGTATTTTTTTTATCTGAAGTGTTTATTTGGCCTTTTAACAAAATTTGTTAAAGGTAACAATAATTGTTATTTTTGTGTATTTACAATTTATCACTGTGCGATTATGTTAGAATTATTATAGTGTATTATTGTATTATTATTGTATCCACCAGGGGGCAGAAGACAAGCATCAGATTGTGTGCAACAGGGTTTTGAGCCACGTTTTTACCATAAAGTGATGCAAAAGGTCTCAGAAACTGTATGTATCAAATCAGATCTTCTCTTTTATCTCCTGTGTTTCAGTTTTATCTTTTCTGAAATAATTTATTTTCCAATTTAGTTGTTTTGCTGTGCTTTCAGATTTTATGTATTTTACGATTTACTGATATTTTAAAATCTCATAAAAAAAAAAAAAAAACTTTGTATCTCTAGCCTATAAAAGGTGTAAAATTGAAATAAAGACTGTGGTCATGTCTAAGATTTTTGGTCATACATGTAGGGAAGTATTGCACCTGCCATTTTGACCTCCAGCTCAAAGTCAAAGGTCATACAACTTGTCCTGATTTTCTTGGTAGTTTTATTTCAAATTTCTATATAGATGACATCCTGGGACGTTGTCAGAATAACACAAACAGAGTAACAGAATGACAGACAGACTGATATAATTGAACAGATGGAAACAGCAAAACCAACCAAACAAACAAAAAACAAGGCATGGACAGAGTAACTGCACAAAACACCCCAATAATCCCGATGGGACCTGAAGGCCCCAAATGCTGTCCTACTTTTCTCATGGCTAAACTGCAAAACAGCTTCCTTTCAGCATCATCTGCCGCTTTGATTTCCTGTCAATCCAGATGAAAAAATAACATCTCAACCCTCATTTTTCTCTAAATTTTCTATTACCTGTGCAACAAACCTACTGATGAACAGACAGGCCTGTCTTCCACATCCCTGTCAAATCCAGATGCCTCACATGACATCATCTTTTACATGTAAACATTGCACACCAGTTTTCATCTGTGCATGGCATATTTATGTTTTTTTTTTGTCATGTTACACTAGCCCTACAGTGAGTCACAGCATCCATAGTTGGGGGTAAATTATTCTCATGTCTGATGGTTGTGTTTCATTTCTCCTCCATGCAAATGAACAGCAGGCATAATGAGCAATCAGCAGAGTGTGTCATTCCTGTGTAATCTACATATTTCAGTGTTGTGACTGAAATGAAAACGGCATCACTCTTGTCATGTGCTGTAACTCAATCTGATTGCATATCGTAAATAGCTAACGTCATGAAGTAAACAAAGCTTTCCTCCATATCAGCTCAGTTTGTTTGGACTTCTCTATTAGAAGCAATTACTTTTCAAGCTTATTGTGCTAATTTTTGTTAGGCCATATCTCAGTTTGATATAAAAACAAATCTCTTTAGCTTTGGTGAAAATGCAGTATGTTAATGAGCTGATTTCTCTAAAATATGTTTATCAGCAGATGAATTTAATATTGTGATGTAGTTTTTCATGGTGTAAATAACAAAAACATGATGCATAGATACATTCAGAGTATCGACGAAAACCTCCCTCAGATCCTGCTCCTAATTGCCTACATTACAACCTGTAGGCTTTATCTTTTTACACAAAACTTGCTGGCAAATAGCAGTAGCTGCTAATGAGTTGACCACACACTATCACTTATAAATGGCTTGAAAAATTATATTTAATTTAAAAGCCTGCTACTTCACTGTTAGCATGCACTAACTGTGCTTGAAGCTTGAAAGGGAAGATGGTTTCATGCCTCTTAGTAGTCACTGAGCTGCTAAACTAGGGGTTCCTGGAAAGAGGACACAGTGTGTGGTTATGGAAAAATGGCCACCCATCTGTCGCAGAGATTTCACCTCCTGAGAGATTAATGCTGAAAATCCCTTAGACAGGCAATTGTAATTGTTTTGCACCATGTGCACCAGTTTGCATGCGTGCATGTGTTTGTGATTGGAAAGGGTTAGGGTCTTGGGGCAGAGATGAATAGTTTAGACAAAATTTCAGATAATAGATTCTTTTAAACTATAATTTTGTGTACTTTCATGACTGCTTTTATTACTTATTTTAGAAAACACATGCAATTTTGCTTGTTGGGAAAAAATAGCTGCATTATCTGAAGTAAATTGTTGCCCACATTTACAAAGCTGTTACATTTGTATAATACATGACATTACTTAATAATATAACTGCACATAATTATGATTTGGCTTTAATTTATCAGTTGCAGCAGCAGAACAAACTGCTGGTGAGTCACATTAGATGCAAATTGTAAAATGTTTTGACTAATGCTTCTGCATCAAAGCCCCCAAATATATTGACAAAACCATCTGATTACAATTTATTACTGAGATTACAATTTACTATTGAGATATCGATATTAGCTGTCTGTTATTTCAACTGACAACTTGTGTGCTGTAACATGTGCTTTTACATGGTGTGTTTAAGCGTGCCATATGGTAACTGAGTAGAAATAAAGACATGAAGGAAGGGCTTAGAGAGCAGACTTTACCTGTGTTTATTTAAAAACCATAAAAGACTCAGTAAGGCAAAGTAATTTATTGATTAGATAACCCCTGAACCAGAAAAAAAAAAAAAAACAGTTTGAAACAAAATCACAATAACAATAGCAAGTGGGGATGTCTGCAGCTGCACAGTTTAAAAGTGAAAGAGACTATATTAGTGGGAGAAATGGTCCTGCCAATCACAGATGAGGAATCGCACACCTAGTCTATCCAATCAATAACTTGTTTGTAACCACACACAAATTCTGAATATCTAAAACATGCCTCAACCTGGGGCTCTAACAATTCTCTAAATGCTAAATAACAGAGCAAAAAAAAAAAACAAAAAACCTTTTGGACCTTAACATGAAAACTAAGGCTTGATTAGTTTAATTCACTTAAAATAACTGCGAATTTAAAAGCAAGAAAGTAAGAATTTAAATAAAAATGAAAAATATTTACTTTTGTTGCTTTTTCTCATCTTTTGTATTTCTTCAGAATTGTCAATCGATCAAAGTTTCCTGAACAAACAACATAATATCTTCTAGCAGTCACCAAAAGTTATATTTTCACAACCACAGACAACAAATCTTTGAGTTTTGGGAAATTTCCATTAAAATGAAGGAAAACTGTTTATGAAATATGACATAAAATGTCACTCTTTCTTGAGAATTTAAAAGAGAAATTAAATGAAAATTTAAAGGACTTGATAATAAGAAGAATATGTAATATTTTCCTATTTAATTTTTGCATTGGCAATATTTTTTTTATTGAAGGGAAAACACTGGAACACTTTAAATTTATAAAATTCATCAATTTTCCTAGCTTAGCTCTGGTTTTAAAAGCAAAGTCTTATATCATATCGAGGTTCAGGGTACTTTTGTGTGTTATTTGTAGTTTGTTGCTTTTCATATGTAATATATGGGATGTGCATTGTCATTTGTTGGCCATTGTTTTCTATCCTTCATGATTTTCATGTCCATTGTGGCATTGTGTGCTCAAAAACGATGTGCACAGGCATCCTATTACCTAAGGAAATGCCAGGTGTGGTCAACATTACACTCGTGAGTAATTTTCAAAACCGTCCTTAGGCTGCAAGGCTCTGCAGCATGCATTGATCAGAGCAGGCACTGCATGTCCAATTGGGTTTCCTGGGCTTGTCAGCAGATCACACATGGTATCTAAGCCTCCCTCATTATTTACTGCACTGTGCAATAAAAAAAAAGAGAAGAATTCATCTAAATAATCTCTTGCTGCAGTAGTCACAAATGTTGGCAGAGATTTGTTAATCCATTTAACATGTTCTCCCTTTCACATATGGCACTTTTTAACAATTTGTTTAATGCTTTTGTGCAGCCTGTTGCTACTAAAGGTCAATTAATTTTCAATTTTAATGTCTGGAACAAACAGGTAAATGTTTAAGCAATACAAGTCTGGTTTGTAATGCCTGTAATATTGCACATACATATTCAGATGTTTAAGAGCTTTTTACTTCCTGTGCATTGCGATTACATCATTTCCTCTTTTTGAAACCTCTGACATAATGATCACATCATTGGGTATGCAGTGCCACAGGAAGGAGCCAAAGACTGCTGTCATTTGAGGTTTTAATTTAGAGTGTGAGGGATAACTGGGCATAAAGTACGAGAGAGTCATATGCAGGAACTGGAGAAAAAACTCTTTATTGTATGTATGTATGTAGTGTGGTCGCTTGTCATGTCTTGCCTAACCTTTACAGCATTTTCCTCATCAGCCTGATCTGACAGTTTGGTAGTTTGAGCATCATTGTGAAGCATGCAAAATATCTGTCTAATCTGACCCACTGCCAAGTGTTCAGCAGATGGCTGTGCAGCAGCACAGTGTAGCCTGATCCACCATTTAAGCAGCTAAAACTGCTCGATGTTGGAGGCACCAGCTGGACACCAGATGAAAATAATGTCTGTTTCTGTCTGGTGGTGATATTGCAGTAAAGAGCTAAAATATTTCTCACCAATCTGTGGGAGTCATCATCAAATATCATCAAATATCATCATATATCGGTCGGCAGACATTTGCAGGTGAGCGTTGTGGGAACAGCAAGTGAACTGGTTCTATGAAGGTTGTTGACATTAGCTATGTCCCAATTCATTGTGTGCACACAGATTCGTCATCAACATACATCATCGTGGTGCACCAAGCTCTAGCCTCCGAATCCATCCTACAAATCCGCACTTTGTTTGACCTTAAACAAAGGCTACTGGTGATGCAGCCTCTTTTCTCCCAGAATTCATTGCTCACAAGACAGTGGCGAATAAGCAACCAAGCTCTGAAGAGTGCGTTTTTTTTTCCTCTACACTTGAGTGGAAATGTGACAAAACGAAGTACATAGAAATATGTTTGTTAAACGGTGGCATTAAAATTCTGTAATATTTGATATTCATGGATTTTTATGGGGTTAATGAAGTGTCTTCTGGCTGGAAAACAACAGTGTCAGACATTTTTTTTAACATTATTACCCAGTTGGTGTTTACTTTCACTAAAGTGTCCTATGATATGCAAACAGTAATTTCTAAGGTTTAATTTTCAACGTCCTAGGTTGCTGCTATGGGGACACATCATAGCCTAGGTAGTCTGCACACTCCAAAGTGTGCAGGCACTGAATTGGGACACAGCTAATGAAGAATGTAATTTAATAGTTGCCATAGCAACATAAACAGCTGTGATGATTTTATTCAGTTTAGTGAATGCTGCTTGGTTGCTAGCTAGTTCCACATAGATGCTCTCTTGAAAAGTGAAATTAGTCTGGAGTAGCTAACAATGATGCATACAGGAAAACTGCCAGGACATGTTCTGTACCAGCACAATGCATGGTTGTATATAAATATATATAAATAAAAATGGAGCACTTATAAATCCCACATGTTCCAAACCAGCATGCTCATGCCCATTCATCGTCATTTACATTAAGAAATGCTCTTAGTCAACCTCATATAGCAACAACACATTCCCTCACATAGAAGTTGTTTGTATAGCCTCTCTGGATTGATAGAAAGGAGAGAGGGGAGAATAAAGAATTTCTTGCTCCTGTTTAATTCACTCACTTCACTCATTCGCCTTAGCATTTTTTTAAAGGAACATTTCAGTCACGAAGCAACACAATGTGTTGCACAATTGAAATATATTTGAAGTAAAAGATGAATATTATTCAATAACACTGTCATAATATACTTGTCATGGTTCCTGGGTTTTGGTGTGTTCTTTGGTTTGTGTTAGATTTTGATCTTGGTTTCTAGTTCTGGTTTTTGTGTCTAGTTTTCTGTTAGGATCATCGTTTGTGTCATGTTTCAGTTTTTGTCTTGAGTTTTGGTTTATAGTTCTGGGTTTTGTCACATTTAGTTTAGTTTTCTTGTTTTCCCTCTTGTGTTCCTGTGGTTTCTGTTTCTGGCTCGTTAGTTCACCTGGTCTATTACTCATTCACTTCACCTGGTCCTTGTTACTCCCTCTGTGCATATATACCCCATGGTTTTCAGTTTGCTCTTGTCAGATCATTGTGGTTCATTCCCTGTATTGTGTGTTTCCCTGCTCCCGCGTTTATGTCCAATAAACCCTTTTACCTGCACTGACCTGCCTCCTGCCCCTCCTGCCTGCGTTTGGGTCTGCACCTCTGCCAACACATACAACAATACTCCATTCAAAAAAGCATCATGAGAGAAATGAGTGCAGTTAATGATTTGGGTTCAAAGGAGTGATTTCTGTCAAAAACAACGAAAAAAAAAAAAAGATATAAATTAAATACCTAAAAAACAAGCAACAAAAAAAATGTCATGGCACACTGATGAGATCTGCAACTGGAAGACAGACAACAAAACTTTTACCATTGGAAACACATTCTTAGCATCTCTGCAGATGCAGCCTTTTCCTATTTCACCTAAGCTTGGTTCTGATTAGTTCAAGGTAACTGAATATAGTTTGGGCTCATAGAAATGATATCATTCATACGGATGACATAATGTTTCCTACCTCCTGTTGGTGACCAACAACCCACTTATTAGTTCCAATAAACTGGTCCCAAATCACAGCATAAAATCTAACAGGCCCAGACTTTGTTTTCCTCTGGTTTGTTTAAGTATAAATAAAGATATTAAGCAACTTCTGGTCCAAGCAACAACATATGCATGCAAAAGAATAAAGGGAGCAAGTGTGGCAGAAATTTGACCAACACATTTCTGAGACAATACTTTCCTTCTTTTATTAAAGTAGGATGGACAGCTGTGACTTTAATTGAAAAATGAGCCTTGAAAACATTTCGGGGGAATTAAAAACCCATAAACCCAAATTTTAGTCCCTATAGAAACAACATATGAAATATTGAAACAGAGATATTTTACCATGTTATGATTTTAATTTGACCCAAGCCGGATGGCCCCTCTCCTCTTCAGTAGAATCCTGGTGTTAAAATACACAAAATACAACATTAATTCAGAAATTCATGAGTGAACCTGTTCACCCGTTTAAGCAAATAAGCCACAATCAGACAAGGTGAATAAAAAGCTGAAATGTTGCAGTTTACTTGACAATAGCACAGTTGGGAGTTTTTTTTCCATTTTAATTTTAGTGGACTAAATATGGGGATAAAATGTTTTCTCTCCTCCTTTGTTGGCACTCTCTTGGGAAATTTGGTCTTACTTTCTGGTCCATCTCCAGCTCCCAGTTTCGCTTACAGAAGGCGAGTTAAGCCGCTTGTGTAAGCGGAGTCTGTGCTGATGTAAAGCTTTCAGGAAAGCTGTTTCTCTTTTTAATTTTGACTCGCTGTGTGTATATGTGCAAAAAAAAAAAAAAAAAAAAATTACACAACAGGCTTTTCAGACAGAAAAATGAGGTGTGTATGTGTGAAAATTTTCTCTACTAATAATTCACAATGATTAACACACTATCCTCAGCACAGACATATGTGTGTCTTTGCATTGAATGTGAGTCTGTAAAACATGGAGATAAGCTAGTATTCAGAGCAACTTCCATTTAACCAAAGAGAAGCAGAGTATTGCAAAGTATTGCAAACATGTTTGAGCCTCTGTGATCCGAGTGCTTAAAAGACATGGCCAGGACATGGGCTGACTAGTGAAATGCTTGTGGTATAATAGCTGAACAAAATTCATATCAAGAACTGTGATGAGCTCTTCCCAGAGATCAGTTCCTTGTTTGCCATTTATCCTT